>NC_143053.1:159367424-159668030 GCF_052426305.1 Pelodiscus sinensis
GGGACAATTCCTCAGATTTGTCACTTAAAAAGAATGGCTCAGGTTTGGGAATCTCCCTAACATCCTCAGTCATGAAGACTGAAGCTAAGAATTAATTTAGTTTCTCTGCAATGACTTTATCATCTTTGAGTGCTCCGTTAGCATCTTGATCGTCAAAAGGCCCCACTGGTTGTTTAACAAGCTTCCAGATTCTGATGTACTTAAAAAACATTTTGCTTTTAATTTTTCTTTTCCATATGCCACTTTTAAAAACTGGTATAAAGTCACTTACATTGATGGAGTTATTCCCAATTTACACTGTTTTAATAAGAGAACCAGACCCAGGAACTGGAGCTACATGTAGCAATGCCTGTTTACACTAGCTTTGAATCTAGCCTATAGTATCAAAAGCAAAACCTTTTCCCCTGTTTTCTCAACAAATGGCAAAAATGGAGAACTACAGAGGTTCCTTAGAGAGATCTTTGTGTGATAGTGGTGATAACATTCACACTGGCTTTCATTCTCCCTCAACTGTTAGACCCAAACTAGACCTGAAAAAACAGCAGGATTTACACTGCTGGTTAAGTGAGATATTATCTGTGTTTTCTGATTCTCTTGCCTGAGTGCCGGATACAGTACGGTTAAATGTACGTCAGCTCTCTCTTCATTTCAGAACTGCAACTGCTTGTCTCATGAAATATCACTTTCAGGAGAAAAAAAGGTGCACTCTGAGCTTACTATAGTTTTGGTTCCTTTAGGAGCTAACCGTCACCGAATTCCAAGAAGTGGGCACATTTGTGTTTTAAACAGAAAGGGCCTGACTCTGATCTCACTTATGCCCATTTTATATTCTGTGGGCCTGATTCTGTAGGCCTGAGTCACTGACACGCCTTGTGCCAATTACCACTATGCAAAGTAAATAGCTTCCAAATGCAACCATTCTGATTTGAATGGGACTTTATACCTACTTTTCACAGCATAAATACTGACACCAGGCAAAAATCAGTGGCACAGCAGGCCACCTGGCAGTGGCTCAGCTTTGATAGTTCAGGAGCAGTAGGTACACTTCAGGAAAAGAGAACCAAGGCAATTTACAGCTGCATTTATGATCCCCTCAATTCCGGGACTGTACAACAGCCAAGCTTGTCCCCAACATATATTACAGCACCCTTGCCCTGCAATTATGTACCTGGAGGCATATGGAACCTGAATAGGGCATGATTCCCTTCAGGTCATGCCCACTGGCCAGCAGAACTTGCCAACCCTATGGGAAGGAAATAAGTAGCACCCATTCAAGGGATATAGCAGCATCCAACTGCTTTAGTGAGCTCAGGAGAACATTCCATACCACAAGCTACTCTGCGTGGCATTAAAACTAGGCCATGCTGCTATATGCAGCAAATATATACTAATACCACAAGGAAAAATAAGGTATCGAAATGATTTACGGAATCAATGGTTGATCTATGGATGATGTCAACACCACCATCAGAATACTTGCCCCTTTCACTTCAAATGAGCTGTCTTACCTAGACCAACTAATTTGAACCCTGCAAGATCGACAGAGGTAGCTTCGATCTTTCTCTTTAATGTAGACGTACCCTTAGAAATTTTACTGGAGTTTCTTTCAGATCTTCCCATCAAGGAATAAGGAAGAGAATGTGGCCTCCTAACCCATAAGCAAAAGTGGTCCATTCCATGGAGAACAAGCCCATCACACTGCTCCTCCTCACAGCAGGAGTTTGCCTCGGAGTGATGCTGCCTCTGACCAGCCATTGCAAGAAGGGGTGAATGTAGAGTTCAAGTTAATGCAATTTTAAGCACCAAGACATTGAGTGTGGCTCTCCACTGGGATATATGCTGCCACGGAGGTGGAGAATGACACAACTGTTTCCAGCACCCCTGGGGCCCAGTAGAACCCAATCCCTATGAGGCACCCATAAACGCAATTCTGCAGCACACAGAATCGTTGAATTTGAATCACAACACAACTAAAAGCTCTAGTCTAAACAGATCTTAACAATTGCCTCTATATAAGGAATACAAGATCTGTACTCCATTGTTTTTCCCAATCGGCAGAGTAGGTGTCAAAATGGCACAGCAGTGTCATAGATAGCAAGTTTTTAATTATTACAGTATGCAATGAAATTGTGTTGCTCGGTATATTTAGTTATAATATAAAAATGAGAATAATTATTTGAGAAAAATACAACAGCTGAAAAGTTTCTGTGGAAAACTATGATGGAAAATGGCGTTTTAAATCAAAACAGAAAGTTCCGTGAGACACAACCATTTTATTTTAAACTTATCAGGTTTTCATCTTAAAATAATTTTTTTTCTTTTTTTGAGGAGAAAACAGAGATTTCTAAAAAACAAAATTTTGTATCACATACACAATTTTTGTTCTGTATCTATATAATTTACTTTATAATTTGTCCTTCAAAAATAGACAAAAACTATAGTTACAGGTGGGGTTTAAGGATAAAATGTTCTGTCATGTTCTATGGTTCAAGACCATTTTCTGATCATATACAGGTGGTCTTTGCGTTCTGATCCTCCAAACACTTACGCAGATGTTTAATTTTAACTGTGACCATTGTCTATTAAAGTAAGCTACCTGCTTAAGTTTTTGCAAGATGGAGACCTCACTGAACAAAGGTGACCTGTTCTAGACAGCATACTAAAAGTGAAAACTAAAGTCATTTATCACTGCTGAGCTCAAATATTAGGGAACCTATGGAGAGGGAAAACTGTATGGCTCCCCTAAGACTAGAGATGGAGCACTTTAGTACTAAGCATAGTATTATCTTGATAATCTATATTTCCAGTTTTGCCAAGGGAAGTAACATGGGGGGAAATGGTATGCCCAGGGCTTGTAGACTCCTAAGTATAATATCCAGAGGGCAAATTTTAGAGGCCTAACTCTTCCATTTATTATATGAGCCTCCTCAAGCAACATTTTCACATTCTCTCAAAGTGTTGATACCTTGGAATAAAATAATCCTGGGCCTTGAAGTCTAATGCCATTGATGCTATAGTTTTAAATATCTACCCAGTTATGTATCAATCCAGTCTATACTTTCAAAGCCCAATAACATTATAAAAGGGTTTTTTTTAGGGAGAGGGTATTAAAACATACTTGGTGAGCAATTTTTAGTGAATATTTTCCCTTCATAACTGAAGTTTATTTGTCCTGAAAATGGCATGTACCAATCAATCTTCTGCTCTCTTTTCCCCTCAAAACCCAACATGAGTCTGATCATGCTTCCAAGAATATACTACTGTAGGTTTAATGCAAAACTACTTATATTTTCCTTGGCTTCTTAATTTATTAAGTCCCTTAAAAAAAGTCTGTGCAGTACTAGACTTGATATTAAGTGATACCATTAATAATGTCCTGCTTTCTACTCTAGCATTACAAAAGATTCAAAGCAATTATAATGACAATAAAAACAACACTGCACTATGGTACAGAGATTAACAGCGATTCAGGATTTTCATCCTAGATGTATTCTTTAAGGAGCTCACCTGAAACCTGGGACATATCTTGAGCCTCATCTGTTTCCATTTTCCTCAAGTAATCTAAGAAAGAGAGGAAAAACATTAAGTTAATGTGAAATATATACATATATAAAAAAAAGAAAACCCAAGACAAAAAGCGAGGTGAGGGGGGGAAATCCTCTGCTATTTAACTATAAGATTATCTGGCAAGAATAATGTATTTTTCTCTTTATTTTCCTCCCTGCATACCTGGGTATCAGACTGGCACAGACCTTGATCCTTTTAAAAACAGCATTACAAAGATTTATAAAAATATCATTACAAGCACAGGAGGACCAAATTTGTTATTTATTGTTAATTTCCTACTGCATAATAACCCAAAATGCAAACTGACTGCAACAAAATTAAGCAGAAAATTAAATGGCCCTGGGTCATTGTAGGCACAGAATTCATTCTCTTGGTTGATCCATAGTTATGTTCTTTCTAATTTACTGAGCATGCATCGATGAACCTTGAGTCAGCTTGGTGACACGCGTACAATCAGCAATCAAAAAACGAAGCAATTTGCTGAAGAATGTCTCATTTACCCAGGCAGGGCTGCATATCTGAGCAGCAACCGCCACTACCTCCATTAATAATGAATACACCTCCAGCAGTGGCAGATGGGCAAAACAGCAGTTTCAGTCTTTGGCCCTCACTCTTTTAGGAGCCCTTGCTCCAGACCACACCAGCTTTCTTCTACACAGGGAGAAGTAAAGCTCCCTAAAATAGCAAAACAAGCCCAGGAGACAAAGGGAACCTAGGCCTTCCTGTTTTGCTGACAGATGGCCAGCTCCACAGATTGGTAACAAATACTGGGAAGCTACTGCCCTTCTGTTGCAACACATAGCGTTCTGAGAGTAAGTTGCGAGTGACCACAAACCCCAGGGAGAAGCACACTGAGCGTTAGTGGGTAGAAATAAAGTTAAAATTTTCACAAGCCTGCAAGTCTGAAGTCTCGAGTGCCTGTGGTGGACATCTGGTAGCGCTTTGGATAATAAATGGCTTACAAGAGCAGGTATTCCCAGCACAACCTGATACTGAACTTTCAGTGCAGTGCTGGCAACTCAGGTAACCTTAGGAGAAAAAAAGTTATTTAACCTGTAAACTCTGTCTACTACATGGCTTTGGGCCATGTCCTCATCTGATGTAAACTGTCACAGCTTCTTTGACTTCAGTGGAACTATGAAGTTTACACTAGCAGAGGATCAGGCTCTGGAGAGTATGTCAACACCACAGAGTTTTGTCGGTAAAACGGCCGTTTTTCTGACAAAACCTGAGTTATGTTGACATTGCAATCATGCTCTTCTGAAAGTAAATTGAAAGAACAGAGGGGTTTTGCCAGCACTGGTAATCCTCTTTCTATGAGGAAGAAGCCTTTTTCCAAAAGAGCTCTTTCGGAAAAAGGTTTATCTGGATGGGGAAGAGGGAGTTCTTTCTAAAGAAGAGGAAAGCGGAAAAAGCACAGGTACCCTGGTGGCCACTCCATCCATAATAATCACAGCTTAAATACAAGATAGCGTCTATTCAGTGTGGACGCTATCTTTTGAAAAAGCAGATCGCTTTTTCAATGTACTTTTGTGTGTGGATGCTCTCTTTCGGAAGAAGCTTTTTTGGAAGATCTATTTCCATGAAAGATTTAGAAACACAAAAGGATAGTGGTTGAGTTACTGTACAAAGAGTTACACCACTATTCTGATATTTGGGACAACTGTACAACATCCATTCTTCTCAAGTCTTCAAACATCTATTTTGAAAGAAAGAAAGAAAGAAAGAAAGAAAGAAAGAAAGAAAGAAAGAAAGAAAGAAAGAAAGAAAGAAAGAAAGAAAGAAAGAAAGAAAGAAAGAAAGAAAGAAATGCTGGAGATAGTAACATGATACCGAATAAATGGCAGTGGAAAATAGCAGTTGCCCTATTTAATTTTCCAATGAATTTTATGGACTTCCCAGGCAAAGTTTGTCTCTGAACCCACATAGTGCATGTCAGATCTAGCAGCCTACTCTTTAGACACATGCATATCGCCCTTTCATGTCAATGTAAGCTTTGTGCACAAGGAAGAGCCTGGTATCAGAGTGCACATCTGCTGTGTGGATTGAAGAGCAGACTTTTACCCACTGCATTTTGCCACCACGCCTTCAGTCTGTCCCCTCAACCAGTTACTGTGTAACTGCCATAATGCTATTAAACATACCTGAACATTTTGTTTTGCTTTGAGTCCCAAATTTTACTTCCACCTCAAAAATGTGTTTAAAAAAACCTGTCTAAAATAGATTGTAGCTGTGCAAAACACAGAAAGCTTCCACCCACCCCACCCTTTACATCAACTTCTGTGGGACAGAAGAGATTTCAATGTGTCCACTTTTTAATAAGGATAGTCAGTGGGAGGTACAGCCTACTTATCCTGAGGGTGGGGAAACCCAACAATATCTTCTAATTGTAACCCATTCAGTTACAGGAAATGAACCCGGTCTCCATATATACACTCCCATAGTTCTCCTATATGGGTCACTGGATGCAAATGAAAAAAAGGACATTCCTATACATTTCTTGGTGGCTTAGATGATCATCTGTCTGTTTGATTAACAGATAATTTCATTGTGGCATGATGACCTCCAGCGACACAAAACCCCAAGAAAACACACACTAGAAGGGAATCCTAGTTATTAATGAAACAGTGTGTCTAGAATAATCAGAAAATGCTTCAAGCTCTATTTCTAGGCCTTCAGAGAAGACATGCAAAATAGGCCACAATGAATACACTAAAGACAGTCTCTTTTGCAGAAATGGATTTTTAAATATAACGTTTTTCTATTGTATTATTCCCATAATTCCCTACATTTAACAGGACAAACCATTCACCCTTTTTGCATGCTCCTTGTAACTAGTCAGATGTGGAATAAAATTTGCAAAGGTTTCTCAATTTCTAAATGGGGAGCTCCCCTAGTTTATACAAAAGAGAACTGGTAACTAGGTGTCCCTGAGGAGAAATCCTCCACTCTGCCACATGCCTATGTCTATGTCACATGTTTTCATGTCTATGAAAGCCTAGACTTTCTCACCATCAGTCCATTTTCTCTGGCTCACTTCTATCTCCAGGCTTTTTGAGGGGAACATGAGACTGATTAGAGTTTTAGAATGAGTAGATGGGCAATATATTAGTTTGGTTGAGAAAGAAGAGGGGATGCCATTTTAAAATGATCTTTTGGACTTCAGAACCAGTCTTATGTATGTATGGCAGTCACAGCATTGATCATTCAAAAAATTTAAAGTAATTAAATTAAATCAGGCGATGCCTAATTTGAAGAGGGAAATAATAATGTAATGCTAGTAGTCTTTAGATTGTAAGTACCAGTGAAATTCCAACCAACTCCAGCAAAAGTTTTAGGTCTGTGTTGCTAGGGGATGCATAACTGGACCCATATCTAAGTGCTTGGACAATATGTTTCTTCTTCCTTTTTTGTGACTGTACAAAGGTTTTGAAATCCTTATTCAGGCATAATCTCTCATTGGGCCAAGTTTTTGTGTAATGAAAGCACTACCTGTTTCAATGACTTTTACATAGGTATAAGATTTGATCTTGCTTCCACTGAAATCAATGTGAACTTTGCTATAGATTTCAAGGAGAGCAGGATTTAGCCCTGAGTAAGGACATCAGGACTCCCCTCACCAAATAACAATTTTTAATGTTCATACTAAATCTTTATCATGGGTGGACACAGAAGGATTTCAGCAGAAGTGTAGATAACATTAGACATGAGAGAAAAGTACTATTATTTAATAAAAAGAAAAACATTAACAATCAACCCTTTGCAACTTTTAATAGTTTTAAATTCAGTGAGTCAGATTCATTACAGTCATGAGCGTGTGCAATTTCACTCCCTTCTACTCAGTTATGCCAATAGTAAATCAATGCCAACATTTTTAAACATCAGTGCCTAAAGTTAGACACCCTAAGTCCAAATTTAGGCACCAAATCAGGAGCCATTCACTTGAACAGAAGATGTAGGTGCTCACCCCCAAAGGAAATTCTGGCCTCTTTTCCTTAGGTGCCTAAATATGGATTTAAGTGATTTAGCAATTACCAAAAATATCTACAATGCTCCCTTCAAAACATCTAGTTTCTTCAAATCTCCTTAGAAACTGAATTGAAACCAATAGTTTTTCCTCTTAATAATCTAGAGATTGGATTGAAAAAATTAATTATAATGCTTTTGAAAACAAAAAGTAAATCTTTGAGTTGTGGTAGTATTCATCCTAGAGAAACACACACTAAAATGGAATTGCTGTATTTGGCTTGTTTTACACAAAGTGATGCTTTAAATAAGAAAGAAAGAAAGAAAGAAAGAAAGAAAGAAAGAAAGAAAGAAAGAAAGAAAGAAAGAAAGAAAGAAAGAAAGAAAGAAAGAAAGAAAGAAAGAAAGAAAGAAAGAAAGAAAGAAAGAAAGAAAGAAAGAAAGAAAGAAAGAAAGAGCAGATTACCATCTAGTCAAATCCTATGTATGCAGAAATGCACATAATTTTTTTCCTCTTGACAACTCCTGTCTACAACTCAGCCTATGCAGCGTTTGTGGGAAATGCCTGCGTATAGCAACTACATTGCATTTAAGGGATAACACGTGAACAATTTTGTATGCGTTCACGTGAAACACTTAACCTTTCATAGTCTGAAGAAAAGTTGAGTGGCTCCAGCTATGCCCTCAGTTACACTCACGCAACACCAATCATATTCAGCTGCTTTGCACTGGTGTAAGTGAGAAGA
This sequence comes from Pelodiscus sinensis, assembly GCF_052426305.1. Lineage (NCBI taxonomy): Eukaryota > Metazoa > Chordata > Testudines > Trionychidae > Pelodiscus > Pelodiscus sinensis. Next base: position 159,375,704 of record NC_143053.1, read on the forward strand.
GAATTTAGCCCAATATGCACATTCTAGATTCCAATGTATTTTTTCCACTTGGGGGGCCAAAACAAGCCAAATTAATGATTCACATTGATTACAATTCATCTCAGTAGGGTTACATCAATGATGAATGTAGGCACAAAAGTTAATGGGGTCCTTTAGGGTGCAGTGAGGGAAAAATATCTCTGTAAGGTTAATTTGTGTAACTCAGGATGTTGCCCTTCAAAATGCACCAAATTTGAATTCTGCAAATGGAGTCATGGTGTATTATTTCAGTTCATATTTTTCAATGCAAATTTAAAGGTAAAACATATACATTAAAGCATAGCATTTATAAAGTGCTTTACACATTCAAATGATCCTGTGCAACAAGATTTCTGCTGAAACCAATGGCATTTTAGAGTATAAAAAGAGACTATAGGATAAGGCCTATTGCCAAATTGACTCCAATATACTATCCCAGTCCTGCAAACATTTCCTCATTCTTCTTTTTAAGCCCTTAGGGAGTGACTTCAATGGGACAACACACACGCCTATGTAAAGCACATACATGTTTGCAGGATCAAGGCTTCTATTAATACACTGTAGGCTAAATCCCAATCTCAAGTACACTTAGGAAAATTTGAAGTAACAGTATTGACCTCAGTGCCAGTACACTGGATTTACATCTGCACATCTAAGATCAGAATTTGGCCTTTTGTTTATATTACTAATTATGATTTTTGTGAAGTATGGTTAGGGCCTCAGTAACTACATTATACTCCTTGCTACTTGTTTCCTATTCATTTTGTGGGATTTCTAAGCCCCAATGTCTAAATAGAAAGGTCTCAAAGATGCACAAGTAAATAACCACATAGATAACGATACTGCTCTCTTAAATTATGTGCATAATTTGAGAGCTTTAAAAATGTTTAAGGGAGTCAGAGGAGCAAGTCTCATTTACAATTAGTCTTGTGCTCCTAAGCCCCTTAGGCACTTTTGAAAATCCCACCCAAAATGCATATAATATACATGATGGTGGAACAGCAGCTATTCCATTTCAATAACCATGAGCTAGTAGGTCTATTCTAAAAAACCATAACCCTCCTTGACAAAGCCTTTCAGGGTAAGGGCTGATTTTGCAACCCTCACTTATACAAGCAGTAAACCTAATTCATTTGAGTTAGAATTGCAGGACCTGGCCTTAAATGATTACTGTTATTATAGTGCGTCTCCTTTTTTGTGGTCTTTGAAATATAAGTCTCAGTAGCTCTTGATCAGACAGGATACAACATAAAAAAACCCCATAGCCAAAGCAATATATCTCACACGAGTCGTAGCTTCAACAATACAGAAAGAGGTCTAACTCGATAAAGCCAACCCAGATAGCTTCCCAGCAAACCTGGTACAATCAAAGAACTGTACTGCTCAAGTATTTGAAAGCATATGCATATTAATGGCATGACTAAGCGAGGAGTGGCATGAATGGGTCCCTAATTAATGAAAAAAGTCAACCGGTGCATGCATCTACATAACTGCAGTTTAGTTGTATCTTTAACAGCATCAAACGGTTTCAAACTGCAGAATGTTACTGAGATAATTCCCTCAAATCTGCTAAAGCTGAGGTTTGGGCCAAAGACCATGGAGAGACGATGAACAAAGAGGAAAAGCTCTGTAAAAGTATTTATCTTTCTATTATTTTCTATTTTTTTAAATGCAGCTACCGTAAATGAGGTCATTTTGTTTTAAAGGACCTTTACAGCCAAATTGGGTAGATGAGAATGAAGGCAAAAGAAGGAAGGATATTAAGTATGGGTAAAATGTAGCATATTCTGAATCAACTGAGAAGGATGTGGTGGAAATGCATGTAGAAAATTGCTAGAAACTGGTAAACTAGTTTTAATTAAAAGTGTTCAATATCTCAACAAGCAGCTGATAATTAACTTTATCACTGTAATTTAATAAAGTAGACTTCACAGTCTCTATGAATGACGCTACTTTAGAATCATTTTAATTCTATTTTAATTTCCTCCCCATCACACTACTCAATATAAATAGTAACTAAGAAGAAAAAAAGAGTCCCTTCTAGAGAAAGAAAATTGAACATCACACTATGGACTCCAGCATTTCCAATAACTATTAAATATATTTTCACTGCTATTAGGGGACTCTATAAAAAGAAGTTTTAAACGAAGATCAATCCTTTCCCTTCACTGTGACAATTTCTCTTCTACCCAGTATACATTCAACATTTTCCATAAAGTCTAGGGAGGAGATTATTTAATAGTAATTTTTCGACTCCTGGGAAGTGTAAATTCTGGTTAACTATGGGAATTGACAGAACAATTATAAATGTAAAGTCAAAATTCAATTGAGAGCTCCTGTCTACAAAATGAGGGAAGCTTTGTAATTCAAGACATGAGAGTAAAAATAAACAAACAAAAACACTCTGCTTAAAAGCACAGATTCAAAATATTTGTACATTTGCTTATATATCTGGTACTTATAAAAATAATTTAATTGTTCGTGAACAACTGTGAGGGTTTGAAAAAAGGTGAAACAAACATCCTATATAATTCTTATTTCTTTTGGAACTTGTTGTAAGAGCACTACAAATGCTATTTTAAAAAAGTATATTCATACCATATATAATCTTACTAGCTTTCTACTAGATTTCAGTTGTATTTATATTATAGCATATTGTAAAAGGAAAGAATACATATCTTCCCTTTTTATTCGCTTTAAAAACAAATTCTTGCAATTTTTAAATACCCATATTGGAGCCAAAGGAAAAATGAAAAAAGGATCTTCCAAACTTTAAGATAGAAGCTGATACATTAAAAAAATTTGCTTTGCACAATGAGAAAAATAAGGAGACAGTTTTCTTAATTATGGCCACGCTTTAGCAATCATTGAACTCTGACTCCGTTCTTTAGGAAAGGAGAGAAAATCACCGTCATACAGAAAAAGACTCTCACCTCCATCAAATAAACAAACCAACTAAAAAAGTCAGGAGTGTAAATTAAGGAACTGACTGACTAAGAACAAAGCATACTACCCAAGAGTTAAATTCTGCTGCTTCTCAAGTTAGAGAAATATTCCATGCAGAACTGTACTTTTTGTATTTTTTTTATGTATGACTTTACACAGTAAACCTAGAAAAACAGTTTGTGACAGTAACTCTAGAAAAACAGTTGAGGGTATGGGATATTTGTATATTTGATAGAAATTTCAGTGCCAAATACCCCAGATCATTTATTGAAGTAAGAATCAGCAGTCACTTTGGTTTCTTCAAATGACAAGCAGCTTTAGTTCCGGTATCCAAGATTGTGGAATTACTTCCTAATTTCTCTTCACAGTGTTCAAATTGTTTAAGATTATAAAGGGACAGATTATCTCTGAACAGTATATTATATGTGGGTAATTTTCTCCCTAGCTATAGTTAAAAATAACTCAGAAGAAAAATTACTGTAACTGAAATAAATTAACAGATTTTTTTCTCCTCTATTTCTTTCTTTTGGTTAGTTTGTGTTTTGCAATAATTTGGATTCAATCCACTATTGATTATTCCAGTTTTACACTGCTGTCACTTCATTGTTTTAACTGGGATGACACACATGTACAATGGAGTCACAGAGTGGTGGATCTGGCCTCCTGTGTGTAGTAAATTTCATGATTACAATCTTTCAGGCAGGCAATGACTCCTTTACTGAAAAGGCTAATGAAACATCAACAGGGGAACAGAAAAGTTTTTAAGTGTTTATTAAAAATATCTTATTTAACTAAAGGAGCAGATGCTTGCCATTGCTTTTTAAATCATTAATATTTTAGTGCTTATTTTATTTAAGCACCCTGTGATGCCTCTTGAAAAATGTATTCTGTTGTACTGTAGCACACTCACAAGATACACCCTCAAATTATCCTGAACAAAGGCACATGACTTCACAGTGTGACAACTCTCCGAGTAAAGTTAAGACCACATCAGTCATTGCAGATATGGGGTTTAGATTTTCACTCAGCAGGCACAATTTGACTTGGTTACAATCTGCTCAGCTCAAAGTAGTGTCACTCTTCCTGTTGAAACACTCAGAGCAGAAAAGAGGGCATGGCTTAGGGGGGAAAAGGTGTGGTTTAGGATGGGTTTTTATTTTGCTGAGTTTTTTTAAGATGCACCACAATCCATTCCTCTCTCTGCAAAAATTCTCAGTTCTGTTCAAATTTAGGGCCCATTCCACATGTAAAACTCCTACTAATTTTAAATCATAATCATGCACATGTAGGATTGAGGAGAGCAAGTCAAAGCTGACCTTGGTTGTGGGAACTTACCCTCTGTAATCAGTTCTGATGCCTAGCCACTAGGGAAATATGACATGTAGTTATTTATAACATGCTGGAAGGGGCTTAGTGCATCCCCTTGTTAAAATTCACTATCAAACTGAAGAGTGATTTGGGGTATTCCCTTGCCTCTAACAAGGTTCTTAGACTTTTTTGGTACTTCTAAATCTTCCCTTCCACAGACAAATGACTTTTTGGAGCTCATAAAAACATTTGAGAAGAGAAAATGTTTTACCACTTGGATGCTCACTAAGGGTATGTACACAGCAGAGTTAAAGTCGAATTAAGCTATGCAACTTCAGCTGTATCAATTGTGTAGCTTAACTTGAAATTCAGCTTTTGGATTTGTCTACACAGCAGGAAGTCAAAGGATGAGCACTCTTCCTTCAATTTCCCTTACTCCTCGTGAAACGAGGGTTACCATGAGTCGGAGTAAGAAGTCCTCCAGCTCAAAATTATTTCAAAATAAAGGTTTGTAGTGTAGACAAGCACCATGCTATTTTGGAATAACATTAGTTATTCCAAAATAATGCTGCTGTGTAAAAGTACTCTAAGTGGCAGGGATTTTCAATATGTTTCCCAGAGAATTAAACTCCCAGACTTATTTTTGATTGTTAAAGAATACTCACTGTCTGCATTTCAAATGACTGAACGTATACTCTATATTCTTCTAAACATTCCCAGAAAATGCACTTAATATGAATTTAACTGTCCAGGGATGCTGTCTCCTCCCCGTATAAGAGATGAGTATAAAATGAAAAATAATTAGTTTCCCAACCTTCTCTCTATGATGACATGCTTCCCTGGAACACAGGGTTTTATCACAGACTTAAGAGTGGAAATTATGTGGGAACACCTTAAAATATTTGCAGCACATCAGCATTTGCACATGTGCAGCTCCTAATTTACCATCTAAAGTTGCCAATGTAAAAAGCTGCTTGACATGGTACTATTTATTTTACATTTGTTTTTATTTCTCCTACACTGTGTAGCAGGGAAAAAATGACTTGAAAATGCATTAAAGAACATTGATGAATATTAAGAAAACCTGACAGTAGAAGTTACTCCTGAGCCCAATCCCGTAATCCTTACAAATATGAGACTCATTAGTGGAAGGTTTGCCTACCAAAAAGATACAGGATTGGACCAGTGACAAACACCCTCTAGATTTTGTTTAAAGTTGCCAGATGCAAACTGCCAGTATAGGACATTTAACTTATTCTGTGCTTTGTGTTGTTTAAAGCGTTTTTCTTACCTCTTGAATGTGCAAACTGTTGGTATAAGTAGTACCTCTAAGTTCAAATATCTGGAAAGATTTGTAGCATCATTTTTGAGTTATCCAATGTATTTGATGAGCAATACTGAATACAACCATCTACCACTATTTTAAAACATCACAGGTTGATTTTCCTCTCATACTTGACTTTAGTGTAGTTACTCAGTTGAAGTGACAAGTGAAGCAGTCTTTAAAACCCACAACAGAATAAAAAACTGCTTTAGTAATATTGGAATGGGCATCGCTGCATTTTGTTATCATGCTGCATTAATATCATACATACACTTAAACAACGAAGCATTCTATCAATGTGTCCAAAGTTAGCAATGGCATTTAGTCTGTACCGGATGTATGACAGGTCTTTAATCCATTGCAATTTCTGCACATGCAACATGCTACAAAATTCCTCATCTTACTTAGTGTTCTTCAGGATATGTGACCACTCAGCAAACATTATATGGGATAAATAAGGCACCAAAGAACAACATTTACATTTCTGCAGTTAATATGAGCATATAATGGAATGGGCAAGCATATGTAAATCCTGAGCTGTGTTAATTCCTTCAATATCAGTGTTTAACTGGTACCAACAGTTAATTCTGCAATAAATGTGAACTGTTTCCAAAATTTCACACTATGTCTGTGACTCCAAAGCAGCTCCACTGGAAGAAAAATACTCAAGAGAGATCATGACTCCAGATATTATTGCATTAGAGTTGAAATCCTAGCTCCATTAAAGCGAATACCAAACTCCCACTGACTTGAACAGAGTCAGGATTTCACTCAAAAAGCGGGTTCTTAGATTTTGAATTTTACCTTTTATTATAGTTTTATATTTGTATTTTTATTTACTTCATTCAGTAAAAAAGAAATATTTAACTAAATGTTACCAATAAAAAAGCTAACTATTCCAAGATGCTCAAAAGTTAACATTTATTACAAGATTTTTACAGCTGGCCCCAGCTCTGGGACTAGATATTACTAGAACAAGGATCATGTGCAAAGGGAAGTAGAAGCTAGCTGAGTCTTCCCCCACTCAGTTCTGCTAATAAGGACTGTGGTTTCTAAAAGGAGAGTATGGCAACAGAGACTTTGCTCTGAGAGCATGGAGTTTTCTTCCAATTTCTTGGGTCCATGAGCACTTCTTTGAGAGGAAAGGGTTTTAATACTTGGGCATTCAAGTTTGCTTCAAGCTAAAAGTTCAAGTACTCAGTCCATGATCAAGTGTTGAGGTTTTTTTTTTTCATTTCTAATTATATGCACATGCACGTGGTTCTTAACATGAGCATATTTGGCTTTTTGACGTGCACTCATGAATTAAAAACAAAACAAATCATGTAAGCGAACAATTTATATTTGAAAAGCAACTCCTATGTGTAATTAGTAACTACTTTTCAAGAAGTGTAATACATTGTGGTACATATCAGCCCCATGAGCAGGAATACCAGGCCTAAAGTTGGCTCATATACAATACAGTAGTAATAGCATTTTTCCCGTCTTTTTCTTAATTGTACATTAAAAGCAAAAAACAAACAAATTTTTTTTTTTAAAGTGGGAATACAAGTGGCTCAATAGACGCAATGGAATTTCAATTTAAGAATGCCACTCCATCCTTAATTCATATTTTGTCTAGACACTTCAGCAGAAGTGTTTCATGAACTCCTCACATTAGTAGATCCCTGAAATACTAGGACATAAAGAGGGAAGTTGAGGACAAGCTGAGAGTAGCAATCTAACTCATGTAATTTCCTTGTTTTAACTGATGCAAGCCAAACCTTTTAGATTATTTGGACAGGCTTTGGGCAAAGAGGTTAAATGTACTATGTTAACTTTTCATAGACTGCTATTGTGTCTAATAAGCATCAATATTTATGTAAAGCATAATCCTGCATGAGTTACAATTCACACGAGCAGTGCATTGATGTTAATGGATGTATAGGCGGAACTTTGCAGAATCTGGCCCTTAGTTTGTCTTTTAGTTAAAAAATGAATTAATAGCTACAAAACTTGCACAGGTGGAAGTAGTCACAAACACATGAAACAAATACAGTCTCTCTTTTAGGCTACTTTTTTGGGGGTGTTTTTCTAGGATTATATAATGGTGGGTACATATGGATACAACCTAAGTGACATGCAGCTATTGTGACATGTTTAAAACTGTCCTATGGACAAAACAGAACTGGAAAGTCCTCAGTCTTGTTTCTGTTCTCCATCTTTGCACTTACCCTTCTGAAAATTCCAGTTCCATTAATGTGTATAAATTCCTAGCACACTCATTTACACATTTTTTTAAAAAAATATTTTCCTCTCCAAATTATTAGCTATGTTTGGTCAATAGACCATAACATTTTAAAATGTATTATATTCTACAAAACACAGGTTTCATCTAAGGGCTTGAGATTATAAACAACATTAGGATTGTAGTTTTGAGAGTTATTTGTAGACAGAAAATAACCACAATGCTATCATAGATCATAACTCTCCAAATCCTAAGAGGATGCTTTGTGCAGTGCAGGGGAGTCTTGCTGTACTTTGTAGAACATTGTCCAACAGTAATACAGATTTCTTCAATTAAAACAAAAACAAAATTAGAAGCTTCCTTATAAATGATATCTGAAGTGTGAAGTTTTTCTATACTAATTTTTAAAGTCAAATACCAAGTTTTGCTGTGTAGAGAGAAAGAACAAATCTTTAATGGAGAAAGCCAGCACCACAGTGAAGAAAACACCTGCTCAGGCTTTTATGTGTAAGATAAAATATCCAGATCTTCAAATAATTGTATTCTGCTACTGCTAATTTTACAAGTCTCTGATGGTTTTATTCACTCTGCTGCCTTCTTTCTGCAATTTATGGAGAAAACTACTTGAACTTGGGCTTTGAATGAATTTAGGTGATGGGGGTGATTCACAGACATTGAATCAGCGTGCTCCCGAAAGGGGATTATGTTTTGACTGCCTTATTACTTTCCCCACCCTTCTGATATTTTTGAAATAAGGAATAATTGTTTTAAAATCCTCCCTGGTTTTGCCTCTTTCTCAAAGCTGTAGGGAATAGTTCAAAAGTATCGTAGGCCACTTTCGTGCAGCCTCCATTTCAACACATCTATTTTCTGCTCTCATGCATAGGACAGGATAAGAAGGGACACTGGTTAAAAAAGAGAGAGAGAGAGAGAGAGACCACTTGTTTAGCCTCTGTAATCTCCCAGTTTTCTTTCACAACTTCCTGAAATTGCTCAGCTCACACTGTTCCTTATTTCTTTAGAAGAAAAGAAAAGACAACAGACGAGCCTTCCTTGTATTAGTTTGAGGTTTTTCTTGTGTCATTTCTCGGGAGTTTACATTGTTCACCTAGAGGACTGAACCCCACTGACTCTTGAGGAGCTCAGCTAACGCTACCTGAGGAGGAGGGGGGGATAAGGATCCCTGGCGAAAAGCGGATCCGCTGTGAGCAGACCACAGACAGAACAACGAGGCGAACCCACAAAACATGCAACTGCTAGGAAAGAAACAGCCCTTTCTTATCTGGGCATCTGTACATGACAAACTTGGTCTCCGCTGCTTGTGGCCATCCGCTGGTCCCAGCACGCAGGACCACCCTAGGACATCAGCGCTGGCCCCTCGCACACAGGAGCAGGGATCTCCTGCCCTGAGCAGAAAAGTTCGCTCCCCACCGCTCCCCTTCAGCCCTCGCCCCCTCTGCTCAGCAAAGTGAGCTCTCGCCTCCCCCTCCCAAACCCAAACCAAAAAAGTTTGCCGCCCAGCAAAGCGCTCAGACAGGTGTCAGCCCAGGAGCAGGCGGCGGGCGGCACGGGGCAAGGCCCTGCCCGGCTCCGCAGGTGCCCCTCTGGAGCGCAGTACGGTACCTGCTCTGGCCGGGGCTGGCTGCAGACAGCTCTTCCAGTCCTCTCCTGCTCCATGTGCCGCGGCGCCTCCTCGCAGCAGAGCCGCGGCAGGAGGCAGCTCCGCGCTCAGTCCCTCCCCTCCCCACTCCACTTCCTCATTCCAATGCAGCATGTCGGCAGCCGGCCACCTCCAGCGGGCATCTCGCTTCCCCCGCGGCGCGCTTTAAGGCGCCGGAGCCTCGCCGAGGCTGTCAGAGGCGGGCAACACCCTCTTGCCTCGCCGAGCCTCGCCTGCACCCCGCAGCGCCAGGCCGCTGCCCAGCGGGACGGGGCTTCGCCTGGACCCACCTGTTAACCCCTCATGCCCTGCGGGATGAGACAACCCCGCTGCTGGGATGCACAGCATTGGAGGCGGCGGCTTAGCCTCTCAGGGTACCTGGAAGGAACCCGACAGTAGACTTGTGAGAGTGCCCACATGCCAGAGGGGTGGGTGGAACAACTCACATTAATGCCCCGTGGCAGAACCACTCAAAGCAGCTCACCTGCTCTTGCTGCCCTACTCTTTTACTTGGCCAGCAAAGAAAAATGCCACCTTGGCACCAGACGAATTTAGCAAGGGTATTCTAAAGTGCTCACAAGAGAGGGATGTAGATGGAATGTAGGTTCTGATCCAGATGAACCCAATTTGACTCTAGAGTAACTCCTCTGATGTCGGCCAAAATATGGACATAAATCAAAATGTATGTTGTATGTTCACCAGAGTCTCCAATGAGGTGTTATTTTACTGCCCTGCAGTAATTTACACGGGTGGGCTAGCACACATTACCAATTCAAAGGCTGCCTTAGTTGCCACAGTTAAGGTTAGAAAGGAAGGTTGGCCCTTACTCTAACAGCCTGATGGATCGAACTGTAAAAACATGGCTACTGTTCAGATAAACACATGCATCAAATGTTTGCAGGATTAGAACTTACGTGCTTGGTCCAATGTCATGCATCAAATATATGGCAGAGTTGGGTACTGAACCCCTAGCTCCTAAATTTCAATCCAGGGCCCTATAGATTCAATGGAATTAAACACACAAGTAATGTTAAGAGCATGCATCACTGTAACCTTCATGTGTTCAGTTCCTTGCCTGCAAAATGAGGATAATACTATGACCTTTTCTCATCCTCGAAAGCTTCAGGGGGTAGCCAAGTTAGTCTGTACAGGGTAAACTTTAACAACAACAAATAGTCTGGTAGCACTTTAAAGACTAACAAAACACATAGATGGTATCATGAGCTTTTCGTGGGTATCATAAATTGTGCCCACAAAAGCTCATGACACCATCTACGTGTTTTGTTAGTTTTTAAAGTACTACCAGACTATTTGTTGTTTTTTGTTTTTCCTGTCCTGTCTGGTCTATGTGTTCCCATCCTACAAAGACTGTAACCTTGTATATGTGAGCTGTACTAATAACTTAAATGGGGTTATTCTCAGGAATAAAGATAAATTGGGTGTAAATTGTTTATGAGATTGGGATCTTAAATTATAACCCCTTTGGAACAAGGTTGTTCTCTCGCCATATATTTGTATAGCACCCTGCATAATGGGTCCCTGATCTTAGCTGTGGACTCCAGATACTACCATATTACAATTAATAAAATTGTAGCTAGAGTCCAACTTAAAATCTAAAGTCAATCTCTTCTTTCTACAGGAGTCGTTGCACAAATAGATTGTTATGGACTGCACAGACAAGGCCATTTGAAAGTATGAATGTAATAGGTATTATGCCCAAACAAGACCCCTTCATAGATTTCAAGTCCAGAAGAGACCATTGTGATTATCTGGTCTGACCTCCTACAGGTCATAGAGCTTCCCCAGAATAATACATAGAGGAACTCTTTTACAAAACAGTCTTTGTGATGATGCAGAATCCACTATGATCTTGGTAAATTGTTCCAATGGGATTAACTACTCTCACTGTTAAAAAAATTATGCCTGATTTCCAATCTGAATTTTTCTAACTTCCATTTCTAGCCACTGGATCATGTTATACCTTTCTCTACTAGACTAAAGACCCTTTCTCAAATATTTGTTCCCCACGTAGGTACTTATAGATTGTAATTTAAGTCATCCCTTAACCTTCTTTGTGTTAAGCAAAATTGATTGAGTCCTTTGAGTCTAATTGTTATTGGCATGTTTTCTAATCCTTTAATCATTTTTATGACTCTTCTCTGAACCATCTCCGATTTATCATCATCCTTCTTGACATGTGGACAACAGAATTAGTGGAAGTATTATAGCAGCAGTCAACCAGTGCCAAATACAGAGGTAAAATAACCTCTGTACACTTAATTATTTCACCCCTGTTTATGCATTCCAGGATCACGTTAGCCCATTTGACCAGCATTTTACTGGGAGCACATACTCAGCTGATTATCCATGGTGAATGCTGATATCATTTTCAGAGTCACCATTTCCTAGGATCGAGTCCAAGATCCTGTAAGTTTGGCTATATTCATTCTTTTTAGATGTAAACATTTACCCATATAAAAATTGCACTCAGATTACAAAGCGATTCAGATCACACTGTATCTTCATTGTTTATCAAGCCAATTTTTGTATCAGTCTTAAACTTTATCAGTGATGCTTATATGTTTTTTTCCCAGATCTTTATTAAAAATCTTAAATATGTGGGGCCAAGAATCAGTCTCTGAAGAAAACTAGAAACACACCAATTAAATGATAATTCCCTATTCACAATTATATTGTGAGACCTATCAGTTAGCCAGCTTTCAATCTATGTGATACTCATTTTGCATCATTCTAGGTTTTTAATCAAAATATTATATGGTACCGAGTCAAATGCCTTACAGAAGCGTAAGAAGGGAGCTGTACCTGACGTATGCCACATTTTAAAAGCTGTGATTTGTCATTGTAGAATGAGAAAAATTTCAGTCTTTCCCATTATCAGTCCATTTTCAAGGACTTACAAAGGTTTTATACAGATTTACTAGGGGTTGGATCTTGGAGTCAAATTTTCCTTTCAGTTCCGGAGCACATCAATGTGAGTAAATGAAAGGAGTACTTGGCTCTGTGTGTCAAGATCTTACCCCTGCATTAAAAAAAATACCACCATGCCCTTTGATGGTGTCTTTCATCCAAGGAACCCAAAGAGTTTTACAAGAAACAATTCAGTGTCATGATATCCCAACGTGGCAGGGAAAAAATACATATGGAGCGTTTCACTCACCACAGAGTTAGAACGGGAAAGCTAGTTAGCAGTACCCAGAGGCTCCCCACTACAAAAAATGATGTTGGATTTTATGATGTCAGAGTTATGGCTGGGTAGCTCCTCTGGGTTATAGTGGCTTCCTTATTTTCAAATGAAATTTTGCAGGGTGCTGGTTCATCAAACAGATTAGTTTCTGTGTCTTGGAAAGGAAACCATATCTGCAGGGGGGGAAAGTGCATTTCACAACATACATGCTGTGATTTCTACCTGAAAAGTTGAGAATGCATTGTAGCGTCAGACTCAACCAACCATAGATATGTCAGAACAATTTTACCTTGCTTGAGTCAGATGAGTGCCTCCTCCAATTATGCCTTGCGAGATGATGAGTGCCTCCTTCCTACAAGGCAGTGTGAGTGGAGGGCGATCCACAACTCACAGGCGATGCTCAGAACTTCTCAGGTTGTCTGGGTAGGACCTAATGCTATAATTCTTACTCCTGCAGTGGAAATCCTTCGACTGTAGTGAGATGAGTCAGATAAGGCTTCAGTTTAACAGATCTTTAACAAAATGCAGGACAATGTAGCACTTTAAAGACTAACAAGATGGTTTATTAGATGATGAGCTTTCGTGGGCCAGACCCACTTCCTCAGATCAAATAGTGGAAGAAAGTAGTTACAACCATATATACCAAAGGATACAATTAAAAAAATGAACAAATATGAAAAGGACAAATCACATTGCAGAACAGGAGGGGGATGCGGGGTGGGGGAGGGGGAGGAAGGAAGGTAAGTGTCTGTGAATTGATGATATTAAAGGTAGGGAGAGTGGGATGTTTGTGAGTTAATGGTATTACAGGTGATAATTGGGGAAACTGTCTTGGTAATGGGTGAGATAGTTCAAATTCTTGTTAAGTCCTTGTTGGCAAGTGTCGAATTTTAACATGAATGACAGTTCAGAGGATTCCCTTTCAAGTGCAGATGTAAAAGGTCTTTGTAGCAGAATGCAGGTGGCTAAGTCATTTAGAGAGTGTCCTTTTTGGTTAAAGTGGCAAGAAACTGTTTTCTCTTTGTGATCTTGTCTGATATCTGTTTTGTGGGCATTAATCCTTTGGCGAAGTGTCTGAGATGTTTGTCCAATGTACATAGCAGACGGACACTTTCGGCACATGATAGCATAGATTATATTTCTGGATGCGCAGGAATATGTGTTCTTGATCTTATAACTCACTTGGTTAGGTCCAATAATGGTATCAGCAGAATGAATATGTGGACAAAGCTGGCAACGGGGTTTGTTGCAAGGGAAGGTACCAGGGTTGGTATTAGTGTGGTATGTCCTGTGGTGGTTGGTAAGAATCATCTTGAGGTTAGGTGGTTGTCTATAGGAGACTATGGGTCTGTCTCCCAGAGCCTCTTTGAGTATGGTATCCAAACAGAAAACCATAAAGAATGACATTTCTAACTTAGATCGTCTCATCTCAAGACAAACATCCACACCGACTGACACCTTGCAAGACTTTTGTTCCACCAGACAAGAAATCTACTATACACACTTCTATTCCCTACAACAAAGAAAAGACAATAAATTTTCTAACCTGCTCCATACCACTGGCTACAACAGCAACTGCCTCAACCCACCGGATAATATTGTTAACCTCTCCAGCTACAAACTCAATCCAGCAGAAGAGTCTGTCTTGTCCCGGGGTCTCTCTTTCTGCCCCACGTCCCCCACAAACTGGATACAATTTTGTGGTGACCTTGAGGCTTTTTTCGCCGCCTCCGTCTCCGAGAATATTTCCAAACCACCACTGAACATCAATCTGACCTACCAGATTCCCCCTACCAACACCAAAGGAAAAATAATTCTATATGGACTCCCCCTGACGGTCGGAATTACAATCTGGATTTCTATATACACAGCTTCCGCAACAACGCACAGACTGACATTATTCGCAAACGACAACAAGCGACACACAATCTTAGCCGCGCTGAACACCATGCCATCCAGAGTCTCAAAAACAACCTGGACATTGTAATCAAACCAGCTGACAAAGGGGGTGCTGTGGTCATTATGAATAAGGCCGACTATAACCAGGAGGCAACCAGACAACTCTCGAACACCACACTTTACAAACCTCTCCCCTCTGATCCCACCTTGGACTACCAAAAGAAACTACACTGTCTCCTTAAAAGCCTCCCCACAGCTACTCGGGAACAAATCCTCACAGAATCACCTTCTGACCCCCGACCAGGATTGTTCTATCTACTTCCAAGATCCATAAACCTGGGCACCCCGGACGTCCCATCATCTCTGGTATTGGCACGCTCACTACTGGTCTATCCAGCTATGTAGACACTCTTCTCAAACCCTTCGTAACCAATACCCCCAGCTATCTCCGAGACACTACTGACTTCCTAAGGAAACTACAAAACATCGATAACCTCCCCAATAATACCATCCTTGCCACCATGGATGTAGAAGCTCTATATACCAACATCCCACATGAAGATGGATTACAAGCAATTAGAAACACTATCCCAGAGGACACTACTGCCAACCTGATAGCAGACCTATGTAACTTTGTTCTCACCCACAATTATTTCCAGTTTGAGAACAACTTATACCTCCAGATCAGCGGCACAGCCATGGGTACACGCATGGCCCCACAGTATGCTAACATCTTTATGGCTGACCTAGAACAACGTTTCCTCAACTCCCGTCCCCTTTCACCCCTCCTCTACCTACGGTACATCGATGACATCTTTATGATCTGGACGCATGGCCAAGAAACACTGGAGATATTCCACAGAGATTTCAACAACCTACACCCCACCATCAACCTCAGCCTGGACCATTCCACACGAGAGATCCACTTCCTGGACACCACCATACAAATCAACAATGGAAAATTAGACACCACTCTCTACAGAAAACCCACCGACTCATACAGTTACCTACATGCATCCAGCTCCCATCCAGAACACACCACACGATCCATCGTCTATAGCCAAGCCCTTCGATACAACCGCATCTGCTCTAATCCCACTGACAGAGACCAGAAGCTTCAGGATCTCTACCAAGCATTTATAAATCTCAACTACCCACCCAGAGAAATAAAAAAGCAAATTGAAAGAGCCAGACGAATACCTAGAAACCATCTACTTCAAGACAGACCCAAGAAAACCAACAATAGAAAACCACTTGTCATCACCTACAACCCCCAACTTAAACCTGTCCAACACATTATCTATAAACTACAGCCTATATTGGAACAGGATACCATACTCAAAGAGGCTCTGGGAGACAGACCCATAGTCTCCTATAGACAACCACCTAACCTCAAGATGATTCTTACCAACCACCACAGGACATACCACACTAATACCAACCCTGGTACCTTCCCTTGCAACAAACCCCGTTGCCAGCTTTGTCCACATATTCATTCTGCTGATACCATTATTGGACCTAACCAAGTGAGTTATAAGATCAAGAACACATATTCCTGCGCATCCAGAAATATAATCTATGCTATCATGTGCTGAAAGTGTCCGTCTGCTATGTACATTGGACAAACATCTCAGACACTTCCCTAAAGGATTAATGCCCACAAAACAGATATCAGACAAGATCACAAAGAGAAAACAGTTTCTTGCCACTTTAACCAGAAAGGACACTCTCTAAATGACTTAGCCACCTGCATTCTGCTACAAAGACCTTTTACATCTGCACTTGAAAGGGAATCCTCTGAACTGTCATTCATGTTAAAATTCGACACTTGCCAACAAGGACTTAACAAGAATTTGAACTATCTCACCCATTACCAAGACAGTTTCCCCAATTATCACCTGTAATACCATTAACTCACAAACATCCCACTCTCCCTACCTTTAATATCATCAATTCACAGACACTTACCTTCCTTCCTCCCCCTCCCCCACCCCGCATCTCCCTTCTGTTCTGCAATGTGATTTGTCCTTTTCATATTTGTTCATTTTTTTAATTGTATCCTTTGGTATATATGGTTGTGACTACTTTCTTCCACTATTTGATCTGAGGAAGTGGGTCTGGCCCACGAAAGCTCATCATCTAATAAACCATCTTGTTAGTCTTTAAAGTGCTACATTGTCCTGCATTTTGCTTCAACTACCCCAGACTAACACGGCTACATTTCTATCACTGTTCCAATATAGGCTGTAGTTTAGATCTTTAACATATGACCAAAAGAAACATCTGTACAACAATAAACTATTAAAATCCATGTAGATATAGTGATACACACTTCCTGGAGAAGGTCCAAATAGCAGTTTATCAGTGTGGAGTCTGCATATAGCTTCTCCAGCACCAAAGTTATTCCAAATTGTGGAGCCCACAGATCTGAGAGCAAAAAGACACAATATTTGTGTTTATATAGAATTAAGATTGTGGAACACAATTGCTCTTACTACATGCTTAGTCAATTTTGGGGAGATTTTCAAGCACGCAGTGGTAATGGGACACCTAGCTGTCATTTGTGCCTTTGGTTATCTTTCCCTTTATCTATTATTACTGTACTACAGGTTGAACCTCTCTAGTTTGGCATCCTCAGGACTTGACCAGTGCCGAATCAGAGAATTTGCAGGACCATGGGAGGTCAATATTATCAACTAGCATTAGCAACACTTCCACTGCTTAGTGGATTCTTAGAAGACATGTAGGGGTTAATTAGAGCTAAATAAAAGCACAGAACACTGAGAGCCAGCACTGGTGGCTGTAAACAAATTTCATGGGACCACGGTAACTTGACCACACTCATGCTAAGCAGACATCCAGCTAACTAATTTCATGGGACCACGGTAACTTGACCACACTCATGCTAAGCAGACATCCAGCTAACTAAAATCATGCTGGATCAAGGATGTTGCTGGACCAGAGTGTGCCAGGCTAGAGAGGTTCAACCTGTAGTATGTGGAATGCTCAAACAGATCAGTATCTCCATGCTCCCAGGCACTGTACAAAGCTGTATTAAATGACAACTTCTGACCCAAGAGTTTCCAATGTAAGGCTTCAGTCCTATAAGGAGAATCACTCAGGTGTACCACTGCATCCACCTGGTTCTCTTTTCAGAATCAGGGCCTAGAAGAAAAGCCATAACAGGATGAAACAAACATGTGGACAAAGAGAGAGAAGGTGTGGAAAGAAACAAATATAACTAGGAGGATAGAAATCTGATTTCTTATAATGGTAATGGAATTTCTGATTTGCTGCATTCTAGTTAGTGTAGAGAACAAATGCTTCAGATTTTTTAAAAAGCCCTTATCTCTGTTTAAATAGTGGATATAATACTGATTTGATTCCTGACACGGAGAAGTTTCACTATTTACATGTTTGAGTCATTGTCAACCATCCAGCAGTTTCATTGGCTAATAGAACTGGCAGGTAACATAACACCTCTATAGGTGAGGTCAGTATGAGGATACTGACAAAATGATAATGCAGGGGAGCAGTACACATCCCCTCCCCCTCCCCGTTTTCCCACCAAAAAACCCCAACAGCTTCATGTTACATCTTATACAAAGTAATGTGTGTGGCACATGGTTGGTATACTTCACATGCAGCAGTACAACTATTGTATATCCTGCAAACAGGAGTGAAGCTCAGAGGGAATATTCTCAGTGCAACCACTCTTGGGTGCTTTCCACAGCAAGGAGAAATCAGAGCACCTTTCCCAAAGGCAGAGCAGTTCTTCAGGCATGTTCCTGGTAGTGAATGCAGCCACTACAGGATTAATGCCTTTATTCCATCAGTCGTCGTGGTACTTCACAACTGCAACCTGAGTATGTAAGGGCTCATAACTTCTGAATTTACATAAAGGAGTTTTATAGAGACCTGAACACTTCCTTCCAAAGTCCATCCTTTCCTTCCTAACCTCATAGTGAAATCTCTCATTCAGACTCTTTATGGTCTGCCTTGATAACAGTGGAAGCTTCATCCCTGGCCTCCCAAAAACACACATATTGCTCCTTCTCAGTACTGAGAAAATGCAGCCTCTAAAGTCCTCTTCTTTTCCCATCAGTTTGTTCATGTCTCTCCCTGCTTAGTTCCCCTTCTACTGTTGCATCATATTCAAATGAGCGATCACCCCTTCAGTCTCCCTTGCCCTACTTATTATTTATCAAGCTTTTTACTGTCACCCACCCTTCCACTCCTCGGCTACGTCTAGACTACAAGCCACTTTTGAAAGAGGCTTTTTCGAAAGAACCTTTCAAAAAAGCTTCTTTTGAAAGAGAGCGTCTCTAGACTACAAGCAGATTTTTTGAAAAAGCAAGCCGCTTTTTCAAAAGAGAGTCTAGACGCTCTTTTTCAAAAAAGCAGAGTTGGCATTCAATAGCACATTTTTTCAAAAGAGTACTTTCGAAAAAAGGCATTATTCCTCATAAAATGAGGTTTACCACAATCGAAAAAACTGCCGCGTTATTTCGATTTACTCTCAAAAGAACTTGGCTGCAGTCTAGACGTAAGTGAAGTTTTTTTGAAAAAAGACTACTTCTCTATTTTTAAGTCCCCCATAAAAACCTAGTTCTATCATGCTGCCTATCATGAATCTTTTTGATGTATTTAGAACATTCTTTTTGATGTTCCCTTTCCCTTACCTGAGTCTACCAGTCTGTCCTTAGTCTGTGAGCTCCTAAAGCAGAGGCCAGCTTTTCCTGAATGTCCAGAAAGCTTCTGGCACATTGTGAGCACTACCTGAAACAAATAGTTATAATAGTAAGAGTAGATGTGGGTGTTTTTAACTTGTGTTTGGATGGTTGAAAAATTAGCCCTTTATATGTGCCGTTCCTAAAATGTAGAGAGGTAAATAAGGCCAGTGACAGGAATAGAGGCTGTTTCAGGATATTACTTATTTAATCCTTACACCTCAGATGAGACAACAGAAGGACCTATCCCAGAAATTCATAACAGAGCACACTTTGGCTAAGTATGCATGAGTAACATGCACATAATGGGTCAGATTTAAACCAATGTAACAGATTTTGTCTGTGTCCATATGTGTAAATTGTATTATTAAATTGCCAATAGGGTAAAAAAATAATAGTATAAAAATCCCATACATTTTATTACTGATTTCTTTGTTCATCTTTGAATTTACTTGACCATTGTTAGATTTTTATTATTAGGAGCTTGCTTTTATAAAGGAAGATGGGAAGGGAACACAACAGTGCTGAATGTGACTGAAGAAATATTTCCTTGCATTAGGGATTGCTACATTCTCTGACTCATCGTGACTGGCAAAGTGGAGTGGAGGTTATGTCAGGTAATGTTTTAGAAGTGAATATTTATATAACAGAAAACTCCCTCTATTAATTTTAACATATTATACATATTTAAGAATTTTAGTGGGGTTAAAATATTTTTTTTTCTTTTTTG
Organism: Pelodiscus sinensis; assembly: GCF_052426305.1. Taxonomy (NCBI): domain Eukaryota; kingdom Metazoa; phylum Chordata; order Testudines; family Trionychidae; genus Pelodiscus; species Pelodiscus sinensis. The sequence continues at coordinate 159,395,751 of NC_143053.1, forward strand.
AAATATATATTGAACTAATGTGGTTAAAAATTCAAACATTATAGAAAAGTTTTGGGTGTGGAAGAAAAGCAGGGTCAGACACATCAGTCGACTGTGCTTATATCGATGGTTGAAATACCCGTCCTTCTAAAATTTGCCAAAAAGAATTTTCATATCCAGGCCAAGCATAACAAATACAATTTGAATCCACAACATTCTAAACAGTCATCACCTACTTCCTCTAACTCACCTGTGTAATTCAAGTCTGAACACGCTTATCTACCCTACAAATACAATGGAGTGAAGGACTCAGTTACTGTTCCATTTTGTAAGGAAGACATATTACTCATGTTATAGTAGTACAAAAAACTTCAGGGTACGTCTAAACTACATCCCTCTTTTGAAAGAGGGATGTAAATTAGACATTTCAAAATTGCAAATGAAACCAGGATTTGAATTCCCTGTGCTTCATTGCATAATCACGTCACAGAGGGTTTTTTTTCGAAAAATGCTATTTCGAAAGTGAAACCGCAGTCTAGACGCAGTTCTTTCTAAAAGATAAACCTTTTTCGAAAGATCCTGTAAACCTCATTTTTTGAAGACATTTTGTGAACACACAGATACATAGTGCTAGACCTGGGACGTTGCAATCATCTTAGGCAATGCTAATAAGGTTCCAGCTAGCAATATACAACCGTGTTGTATCTAGGTCAGGCGACAATCATGATATAATCAGATGGTTTTAATCGTAAGGAAGATAGGGGGAAATAGTGTTTTCAAATAATGCTGCAGACAAGATGCAGCAGACAAGGAATATGCTGGTTTTGAAATTAAAAAAATTAAAGGTTATAGCACCCCATAACTAATTTCAAAAGGCCAGTAACAATTATTCTGGATACATAACCATGAAGTTATAATTTTCTCCAATGTAATTGAAATCAAAATCCCAAATCTATGGTCTACTGAAAATAGTTTTGTGGATCTTTCAGCAGAGCTGAAATGATAATCTATCCGTGAATCAGTTTTAGTTAGTTGAGTTCATACAGATAACAAACTAAATTCTACTTTCAGTTACATAAATGTACATCTGGAGAAACTCTACTGGAGTTTAATCCAGATTTCCATTGGTCTGACTGAGTTCAGGCTTAACTAGTATAATATACCCTAGCAAACAGATCCAAAACCTACTGGAGTCAACGGAAACCTATATCAGCAGTTTACTAACATACATCAAGTAGGTCCACAGAGTACTTTCCTCAAACATTATGGGGAGTGTTACAGAAAGATAAAGACTCAGTGACACCTACTTGAGCAGTTGCATATCCATATTTTTACCATGTTATTCCTCAAACAACAACACAGAAAAACCCTGGTAAATTGTTGCTGATATATCAGACTTTCTAGATTACTAAATTTTCCCTAAAGATTCAAAGTAGCTAAACAATTACAAGAGAAACAAGACAGACAAATGAAAAATATGTGAAAGAAAAGAGCAAAATAATTGTGTGATCTCTTCTAAACAACATGTTTATCCAAAGATTACAGAGATAGAGAGAGAAGGTGAAATAAAGGAGTATTAAAAATTGACCTGTTCCAAGACTGTGTCTGGCAAATATAAATACAAATGTTAGAGTGATCAATCAATTGGTATTGCATGAAACAAAAAGTCAGACTGAAATTTTAGATACACCATTTCTTAATGAAAATAAGTTTTATCTGCCTGATAAAGTCACCTGTGCTGGGGGACTCAATTATTTTACAACTCACTTGCAGTAAGGTTCATCTTTGAATCATAGATGGAGCTTAACCATCTTTCTCCACTGGGCTCCCTTCCAGTTCTACATTTCTGTAATACTATACTAAAGACTTGACTAAGATAAAACAGTCTAGTTCATACAATGCATAATTTAGACTGTGGAACTCATTGCCACAGGATGTAATTTAGGACACAAATTTAGCAAGATTCAGAAAGGGGCTGGCCATTTGGATAGATATCAAAAGGATCCAGACTTAATGATACATTTTTGAAAGGGATATCCAACCTCATGCTTCAGGGTTTGAGTCAATCGCTAACTATCTATCAGGGTGAGACATTTGTGGGGGGAAAAACATAGTTGCTGGAACTAGAGTTGCTTGGGGTGCTATCACACCCCCAAGCATGAAGTAAAGTATATCTTGGGGATGGGGCAGGGTAGATTTTGGGTTGCCTTTAATTCAGAAAGAGATTTTAGGCATAAAAAGGTTGGAGACCAGTGTTATACAGGGTTTGCAGTTTGGTTCTATGCAGTTTGGTCAGTACCCCCCGCTATTATACAAATAATTCCAGCACCACTGAGGGCAGATTATCCCACTGTTGCCTACAGTGGAGTCGCTCGCATCTTCCTTTGAAGTATCTGGTGCTGGCTACTGTTAAAGACATGATATTAAACTAGAGGGACCTTAAATCTGATCCAGTAAAGCTTCCTATCAGAGAAGCATTGAATCACAGAACTGGAAGGGAGTTCTAAAAGTCATTGAGTCCAGTCCCCGGCATTCCTGGCAGGACTAGACCATCCATGACCATTCGTGCTGGGACCAGGGGTGATGGAGATGCTGCTGCACTCCTTAGCTTGAAGTGTTTCCAATCATATACAGAGTTTGATTCACTGGCTGCCAGCACTACACAAATTATTTTAGCACCTTGGTCCCTGACAGGTGTTTGTCTAACCTGCTCTTAAAAATCTCCAATGACAGAGACTCCACAATTCTCCTAGAAAATTTGTTCCTGTACTTAACTTCTCCAACAGGAAGATTTCCGTAGTATCCAACCTAAATCTCCCTTGATGCAATTTAAACCCATTGCTTCTTGTCCTATCATCATAAGTTAAGGAAAACATTTTTTCTCCCTCCTCCTTATAATATTCTTTTATGTATTTGAAAACTGTTATGTTCCCTCTCTCTTTCCTCCGGACAAAACAAACCTTAATAATTTTTGTTGCTTTTCTTTGGACTTTATTCAGTTTATCCACATCTTTCCTGAAATGTGGCACTCACGGGCCCACCGACAGGGAGGGAAGGGCCCAGCAATTCGTATGGTGGCGGCTGGAACATCAGGTCCTTTACACTGCTGCTGGGGTGCTGTTGCACTCCACAGATGGTTGTGAGAAGGGAGAGGCAAAGTGCAGTGCACTCTGAGAGGTGCTGAGGGTTGCCCCACAGCCCTGCCTCTTCCACCCGAGACCCTGCCCCTTCTAGGAGTGCTGAACTGCCCCCTATCTTGCTCAGGGGCCCTGCAAGTCTGTCAGCTCCCCTGGGCACCCAAAAATAGACACAATACCTCAGAGAAGACCTAATCAGTGCAGAGTGGAGCAAAATAATTACTTCTCGTGTCTTGCTTACAACACCCCTGCTAATACAGGCCAGAATATTTATTTGTTTGTTTTGCAAGACTGTTACACTTTTGATTCAAATTCAGCTTGTGACTCCCTGACCCTTTTCTGTAGTACTCTTTCCTATTAATTTCCCATATTGTTCAGAGCTTGAAAAGATTGGCTATACGTCAATTAAAATCCTGCTAAAATTAATTGGCTTTTTTTTAAAAAAAAGGAAGAAGGAATAAAATTCTAGTTTTGGATGGTATACTCCATACAGACCCAAGGGAGAGAATCTATAGGATATGTCTAGACTACATGGCTCCATCGACGGAACCATGTAGATGAGTTTACTAGACATAGGAAAATGAAGCTCTTAAAAATTTACATTTCACGAGACATACTGGAGCGGTCGACAAAGGCTTCCGTTGTCAACCGCAGAGCGTCCAGACTGCCCCGCTGTGCCACCAAACAGCTGATCGGCACAGTGCAGCGGCCATTTTGATGTAAATGAAGCAGCGATTATTTAAATTCATTTTCCTACGTCTAGTAAGCTCATCTACATGGCTCCGTTAACGGAGCTATGTAGTCTAGACATACCCTAAGGGAAAATATCACATTTCATTTTGTATTCTCCAGACTATCAAAGGTTACAGGAATTTATTGTAACATTTTTCCGTGTTTCATATCAGTTTCATTTGACAGAGATGTGCAGTTAACTGTCCCAATGTAATATCTCAGGGCAAACATAGCCAAAGGAAGACCCATAACCACACAAGATATTAAGATGAGCTCAAGTCTTCTCACACACAAGGATCATTGCAAGATTCATCTAGTTATTAGGGATTTCTCCAGTATCAGAATAGCACAGAAACCTGGCAATATTTCCTCTGGAAGACAGCCAAGGTTGATCCCACTTGAGAAGGTGGCTTCAAAACAGGGAGAAAATTTAGATCCATCTTTGGACATATATATGATCTTTAATCTTGTATACTAGGTTCAAGGGAGCATTAGCAATTCAGATAGATGGATTCCTTCAACTTTTACTTTTGATGTTTCACATGCTCAGCAGCAACAACTTTAACTATTACCTTTGATTTTCTGGCAAACGTAAAACAAAACAAAGAATTCAGAATATTCTCCCGCTAAAGAGACTCATATCAATAGGAGGTAAAGGAATTGAGCTTACAAATTGCTTCAAGCATCTCTCTAGGGTATGCCTACACTACAGAGGAAGTCCGAAGCTGCTGTTGTCGATCTTCCAGGGTTCGAATTAGTGCGCCTGGTAAAGACACGCTAATTCAAACTGAGAGGGCACTCTGGTAAATGCTGGTAAGGCTGCTTCCATGAGGAGTAAGGGAAGTCGAAGGAAGAATGTTCTCCTTTCAACTTCCTGCAGTGTGGACAGCGCCAAAGCCAAGTAAGCTACTTCAACTTCAGATAAACAAGTAATGTAGCTGAAGTTGCGTATCTTAATTCGACCTATCTTGTAGTGGAGACATACCCTAAGAGAGACTAATTACCATCTCCTAAGTTTCTGGCCACAGACTCAACTGCTGTAAATCTATCTTCCATTGAAGACAGACGAGAAAGATTTAGGAGCACAATGCTACCTCCCGCCTGCAGAAATATGTTATTAGGCTGCAAGTGGAAGGGTTGATAATAGAGGTGGCCAAATCATTCTTAGCGACTAATTTATTTGAGGGATGTATCCTCTTTTTCTTCTCAGGGAACATCCACGGGCAGATCATGATTTCCCCACATTAATTTGCTATTGCTATTTATTCAATGAATCTCTCTGAACTTTTCACACTGTATCCTGATTCTGAATATTCAAAATTCATGCTGTGTTGCTTTACTGTTAATTTGCAAGATAAGTCACCTAATTGTTTCTGAACCCTGGGCAGATGACCATTCAGAACACTTGCATGTGTGAATCTAAAATTCATTTTCTGCAAATACTTGACTGAAAAGTTTGCTTTTTATCGCCATTTTTATCAGTAAAAATCAGTTATTTGGATTTTTACAATAAGCAAACACAAAAATAGATACATTTTGCTTTAGGAAATTAAACGGGTGGTTTTGGTCTGCAGTGTTTTACAGGCATCATATCATATGCTTCAAGCACGCATCAAGTTCACAGATTGTTCCTTATCTGAGTTAACTCCATACATGGAACAAGAGAGCAATTTGATCTTTTAGCATAGGGATCCTTTCACCTCCTCCCCTCCCCGTTGACAGTTCTTAAAAGAACAAGTAACCAGGCCATATATTGAAAATGAATTATTTCCCCCAAATACACAGAATGACCTGGTCTGAAAATCAAAGGCAATCTGTTTGAAAGGGATCTTGCACTTATGTGCTTATGAACTGCTTGGGTGCTCTGCAGTGGAGAGTAGTTTCTGGAAGCTGGCTGACATATGTATGGTCCTTTTTTTACTCTGTACCTCCCTATGGTCTTCTGTTCCAATGCATTTTAATAGAGCTCAGGGCGTACTTCAAGTTTCCTCTCTAAATGACTCTAACTTTCAGATGATGATGTGTATGTGGTCAGACTGCCACTGTGATCTCTCTCACCATTTGAAATCTTAGTTTTGACTAATAACAGTTAGGAATTTCTGTTAAAGAATCCAAGTGGGTGCTGTGTAATTCTTTAAATAAGCAATAGAGAAAGGAAAGTCTAATGGTTTGATCACTAACCTAAGGTTTAGGGGACCTGGAGTCATGTTCCCTACTCTGCCATAGACTTCATATGTAACCTTGGGCAAATCACTTAGCTTTTCTGTATTACAGTTCCCCAGTTGTCAGATAGGGATTATAATACATGTGTTCTCAAAATAGTGTTGTGGAGATTGTATGGACGTAAATTCCATATAACTGCTTCAGATAAATAGCAAAGTAACTTGAATTGCTGGGCCTGCAAAGAGCCTCACTAAAGATTATAATTATAGACATACCTAGGAGCCCATGTCATGTACCTGCAATCCCATTGAGGAGCCAGCATAAATGAAATCCTATTACTGAGGAATTTGTGGATTTACCTGAAGATAAGGAATGAAAATGTGAGGAAAGTGATGGAGAATCATCCAGTTTTCCTGGCAGCCTTAAAGGAGAGTGATGATATAGAAGAATGTGGCTCACCTGAAAAGGAGAAAAATGAAAAAGAAGAATCAGCCTTGCATGATGACAGCAACAGCAGAGAGAAAAATTGCACATCTCAAATCAATACATCAGATCCCGCTTTATGGCTGGTAATCCTAAATTCTGCTGATATTGATCATGCAATTTTGAATGGGCTAGGCGCTCTCTCTCTCTCTCTCTCTCTCTCTCTCTCTCTTTCTCTCTCTCTCTATCTCTATATATATATATATAAAACATTTCCACTAAATGAGCAGAAACAACACTTCTCAAAGTCAGTGCAAAGTCATGGCAAGAAACTAAATTGGTACTGGCTAATTTACTTGAAATCACCTGTGAAAACATTCTGGTGCTGTTGCCAAATATTTGTCAGAAATGCCAAACTGTGGGTTGGAAGAGACCTCAGGAGGTTATCTAGTCCAATCCTCTGTTCAAAGCAGGACCTAATCCAACTAAATCCAAGTGAAGCTACTGGTTTAGGAGATGCTGAGAAGTAACATGAAAAGTTACCTGTTCATTTTAAAAGCTACTTCAAATGGATGGATGTCAAGCCTAGGCTTAAAGGTGAGTAAATGCATAAACACACACACACACACACACACACACATTATTAATGTAGAAACCCAACACAGGATTAATATGCTTGAGGATCTGATCTCAAAAAATATTTGGCTTTCTGGGACTCATCAGATAAGTTATTTACTGAACATAATGATATTTCCTCAGTGTGGCAGAATTCCTTGGGAAATATGATGATGTCCTGCATGAGCATCTACATCCAGAGGTTCGTAAAAGAAGCTATGGATTATTACTGCAACAAAACAATTCATCACAAATTGATTGACCTTATGACAAGAAAGGTGCTTGATAACATATTGATGCGACTCAACAAAGTGAAATAGTACACTGCAATACAGCCTCTCCCCGAGTTACGAACGAGTTACGGACCAGACACTTGGCTGTAACTCGATTTGTTCATAACTCGGACCCCATTGAGTTACATAGCGACTGTGCTGTTCATAAGCACGGCTTGCATTCGTAACTCGGGGACCGCCTTTACGACCGCTCCATGGGAGCTTTGGTTGTAATTGTGAATGGCCGTAACTCGATCGTTCGCAACTCGGGGACTGGCTGTAATGGACTGCACTCCCAATATTAAACTGTGAAAATATGTCATTTACAGTAAGATTTGTTGACATGAATGGCTGTATCCAACTAAAGGAGCACCCTCTGTTTCCAGTCTGTGGATGGTTAATAAATGTTTTGAATGAGAATAAAATAAAGCTCAGGACTGCTTTGACATAATTTACAACAGGGGTGGGGAACCTAAGACCTGGGAGCCAGATGCGGCCCCCAGTTTGCCTGAATCCAGCCCCTGAAGCTCAGGGCTCCCACCAGCAACATAGAGCCCACACTGGCTCTCCAGCACCCCCGCTGCCTCACCGTGGGGCTGGAGCACACAGAATCCACTAGCCTGGGCCCCCCAGGCTCTGGTATGGGAGGGTAATTTGGGGAGTGTCTCCTTCTCAATCGGGGCCATGTCAGAGAGGGGTTTGGCCCCCGACTGATTTTTCAATGGGTCAGTAGCCCCCGACCCCCAAAAAAGTTCCCCACCCCTGGTCTACAACAATGGTGTGAACATGAAGGGAAGTAGCATCCAGACAAGGATCCTGTTGAACCCAAAAGCTTTTGTTATGCCATGTGGCAGCCATTCCCTCAACATGGTTGTGTCAGCTGCAGCATCATTTTCTTGTATGCAGCCTCTCTGCTGAGCACTGTAAAGGAAATACAACCTGTTTGTCACATCAACTGTCAAGAGGAAGAGTCTTATGGAAAATGTTATTAATCTCATTGTGAAACCACTAACTCAGACTCTTCAGGAAAGCCTCATTGAGGGTATGTCTACAGTACAAAGTTAATTCGAACTAACAGACCCTGCACCTGGCACAGCACAAGCCAGCCACCCGCTGACACCCAGCCCTCCGCTCACACCTCAGCCCAGGACCAGGCTGGCGGCTCCCAAGAGCCTGCCCGGGGCCGCAAAAGGCGGGCGCCCGCCTGGTCTAGTGTGGACATCGTAGACCTCATCCACGACTTCCGCACTAGGCACAGGAAAGTAGCCATCTAGGGCAGGAGAGCTGCCAGCCTGGCCACCCAGGAGCAGGTTTGCATGAAAATCAAGGTGGTCCAGTGAGACCCCCGACCCTGAGCCCTGAGCTTAGAACATAAAAACATAAAAATGGCCATACTGGGTCGGACCAAAGGTCCATCTAGCCCAGTAGCCTGTCTGCCGACAACGGCCCACCCTAGGTACCCTGGAGGGGATGGACCAAAGACAATGACCAAGCCATTTCTCTCGTGCCATCCATCTTCAGCCTTCCACAAACAGAGGCCAGGGACACCATTTCTACCCCCTGGCTAATAGCACTCCATGGACCCAACCTCCATGACTTTATCTAACTTCTCTTTAAACTGTGTTATAGTTCTAGCCTTCACAGCCTCCTGCGGCAAGGAGTTCCACAGGTTGACTCTTTGCTTTGTGAAGAACTTTCTGTTATTAGTTTGAAGTCTGCTACCCATTCATTTCATTTGGTGTCCTCTAGTCCTATTATGGGAACTAATGAAGAACTTTTCTTTATGTACCCTCTTCACACCACTCATGATTTTATAGACCTCTATCATATCCCCCCTCAGTCTCGTCTTTTCTAAGGTCCCTTTAAGCACAGCCCTCGGCTAGCCTGAGACAGCAGCTCCATGCTCTAAGTCCTAATCTGATGCCCTGATGGCACTGCTTCCAGCCATCCTTAACCTCGGTTCAGGGTCCACTCAATGTGGACATGCTAGTTCGAATTAGCAAAATGCTAATTCAAACTAGTTTTTAGGTCTAGATGCACTAGTTCGAATTAGCTTAGTTCGAGTTAACTAATTCGAATTAAGTTAGTTCGAATTAGTGCTGTAGTGTAGACATACCCTCAGTGAGTAAGGCCAGTGAGGTACCAAGAGACTCAGGTTTACACTGCTCTGATAGAACTGGCAGAGTTGATCAAAGCTAAGGCCGGAATCGGACACAACACACAAAGCCCAACAAACCACATTGCTAACTTCCAAATTCTGGTCTCTTTGGCATGATATCCTGTTGTAAAGAAACATTGAAAGCAAATTAAGTCGATGGACAGATGGCCACTACTATTTTGATGAGAAGCTGCTTTGATTTTATTGTGGCCTACAGAGTCAGCAGATTTGAAGATGCCATCATTACTGCCAAAGAAATGGCAGAAAACTTAGGAGATGAATCTGTCTTCAAGAAAACATGTTTTAATCAGAAGAAGAAACAGTGTGGTTACAAAGGCAGAAATGAGGCAATGGGGAGCTCGAAAGAAAAATTCAGAGAGACCTTTTTGCTTGCTCATTGATACACTTTGAGTGTCCATCAAAGAAAGGTTTAGACAAATTAAGCATCACAAAAAGACCTGGGTGATTTTCTATAACCTAAGCAAGATGCTGGCAGGCAGGAAAAAGACACTGGTGAACAACAGTACAGTACAGGCCTTCACCAGTTGCTGTCACATGGGAAATGTTTGGACATCAATGATAAAGACCTCTGTGTGGAACTGGACAACATCCATCACATTTTGTAACACGGGAAGGACTCTCTGCACCAAGTTCTGCAATTCATTCATAATGCAGAGCTGAAGGACACTTTTCCTAATGTGTGAATAGTTCACATTTCCAGTCACCAGTGACACATTAAAACATATTTTAATTGACTATGCACAACTTGAAACAGATCAGTTGCTATTTTATCACTTGAAAATGCCATTGGCCAGTCTTTTGATTTCTCTGATGCTATGATTCAGTTTGCAGGGGCAAAAAGTGGAAAAATGTAACAGTCTAAGGAGGTCACCTCCTGTAACACTGTTTATTAGTGGTCCACCTATTGTTGGAACACAGTTCAATTTCATGAAGTTCCATTTCAGTTATTCTTTAAATTAAAAAGTTTCTATAAGCTAAAAGGAAACATTTTTTATTTGCTTAGATACCATATGATTAAATACAGATTTACCTATCCTAACATGCAAATGTATTGTCTTATATGACAGGCATAAATCATGAATGCAAATGGTGCATCAAAGTTGTAAAATGGATTAGAAATGCAATAAGATATAAAGTAATCAAAAATTTAACAAATGGAGGAGGGAAACAGAAGATTCTCCTCACCTGTGGCACCATTTGGTCTAGAGCCAGCCCTGTGTGGCAGTAATCAAGACACATTAGGATGAAAGCCTAAATGAGAGGTTAAAGGGCGTGGATGGAAAAGAAAGACCTTATCTTAGAGTTGTTTTGCAGAAAAAAGAATCTTCAAGATTTAGATATGGCCTTCATCTGAGAACCCAGACAGAGGTCTGTGTTGAAATGCTGCATTTTCTATGCCAAACCAAAGTAACACGAATTACATATTTTTAATATGGAGTTTATCATTACAGGAACAAATATTAACTAGGCAGCTGTTTCAGAAGAGCTGGTGGCTGCTCTAAACTAGCCCCTCCCACAGGGTATCCTTTTCACAGTGATGTGCCTCAGGAGACCTAAGATGAAGATGGGTGTTATTAGAGGGAAATTAGCCATAAAGAAGAGGGAAAAATAATTAACACAGTGTTACAGCTATTATGGGACAGAGAATAAATATCATGAAAAGAAATGTGTACCACAATTGTCCTATTACTCTATAATTAGTTTATCTTTATATAATTTATGGTTAGTTCTGTGTCAGTGAACTCCTACAAGAAGAAATTCCTAACCAATAGCTGAGTAAAGACAGCCACATGATGAGCCACTAAGCTTCTAGTTTCAGCCTCGCATAAGCCAATAATGCTGAGGTCTGGAGGAATATTAACTGCTCATACACTGTACTGCATATTGAAATCAGTGGATCCTGACTGACTCAGCTGATGTCAGTGAAAAATATTATCCCAAAGGAGAACAATAATCCTTTTTCTGGTCCTCTACTTTCCTCATCCTCTAGGGAAGTTCATTTTAAAGGGGAAAAAAATCCTAATGCAGTTTTTTTTAGTTGGGTGGAAATCTGTCCTAGTGACCTTACTGACTGTAGTATTGAACATGTGAATGATACATATAGGTGACTATAAAGACATTTTGTCCTTCAAGATAAATATTGATCAAGATGCCAGCTATTAACTTTTAAAATCAATGCATTTGTATCTCCACCTAACACAGAAATCAGTATCTGCTAAACATAAGCATATCTTGTCTCATAATTGGCTGAAAGCAGTGACATGATAAATCATAACATTCTCTACTGTTTACCTTCTCAGTTGCCAATAATTTTGTAGTCATGTGTAAAAACCAGGATGAATATGGGGATGTCTACACAGCAAAGTTATTTCGAAACAACTATCCTAGCGTCTACACAGACATTCCGTTATTTCGAAATTAAATTGAAATAGCGGAGGGCTTATTTTGAAATTGGTAAACCTCATTCCATGAGGAATAATGCCAATTTCGAAATTGCTATTTTGAAAGAAGTGCTGTATAGACACTTATTTTGAAATAGGAGGCCTCCAGCCTTCCCAGGGCACCCCAGTGGCCACTCTGGCCTTAAGCAAAAACACTCCTCTCCCTCTCTCTCTCCCGCTCCCCAGAGCCCTTAAAGAGTTTCCTTCTCCCCCCCCCCCCCCCAGTTTTGTTAAATAAAGAGAGTTTGTGGTCATGAAAATACGTGTATTTTATTTGACATCAGGAAGGGGGGTTAGGGAGGGGTAAGTGGAAGGATGTGAGGGAGGAATGAGGCACAAGCCCCCAGTGGGGCAGACCAGGGAGGCTCTTAGTGCTACTCAGGGTGGAAGCTCTCCTGCAGGGCCTCCTGGATACTGACAGATCCCCGATGGACCTCCTGGATGGTAGCCTGCAAAAAGTGCAGCCAGGCTCTCAGCAACGTGTCCAAGAGAAGCACCAGAGTGTCCAGGGGCAGCTCTGACTCCATGTTGCCAAGTGCTGTGGTGTCCCGAGTGAGGGCAACCAGAGAACGCAGAGACAAAATGCTTTGCTGTCCCTCATCGAGGTAGGCAAGCAAGCAGGGAAATCTGAACACTGGCTGTCCCGGGGGGGGGGTCCCTTTAAGCACAGGCCTCAGATAGCCTCAGGCAGCAGCCACACAAAGACACTCCTGACCTGATGCTCTGCCTGACCTGGTTCTGGCCAGCCTTAAATGAGATTCAGAGTCCACTCAGTGTGGATGCACTATTTTGAAATAGCAAAAAGCAATTTTGAAATGCCTTTTATATGTAGACGCATTATTTCAAAATAACTATTTCGAAATTAGATATTTCGAAATAACACTGTAGTATAAACATACCCTATGTAAACAACTGCATTCTCATTGTCTGTGGTTAAGGATTGGTAACTATTATCAATCACCTTTGCTAAGCCAAAACAATAAGTATCTATTCATATATGTGATCTGACTGGCTAATCAGAGGACTGGCTACCAAATTCAGGTAGCCAGATATATTGTTTTCAGATATCTGCCAGCTAAGTGTGTCTTCTACAAAATAACTTTTTAACAAATATAGTTCTTCTGTTTTACCAGTTTCTATTGAGCTAATAAAAGGTTCCATATGGAAGGCCTTATACTGATTTTAAGCAATAAAAAATTCAGTTAACTATCTTTTATGTTCAAATTATGTCCTCTGGCCAATTGAACTCAAGGGCAAGAGATTTATGTAGCTGCAGTCAAGCTAATACCAATGGCCCTATTCCCATCCCAGCAGTACAAACAAACAAAAAAACAAATAAATAAATAAATACATGAATAAATAAATCCTAGGAAGAGACTGGAATTTAAGTTCCCGCTTGTGGGATCTGAACAGACAACAAGAAGGGCATATTTATTTGATCTTTAATTTCTTGGGATCCTCTTATGTTTAAACAGGTATGCATTGGTCAAGAAGTCAAGGAAGCTGCCTCGTGCATCTCCATGCTCTGCATCTGAACTCATGTTTGACAGAAGCATACTTTAGAGTTAATATTGTAACTCCAAGTGACTCTTACTTGCCTGTATTTTATCCACCAGTCTTTCATGTATTCTTTAAAAAAAAGTAAAGATATTAAGCACTTCTTTTTAAGTCTGATCAAACTGTCATTAAACCCAACAGAAAGGCTTCCACTGAGTTCAAGAGAATTGCACTGGACCCCTTAACACTAGTATCAAGGAAGCAGTCACTCATTTCCTTTATTTAGTTGAGGATATGTGCTTATCCTCCACAACAATTCTCTGAGGAAGTAGCCCTCCAGCAGTTAGATCAGTAAGTAGTGGTGCATGAATTTTTACGGTAGTCAAAGAGCTAATTGTCCATGAAGATTCTATGCCTGTAATATAGGGGTAAAGAAACTCCTTAAGAAAGGTCAAATATAATGGATATTAGCATTTGTAATTGCTAATACTGCTTCTTTAACATTTTGAAGGATGCAGGTTGTTGGATTAATGGTGCAATTCTATAAGTATATATTATAAAATGAGCATGAAACATGCACCCACCTACTCTCACACCCAGACACTACAGAGAAAATGAATGCAAAAAATAGACACCACAAAAATACAGTTAGCCAATTGTTAAGTAAAGGTATGATTCTGCACCCACTGGAGTCAGTGACACAATTCCCATTCACTGAAATGAGAGCAGGATAAGGTACCAAGCATCTATGGCTAGCACACACCTCAGAAATACTAAGACACATCCACAGATCCATTGGAGTCAGTGTGATGGCAATTTACACCAGCTGTGGATCTGCCCCTCCTTTCAAGTAAACTTACACATGTCCTAGATAGATTTCTTTTCTGTTATTCCACTGTTGCACTACTGTCAGTTGAGGTGTTACTAGACAATTCTTGATATAAGTTACATCTCATAAAATGAAACTCCACATCTGCTGCATATACAAGAAAGTTCTGTACGATAGCTACTACCCACAGTGAAAAGCTCAAGTTTATGTAAAATGGGTTAGACCCTAAGCTGGTGTAAATCAAAATCACTCATTTGCATTATCTGGGGATCTGGTCCATTAACTCTCAAAATGAAACACACATTATTTCACAGACATTTTATAAGGGAATACAATTATCAAAGTTATTTAAATATTTGTAAACAAAAGAGACTTTCTGGTAATGGCCTTTATCCTGAGTTTGCATGGAGAAAATAAATCAGTTCAACATGTTAATATTAAAAAATTCCAAAATACTGGCATTTTCTATCATTTAAAGGTAAAGTACAATTTTATTTTTAATTTAAAAATGTTCTTTAAGGTCCCAAATCATTAAACACACAGGACACATGAGCAATGTAGCATGCATTGGAAAGCAGGAAGAGGGGGGAGTTCATACAGAATTTATATTATAAATAAAAACTTTTCCAAATAAAATACTTGAAAAGTAGTCTGTCCCTTACTTACCTGCCAAGACCTGAATTTAGGATTCTTTCTTTCCCCGTTACTTCTTTACACCTAATGTGATGTTAGAAGATGTCTGCAGTGTTCAGGAATTTGTGATATCATCAGTTTTTGAAGAGGAAACACAGATCTTGGATCTGAAGAGTTGGCAGATAAAAAGTATTTTAGTTCACCTTTAACATTTAGACTGCTTCATTTATATTTGTGAATCTCCACTGATTTTAGTTATATGTTTTTAATAAAATTTTCAATAATCACAAAGTGCCAAATCTTGCTTGCTTTAATAATAATAGCGCTCAAAGTGCTTTAACAAAGGAGAGAAATAAAAGGGATGAAAGGTGCAGTACTCAAAACTACCTAAATCACTTAGTTGTACAAGTTCCATTGAAAGCCAAATGGGACTTGCACTCTACTTAAGTGATTTTGAAAATCCCACTTAAAATAACACCACTAAGATCACACAGCAGGTCAGTGAATGAGCTGATAATCAAATGCAGGTCTCCTGATGCTAAATTCACTACCCTAGACCTCAATGCTTCCCACAATCCCTTTGCAATCTCTTTAAAGTCAGTGTGCTTGATTGTTCCTTGGACAACATAGCCACCCACTGATGTAACGAAGTGTAAACGCACAGTGTGCTGTATGGTATGCCCAAACTTTGGTCTGGATGCACAGGAGTAAGTCAGTACTCGCTTCAGGGAGCGGAAGAAGCCAAAGCTGACAAGTGCAGTTGAGTGACTGCAGGCAGGGGGACGTTAGCCAGTAGCAAAATGTTTGCTCTTTGGAGTAAGGGAGGGGGGAAGAAGGGACAATTGTGCATCTTTGTGCAGCAATGAGTCATTCCATGACTACAGCTTTTTTGAAAACCCCACTCTGGCCCAGCAAGATTGCACTAGGTATAATCACAGAATTTGGCTTGATAAGATGATAAGACCTCTTAGGCTATGTCTACACTAAAGAGTTTTTTTGGAAAAATGGCCATTTTTCTGAAAAGAACTTGAATTACATCCACACTGCAATCGTGTTCTTTCAAAAGAAAATCGAAAGAACAGAGGGGTTTTTCTGACATTGGTAAACCTCTTTCTACGAGGAAGAAGCCTTTTTCCGAAAGAGCTCTTTCGAAAAAAGGTGTGTGTGGACGGGGAAGAGGGAGTTCTTTCAAAAGAAGAGGAAAGAGGAAGAAGCACATGTAAGCGGGGGAATGGTCCCGCTCTTGTGGGGAACTTTCCTGGCTTCTATACACCCCGGTGAAATGAACCAGCGAAAGGATCTGAGTCCCCGCTCCCACTTCCTTTACCCCACGGCTCCCTGATCCTGAGGGCTCCCCCTCCACTCTCCTGAGTAGCAGAGCCCTTGAAACCCCAACAAGGCTGGGCCCAGGTTTCCTGGGGCTTAATCCCTGACCTTGTAATCACTAGGGGCAGGAGTTAGGGTGTCCCCACTCCGAGGTGCTCTCTTTACACTGCAGGCCTTCTTGGCCCAGTGATCACTTCATAAGGTTCAAAGCAAATACAATTTATTAAACATCAACTGATTAAAGAGAATAGAATAAGAAACAATGAGAATGGTTAAATGAGAACACACAGCCCTGCTCTGTAGCACAGGGACATCAACACAGCAGTCTGCAGAGTGTAAGGACAGTTCATAGTCTCTTCCTTAGAAGCCCTGGAAGTGCTGCAAGGGGCTGCAGGCTGGACACACTTGCACTGGCAGTGACCACACAGCCTCAGTCTCTAAGTGGCCAGACCCCTCTCCCAGTCCAGAGCCTTTCCCCACACTTTGCAGGTCCCAGTAGCTCACCACATCCGGCTGCAGGCTGTGCTGCTTGGCCAGTTCCAGCTCCTTGTGTTGTTTCTCTGTTCCTTTTGGCTTTCTGAGCACTGCCAGTCTGCTGCTCAACACAGGGTCTGCACTGCTTGGCCAGTCTGAGTCTGGTTCTGTCGCTGCAGGACTTCTTCTTGTCCTCCTCTTTCAGCTCTCTGTCTTTGCAGGACCTCTTCTGCACACAGCTTGTTTGTTCAGAGACAGAGCCAGAACAATCCCCACTTACAACCTGTCAGTCAGGCTGAGCTGGAGTGTTGACTGCTTTCCATTGTCTCTGGGGTCTGTCAGTCTCATGAACCCTTCCCCTTCTGAAGCTGGTAAACCAAAAAACTCCCACAGAGTTTTAGTAAGGGGTAACAGTCCCCTTACACACAGGTGTCCTGGTGGCCACTCCATCCATAGTAATCACATCTTACATGAGAGTTACATGTCCATTCAGTGTGGATGCTATCTTTCAAAAAAGCAGATCGCTTCTTTGATGCACTTTGGCAGTGTGGACACTCTCTTTTGAAAGAAGTTTTTTCGGAAGATCCCTCCTGGAAAAGCTTCTTCCGAAAGAAGTCTGCAGTCTAGACATAGCCTTACACGAGTCACATGAGCAGAATTAGGTTCTAATAGTAAAACCCAAAAATATTAAAGTAAAATATTCAAGAAGCCGCCTTGAATATTTTAAATAGAAAGGCAGCGTAAAAAATATTTAAATAAATAAATAAAACACTAGGCCACAAAATGTAGAAACCTTCTCAGTAACTCTCAGTCTTCCATTTGGAATTTGTATGTGTCTGCAGCACACTCAATATTTAATGACCGGAACCTCTTTAATAACATCTCATTGTTTTTGTTGCCCATCAGGGAAAATGATCTATATTATAGACTTTGTTTTGCTTTTATTCTTCTGACACAAAAAAGTGTGAAAACTGACATCTGATTTTAACCACACATTTATAACTAGTCTAAGACAGGTTATAGCTAATGGGTTTTTAATATTGGCTAATCTATAGTTAGGTTGTTCCAAAGTCTAGCAGGTACCTCGATTGCTTAGAATCAGGGCTTATAGCCACTTGTGCTACCTTAAACTGATATTTATAGATAGTTATGCAACATACATTACTCCTAGCTGTAATGTGTAAATAATATCTATTAATCCTTTATTAACCTTTTATAAGCCATTTATAAATGGACTCTTAATACAAAATGTGATCTGAATGTTTTTTTTTATTAATTCTTTACTGCTTTGTCTGGATGAGAAACTAGAAAACCACATTTTTGAATGAGATGCCTGATGTGTGAATATAAAATGGATGTATGCAAGCACAGTTACTTGCAGTCACAAAATGTGCTGTTGCATGTGAAACCAGGCAATTGCATGAACAAATAAATATATTTGAACAGTTGACAACCAGTTTTGTCCGCTGCATATTTGCACACATATTTATGCCTAGCTAAGATATTTTCGGAACCTCTTTTGAACATTGGGGGTGAAATTGTAGCCCCACTGAAGTCAATGTGAGTTTTGACATTCATTTAACTGGTACCAAGATTTCACCTATGGCCCCTTAATGTTTATAAGACCAGATTACTACTTTCTCTCATTAAGCCAATTTAAAATCAAGTCAGTTTGAAACAGACCAGGGGATGCCAAGGGATGCAACAGTTAGAAGACAGTGTGACTTCAGTAAATCTGCAAGTGGAAGACTGCTTGGACAAAACATGCTGTGTGGTACCTTAAATCTCAAGTAATCTGAATATGGATACACTTCCAAACTCATTGCTAGTCAAACTTTTCATGATAAAATTTCTGTTATTTAGAACATGTCTAGATATACTGAGATTGGCATAAATGTCTTAGATAGAAAGCAGTGATAATAAAAGAAAAAGCCAGTCTTGATTCTGCAATTCCATCTCGCAATAGGCAACTGACTAGCTCATCAGTGTCCATTGATAAAGATTTTACATTAGTACAAATGACAGACAGATGATAGGCCTTCCTTTTCCTTTCTTTGATTAGAGGGGAGTGCTGTTTAGTAATGAGAGAAGGGACATAACCCAAATAAACAATACCAAAGCAAAGCAAACCACCAAGTAAAAAATAACCCTATTTTAGGGCAGAGTAGAGGACGATTAAAATAGACTATTTATATTGAGATTGAGAATGGGCCATTCCTGACAGAGACAAATATCCTCCAACTGATTTTCCCAGTTTTGCAAGAATCACTTCAAAAGGCAGGATGAGAGGGGCCAGAACTGTCTTGATTAACCGGGTGTGCAGTTTTTTGAGTTTCTTTTTTTGAAAAAATACAAGACAGAGGAAATCATATCACAACCCACACGAGCCTGTGGTTTGGAAAGACGGGCGGGTGGCTTCCTGCAGCTGCAAGGAATGATGGGGAGTCAGAGAGGGCTGGGCTGTTACACAGTCCACATACTTTTTCACAACACTTTTTTTTTTAACGCTGCAAACCTGCTGTCCAAAGGTGGCCAGGAAAATGGATTGCATGGGTGACCTCTCACTCTGCTATCAAATGCATCCCCTCCAACTCACTAAAGAAAAAAAAAAGGACTGGTGTGTTTAAAAAAAAAATGAAAGCATGGTAAAATCGTTTTTATGCAAGCCCATGCTGGGGAATCAGGAAGGTATTCATTTTATTTTGTGTATCTAGACAGTGATTTTAATGTTATGTAAATGCAGCAGGCAATTCCTAATCTATCCAGAAACGTATGTGTCAGAGCTCTTATGTAGTACAGGTTACTGATGATAAAAAACAAGATGTGTTTTTATACGAGGAAGGCGCATGATTACCAGCTTTAGAATTCTCTTTTTTTCCCATTAGAAATTTAAAATAGGACAAGCCTGTGCAATGGAAACTGAGGGGCATTACCAGAGAAAGAGCCAGTGTCTTTTCAAAAGAGTCAAGTTTGACAAGCATTGTTTGTCTCTGCCCTTGAGACCAGAAAAGCTAGACATGGTAGCAGCTTCTCAGGCTTTACTTGATAGCTTACTGATCAAGTAGAAAGCTTTTATTAATCCGGAGAGCACCGATGTTCCTCTTTTTTTTTTTAAAGGAAACTTATCTTGTCTAAGAATGTTTCCAAACACTCTGGTGACTTTTAAGTTTGTCCTGATAAGACAATCTTGAAATCAGAAGCCTTTTTTTTTAAAGAAAGGAAGAAGTAGCGTAGATATATGGGTGTCCAGACCTTAGTCCAACTACAGAGGACACCATCTTTGTGCCCCTGGGAGGAGATGTCAGTGGCTAATTTAGGCAATTGAATGGCAAAACTTTTGTCATTCAGAGGCGCTAATCCTCTTCACTGAAAGACAGGAGTTGTGTTGCAGCAAGTACCAGTGTGAACTGAGCGTTGTCAGCAGCACCCTGGAATAACGCAAACCCCACTTTTGGGGGGAATTATTTTGTTGGCAGAAGAGCTGACAAACAACAAAGAGACTGCTCAACTTTTAGTGGCATGGCTATGCTGACACAACCATCCCTAAAAGTGATGCAGTACAGACAAAGCCTAAGTAAATTAGAAAAGCCTCAGGTTGCTCTAATTTACACCAGCTGGTACCAGGTCCCAATGAGCCAGTAGAAGGCTACTGTGCCCTGGTCAGAGCCCCACTCCCAAGATTCTGTCTGACATGTCCTCGTCTAGTTGGGATGGGGACTTCGAGTGAATGGCATATAGATAGCTACAGGGGATATTCCAGGGAAACTTCTCTTTGATAATAGCTCCCTGGCTTTTTTACATCACAGAAGCCATAAACAGAGGCCGAAGCAGGGACTGGGATCTGGCTCCTGATCTCCTGTCTAAAAAATTACTGTCTAACGGTAAGAATAGAAGATTGGAATAAGAACTCAGCAATTACATTGTTCAGAAATGATTAATAACTATGAACCTGATTCTAATGTTCCTTAAAACAGAAAGAGTAGTGTCATGCTGCTGTAATCGGGCCCTCATCCAGAGGTGGTACTAGCCATCCAGGACCAAGTTCTGATCTCACTTACACCAGTTCTACACAAGTGTAAATTCATTGACTTCGTGGAATTACTCCTCAATTGTGCCTTGTAACTAAAAGCAGAATTCTCTGGCCCCTTGCCACAGAAGTCTTATTCTCTCCTACATATTCACAAGTTCGACTTTAAAGTAAATTTTAAAGGACTACTGTTCTGTGTCCTCAAACATGGCTGCCCTGTCTGTCAGAATGACCATGGAAAGCAAAACCAAAAAGAGGCACAACTAGTAAAAGTAAATTTGTTTACAAATGAAATGATTCTACTCTTCATCCAGCTCTAATCAGAAGATAGTGGCTATATTCAACCCTGGGAGAACTCCATTAAGGACTTCATTTTACTCCTGTCAATTTAATATCTAGCCAATGATGCCAATGGATCTAGCCCTAAATCATGAAAGACTGAAGTCAATTAAGTTACACAAAGGATTAATTTAGTCTCAGGAGTCAGCAATGCATGCTGAAGTCAAGCAACAGGAAATCAGGAGTCGAATATGCAACAGGAATCAGGGGCTGGGTGTCAGTACATAGCCTTGATAAAAGCATTTTACTGTTGCTTGGCTTCTTTGTTTGTAACACTTTGCCCCCTATCTGCTAATTATTCCTCCTCTTTGAATATGAGGAAATACTGATGGTTATGAGAGCGGTTTCTGTCTTCACAAGCAGGAGACTATTTTCCCCTTCCTTCCTCCCCCCGCCCCCCAACCCATATTTCACGAGGCATACCAGAGCAGTTGACAAAAGCTTCTCTTGTCGACTGTGCCATGTCCAGACTGCCGCGCTGTGCCGGATCAGCTGATCGTCGGCACAGCACGGTGGCCATTTTTATTTTAATGAAGCAGGGATTATTTAAATCCCCGCTTCTTTGACTATGTCGAATAAACTATTTTACATGGCTCCGTCGACGGAGCCATGTAGTCTAGACACAGCCATAGGGATAAGGGATCTTTTGGAAAAGGCTTTATTTTCCGCAAGATCAGCGTCTAGACTGGCGCTTTTTTCCGGCAAAGCTCCATGCCGAAAAAAAGCGGCAGCCATTTTTATGCTAATGAAGTGGGGGAGATTTAAATCCCCGCTTCATTAGCAATTGCGATACGTCTAATTTATATCCCTTTTACGAAAAAGGGATGTACAGGCAGTCCCCGGGTTACGTACAAGATAGGGACTGTAGGTTTGTTCTTAAGTTGAATTTGTATGTAAGTCGGAACTGGTACATATTGTAGGGGAAACTCTAGCCAAACATTTCTCCAGAGCTCAGTTTTATTCTCCCACACCTCACTTCCCTCAGTCCTTTATTCTCAACCTGAGGTGTCTGCTGAGAAAAGCCGCTCCGCGTCTCCCTGGTCTGCTGGGGCGGGGGGGGGGGAGGGGTGCTAGCTTTGCGTCTCCCTGGTCTGCTGGGGGGAAGCAGTTAGTGCGGGGTTGCCTCACCCCGTTTGTAAGTAGGGATCCGATGTAAGTCGGATCCATGTAACCCGGGGACTGCCTGTAGTCTAGACATAGCCCATTAGTTCCAGCACCTATGCTAGAACCCATGACTTATGCATCTAGAAATGTTACTTAATGAAAAATAGTGGCTTCTATCTGATATGGAGTATCAATTATTTAATAGCTAGCCAGTTTACGTATCTGGATACCAATATAGGACTGATTTTGTCTGGTCCCTATATGGGTGCATAAATGAGGCAGAATATATGAAAAGAGTCAAGCACAACAGAAGCATCTGAATTCTCAGGCAAGATCTTAGACTGGTATAAATTGGCAGAGGTCCACTGAAGTCAATGGTACACTGACTTACAGCCACTGATTTACAACTGCTAAGGATCTGTTCATGAAGTAAAAGGACCCTATAGATAGACCATGTGTTATTGTTAGAGCTAACTACTGCAAGGAAGTGGGAGCAGAAAGGACCCAATTCCCTCATTTCCCAGGCGTGTCTCATTTTGACATGCCCGTGAAATGAGGTTTTAAATTCTTTTTTACTCAAAACTTCAATTTTCAAGTAAATTTTTCATCAAAGTTCAGAATAGTTTGACCAGCTTTTAGTGGGTCGAATAACAAATAATTTCAAGGTAATTTTTTCATAATCAGTGTGAGAGAAAAAATTTGCACTTTCACCCCAAAGTGTTGAAAAAATATCAACATTTCAGAAAATTTTGACTGGCTTTATTCCCACTGAAGTCAATGAGTTTTACCTGCATTTAATCTGGATTCAGAAAATCGTTAAGGAGTTCAGAGTATTAGAGTACTAATAAATGCAATATATTGAAATAAGTGAGATGTTACTAGTTAAAATCCTGTCAAGGCTACATATTAATAGGTCTGGTATCTTCCATTTGAACCCAGCTGTATAGTAAGAAACTTAAGCACAGCTACTTTGGAAGATGGTGAGAATGGAGTTATCAGTGGTGCAAGCATTCATCTAAATAATTGCATAAAAGAAATCATTAAGAACATGGCACATGTTAAAAATGATTCCTAATTAAAATGTAACTAATAAACAAGCTCATTTTATTACTCACAGATCTTTAAAAAAATCTAATAAGTGACTGGTCAACAAGTAATTATAAGGATAATAAAGTTCTCCATTCTGATTAGGGAAAATATGCATTTCATGATCATCCAGTGATCCATCTTCTACCACTGCTGTCAAAGGAAGCAATTTGCAGCCATTTAGAGATGTACTATTTTTATTATGATTATGTAATATTGCTATTACAATATGTAACAGTAATAAAGCTCTGAAAATAGTTCTGATAGTAATTAATGACCTTACAAATGTTTTAACTGTTCTTGATTTCACTTGGACTCTCAAAGATATCCACTAACCTGAACTACTGGTCAGTAAACATCCAATTTGGTGAGACCCCGACTCCCACTGGGAGCTGATGGAGCTTAGCATGCTCAGGAAAATCATAAACTCATTGCAATATTTCAGGCCCCAGCTGTTTCACAGATAAATGTCTGAGTCATAAAACACGGTTAATGCTTGATAGCTAACAGGATTTCACCATAGCCAGGAGCAGTACCCAGTTACCTGCTTGTCATTGGTTCAAAACCCTAAGTCCTCTCAGTTTTCTCTATCTATGCCTGTGTAACCTGTTCATCTGCACAATCTTCCTTCCAACAATTTGGCTCAGTAGGACATCTCAGGTGCATTGCCCAAGGCACTAAAGATGAAAGGGAGGTCAGGGTCCATCTGCACTAGGACACTCAACAGACTTTAAAACCATTTTTTCTGCATTTCTCAGGTGCTGGACTTAGCAGACACTGAGAATGGGGAACAGAGCTTCAGCATGGCTAGGGCTGAAAGTCCTTTCGATAAAAGTATCTAACAAGACATATGCAATTGCTTTACCTGAGTAATTGTAAACAATCTCTATGGAGATTTATCTGCAGTTTTACTGCTGGTGCAAGGGTCTATTTATGTGGGTAAAGGCTAGAAGGCTGCCTCCCTTGCTCTTACAGGCACTCAAAACACAGCGCATGATTTTACATATGTGAGCTGAATCCTGCTTCCATCACACAATTACAACTTATAGGACAGTCGCATCTAGAGGCCTCTGCTCAGATTAGGGCCCTATTCTGTCAGGTACTGTATTGGAATGGGTGGGGCTGCTCTGTAGCACCCCTTATGGCCCAAGAATGGTGTTGCAGGGACTCGCTGCCTTAGTCCTCAAACTGTGGCTGCCTGCTCCAAGGAGGTTGACCTATGCTGTAACATCAGTGGCAGTCTCCAAACTATAACCTAAGGATAACACCACCACCAAACCCCTTCTTCCCCCCAGAATTTGTCTGCCTGCACCTTTAAAGAAACAAGGGTAAGTGCTTAGTTGTAATGGTGGGGGCTCCTAGGATCCAATACTTTGTACATGGAGAATGGAGGCCCAAGATTAAATTACTTGACCATGATAACACTGAAAGAACCCAAAAGAAGCACAATCTGATCTTAGATCTTTTGAGTTCCAGCCCAATGCCTTAACCACAAGGTTGTTTTCCTCAGGTACACAAGTCCATTGAAATCAACTGCGTTATTCCCATCGATAGGTGAACAGGACTGGGCCTGATGTGTGCTTCAGTATTTACTTGTAGGTATGAAGGGCCTAATGGCAGATATAACTTGAAATTCCCTTCTGTTCTCGGTTACTTAAGACTCAGGCTATGTCTATACTACAGGGATCTATCGAAAAAAGGTACACAAATTGTGCTCCGCAATTTGCATACCTTTTTCCAATAGTTTTTTTGGAAGAGGCTTTACCAAAATTTGGCCCTTCTACACTGGGCCAAATTTCATAAAAGCCTCCTCTTTTGGAAGAGCCCTTCTTCCTCGAGGGAGGTAAAAGGCAGGGCTTCCGAAAGAGCGCATCTGCTCTTCCGCAAAAAAAAAAGTGGAAGAGCAGACGCATTCCCTGGATGACATATAGTCTCAGTGGTAACCTTTCAACGTGGTATATGATCCCATTCATTTCCTTGAGATGCATGGATCATTTCCTGCCCAGAATTTAGCAAATTACTCTCCTAAGTAATTTTTGTGTTTGTTTGAATGGTTTAGGGTTTTAGCCTGTGCGAAGGGAACCCTTCACACAATTGAATTATGAGATTTTCAGGATGGCCAGTGTCAAGAGAAGTTTGTGTAATATTCACATTACATTATGATAGAAAAAACTATTTGCCAAGTTAGCACGTTGCTAATTACTGAAGAATGCACAGGAGTGCCTGGTATGATGTCTCCATGCAGGGTCCTATTGGGATCAAAGGAAATTTGCTTAAGATCATATTTTAACTGGCTTGCCAACTGATGTGCAACAACAGAGAGGGTACAACTGTGCCCCTTACACAAGGGCTCATGACCACCACACTACCTATAATTGGGACAATACAAGGAATGGTCTGACATGCACCTTTGGGGTGAAATCCTGGCCTCATAAAAACCAAAAGGAGTTTTATCATTGACTAACATAACTACAGATTCACTCCTGCGGAGACAACCCACCTCAAAGGGGCAAGCACAAGGTGAAGCTGTGATACCACCCTATCCCAATAGGTCCCATCAGCTAATGGGCATCATATGGGTATGTCTACACAGCAAAGTTATTTCAAAATAACAGCCCTTATTTTAAAATAACTTTCCTGGTGTCTACACAGCCAGGAATTTCGAAATAAATTCGAAATAGCGGAGCACTTATTTCAAATTTGGTAAACCTCATTTTACGAGGAATAATGCCAAATTTGAAATAGCTATTTCAAAATAAGTGCTATGTAGACACTTATTTTGAAATAGGGGGCTTCCAGACTTCCCAGGGTACCCTGGTGGCCACTCCAGCCTCAACCAAGAACACTCCTCTCCTTCCCCGCCTCCCCGGAGCCCTTAAAGGGGTTGACTCTGGCCACAGTGCCTGTGCCAGCTCCAAGCCTGCCAGCACAGATCCACCAGTCACTTCCCCTGGCCCAGTGGACCCAAAACATGAGCAAGCAAGCCACTGGAAGCCAGCCCTCCACCGCTCCCCAGGAGTAGTCTGCCAGCTCCCAGGAGCCTGCCAGGGACCAGAGAAGGTGGGCGCCTTCCTGATCCAGAGTGCAGATTATGAACCTTATTCAGGTTTGGGGGGTGAATTTCCCCAACGTCCATGATCTCTGTACTAGACGGAGGAATGCGGCCATCTATGGCGGGATAGCTGCCAGCCTGGCCACGAAAGGCCACATGCAAACCCAGGAGCAGATTTGCATGAAAATGAAGTTGGTCCGGCAAGACCCCCAACCCTGGGCCCTGAGTTTCCCTTCCCACTTCTTCCCTTTGCTTCCCCCTTCCAGATCCCTCCTCCCAGGTTTCCCCCTCCCCTCTCGCACCCTTTCTCCTCCCCTTTCCCCAGTCTCACCAGAGTTTCATTTCCCCCCCCCCCCAGTTTTGTTAAATAAAGAGAGTTTGTGTTTATGAAAAAACGTGTTTTATTTTACATCAGGAAGCAGGGCTGGGGGAGGGGGAGTAAGTGGAAGGATGTGAGGGAGGAATGAGGCACAAGCCTCCAGTGGGGCAGACCAGGGAGACTGTTAGTGCTCCTCAGGGTGGAAGCTCTCCCGCAGGGCCTCCTGGATACTGACAGCCCCCCCGATGGACCTCCCAGGTGCAGCCTGCAGAAAGTGCAGCCAGGCTCGCAGCAACGTATCCAAGAAAAGCACCAGAGTGCCCGGGGGCAGCTCCGGCTTCATGCTGCAGAGTGCTGTGGTGTCCCAAAGGAGAGCAAGCAGAGCATGCTGAGACAAAATGCTTTGCTGTCCCTCATCGAGGTAGGCAAGTAAGCAGGGAAACCTGAGAACCGGCTGTCCGGGGATGGGGTTGGGGGGCCCTTGAAGCACAGGCCTCAGACAGCCTCAGGCAGCAGCCACACAAAGGCATTCGTGACCTGATGCTCTGCCTGACCTGGTTCCGGCCAGCCTTAAATGCGGTTCAGCGTCCACTCAGTGTGGATGTGCTATTTCGAAATGCATTTTGTGTGTAGATGTGTTATTTCGAAATAAGCTATTTCAAAATAATTATTTCCATAATTATATAATCATAACCAAAGAGAGCAGCCTGATCATCCCAAGGAAAGGTATAGCCAGCAAACTCCACCTACACACTTCAAAACAAGAGTGTGGGGCTGTGTTTCCTGAGGCAAAAACCCTCTTAGAGCTCCCTGTGGGGGGTCTCGGCATGGGCTAGTCCTACTAACCCTGAATGTTCATCATTTATTGGGCATATTCCAAGCCTGGTTTATAAGATTTCTCAGGATTTGTCATTTGGTTTGGCTTCCATGAGGAAGCTCAGCACTTCTGAAAGTCAGTCCAATGCTTGGTGTGACATGGCAGCATGTTAGAAGTCATTGTGGAATTTTTCTT
The DNA here is from genome assembly GCF_052426305.1 of Pelodiscus sinensis. NCBI lineage: Eukaryota > Metazoa > Chordata > Testudines > Trionychidae > Pelodiscus > Pelodiscus sinensis. Next base: position 159,423,390 of record NC_143053.1, read on the forward strand.
TTGAAAAACTGAATCCTTTAAAAAGAAGGGAATGCAAATAAATCTTTTTTTAAATGCCAAACATGTTTGTTTTGTTATTAACCACCCGATCCTGCAGTTCAGGTGCATCCATGGTTTTCACTTAATCAGATGTGCCCAAGGATTTCAGCATTGGGTCCTAAATGGAAGACCCATTTGATTTCCTCTTAAACAGAGAATATGAAACTATGGTGGATCTGGGATGAATTCAGGCTTGTCATGCCACATAAGAATACTTTATACTTTCAGCTACTAGACAGTGAGGAGAAGGAGAGCATAATTAGTCACACCATCCACAGCTAAAACAGATATGAGCCAGTATTGCTATCTCTGTTGGAAAATACCTGCTCTCCTCCCCCCTAAAAGGGAAGAAACCCTGAAACTTTAAAACGCACAAGATAATTCTGAGAATTATCAGCCTCTTAACAAATATCCTGGTTTCCAGTATTAGGGCTGGTCTACACTAGACAATTAGATTCATCAGCTACCTTGCTCATGGATGTGAAGAATCCACATTGCTTCATGATGTATCAGTGTAGTTAGGTTCTCACATAGGCTTTGTCTGCGCTAGCACTTTTGCCAGTCAAGGGTGTGAAAAAAACAACACAAGTTTCATTGACAAAAGCTCCAGAGTGCACGGTGCTATATTGGTGGGAGATTATCTCCTACCAACATAGGTACCACCACTCATTGGGGTGGTTTAATTACACCAACAGGAGAGCTGATGCCTATCGACACAGAGCATTTACACAGGAGAACTCACAGGGGTGCAGCTGCAGTGATACAGCTATCAGGTCTGTAGGGTAAACCTAGCCTCAGACAGCTAGAATTCTTCCATCAACCTAGTTACCCTGTTGTTGGATGGTAGATTTATTACAGCAGCAGAAGAAGCCCTCCTGTTACCATATGAGAGTTTACATCGAAGCAGTACAATGGTGTAGCTGCAGTGCTGCAACTGTGCCACTGTTGTGTTTTAAGAGTAGACATGACCTAGGACAATATTTAAGAGCTTAATCCAAGGGGTATGTCTACACTGTAATTAGATACCTGGAGCTAGGACAAAGAACTGTGTAACTGTGGTGTAAACATTTCAGGCGCAAGCTGCAGATCAGATTGTGGGACTGAGGCAGGGCCCCAGAGTTCAGGATACAGCCCTAGCCTGAACAACTACACCATAGTTAAACAGCCCCTAAGCCAGAGTCTGATGAGGCAGAATCAACGGGCACATGCCAGACACAGATTTTTAATTGCAGCATAAATATGTCCTAAGATAACATTCAGATGAGAAAACTATAGAATTGTCCAAGCCACACCTTAGACTCCTTTGCTGTAAATGTTTGATAGTTTTACAATTATTTGTGTTTACCCCCAAGGTCATCCACACTGCAAAGGAAGGAGTGCAATGAAGAAAAATACAAGAAATACATCAGTTGTCTACATTTTGGAATATGACTTTTGGGCCCTTTTAAACCATACCCCTATAATGTCCATCTAAAAATGGAAGATTCCAAGCTCCTTAGTCACTTTCAAAAATTTAGGCCATGGAAATTTATACAGAACATCTAACAACAGGGATTTGAAAAATATAGATAGCCAGAATATTCCTTTTCATGAAAAAGATACAGCAGATGAAAAATACACTCCAAAAACTATTCCATAAGAGTTAAGCGCAGGTGCACTCCATTTCCTCCTATGATGAGAAGATAGGATGCAATTAGTGTTCTCTGATTTTAGAAGGTTGTTTTTCATTGGCTTTTTTATTCCCTTGATAAAATGGAAGACTCTAACCCACTTCCTTTAAGTTACTTCTCTTTACTTGTCCTTTTTTTCTCCCTTTCACTTTTGTTTAGAACATAACATATTTTACCAGGTGAAATCACAATGAAAAATAAATATCTTATTTCCAGGACTGTCCTGGAAATCAAGCCAATTTTTTTCCCCTCTCAATAGAATTTAGTTCTCAATTGTACTTCTGCAGTAGCTATACAATACTGTTCTGTACAACTGTTCTCTAGCCAAAGATCCATGCCTACAAAGTTCAAAAGGGTCAAGAGCAATTCTTTCATTCAAGACTCCTGGAATCCTATCATTGCACTCAGCTGGTTTATTTTTACTGGAAATGAAATGCAGCAAGAAACCTCCCCATCCTCTATTGCCACAATAGATTGTGGTATTACACTCGCTCTCTGTGCTCACAATGTATGGGATCCAAAGGAGAGAAAAAAGCATTCAGTTCAACAGTGAAAGGAACAGGATGTTTCTCATCTCCTCCAATTTTTTGACTTGGGGTACTGCAAATTTACACCTGCCCACATTAGCTGTGAGCATTCTATACTCAGTAAAGGAGAAAGGAAATTTGCCTCTGAGGCTCAAATATACTCCAGGTGGAATGGCAGATCATTAATCTTTGAAGGCCAGATTACCACACTTGGGAATCTTGAGTACCACCTTATTACCTGTGGTGAGCATGGGTATCAGCATCTGCCCCATAAAATTATACCATCTGATTCTGCCACCCATAGTCATGCTGAGTATCTTGCTGTAAAAATCAGGCTATTCTTCTCTGCCCATTTGGGGACCATGATTGGAATATTGCAGAATGCATGTATTGGCAGGACAGTGCAGGGAAACTTTTGTGGTGTATGATCAAAACACAGGAACATTTGTTATTTCTAATCCCAAAGACTGTGTATTTTTATGAGACAGAGGAGTTTTCAGAATCACTGTTCAACTAGTACTGTGAAAGGAGCATCTCTAGAATTAAAAAAAAATGATTTATCTAGGATTTTGCTTAGAAGAAAGTTAGGATTTTAGGTGACTTTGTATATTCTCTCCCCTCTCACATCTTAATGATGGTTTCTTCATGAAGGAGCTCAAACTGAGGGGCAGAATCATTGGAATCAGAAGGTATGTGGGACTTCTAAGTGTGCAAACAAGAGCAGTGAATGTTTGAATTCATTTGAAAATCACTGCTCTCCTTTCTCTGGAAGTGACTGACAAGAAGCAAAGGCTTTTGTGGGCTTTTGAAGGTTCACTTTATATGAAGTTCCACGTATAAATAGTTTATGAAGGGTTAATAAGTGATTAATAAATGTTCTAAACATGCTACTGATGAGGAATACTACACATGTTATATAGAGGATTAGAAGCACATCACTTGAAGATGTTATAGATCATTATAAACTATGGTTATAAATAACCTGTTGGACTCTAACAATTGAGTAACAGTTTAGTAAAACAATTATCCAATAGTTCATTAACATAACCAATACAGTTCCATACCAGTTTCTCACTCTGTATGGTTGAAATCATCCCTGATAATTAAATGGGCCCCTCTTTCCCAGCCAGTGTGTATTGTATTTCCTACGTGCAGGGTAGTTGTAGCCATGTCAGTTGCATTAAAAAGACAAGGTGGGTGACATAACATCTTTTACTCGATCAAATTCTATTGCCGAGTGAGATGCCAACAGACAGAAGTTGGCCCAATTAAAGATCTTACCTCACCCATCTTTGTCTCTTGACTATATTTCATAGCACAGAATCTTAGAACTGGAAGCGACCTCGCGAGGTTATTAAGTATAGTTCATTCATGACAGGACCAAGCCCCATCTGACCCACTCCTGACAGAGGTTTGTCTAACCTACTCTTAAACATTTCCAGCGTTGAAGATTCCACAACCTCCCTAGGCAATTTATTTCAGTGCTTAACTACCCTGACAAGTAGGCTGTTTTTCCTAAAGTACAAATTAAATCTTCCTTGCTGCAATTTAAGCCCATGGTTTCTTTTCCTATCCCCAGAGGTTAAGGAGAATAATTTTTCTTCTTCCTCCTTGTAACAACCTTTTTGATACTTGAAGGCTGTTATAATGTCCACTCTCAATCTTCTCTTTTCTAGACTAAACAAACACATTTATTTCAATCTTTCTTCATATGCCGTATTTTCTTGATCTTTGATCATTTTGCTGTTTTTCCTCATACCATTTCTTAGAACCATGAACTCCAATGATTCCATGATCACTTTCACCCAAGCTGCCTTCCACTTTCAAATTCTCAACCAGTTCCTCCCTATTTGTCAAAAATCAAATCTTAAAGAGCCTATTTCAGTTGTCACACCATACAGGGGCTGTACATCCTATTCTATGCCTCCCTTCCCGAGAACTCAATGTCTGATGACATGTTAAATGTGGATTGTGGATGACACTATAGGTGTTGTAGCACAAATATTAGTTCAACTGACAGGGCAATGTAACTGATTAAAAAATGACTTGGTAATTTGCCTGGTAGAAGAAGGCTATCATTCCCCTTCTGTGTACAGTAGTGAGTCTGAAAACATTTCTAAACTTCAGACTTCTCATACGTGTAAAGAATTGAATCTAGGGTGATACCAAGTTGGATTCTGGTCTGGAAATCTATGACAGATTAATGTCTTGACATTATATCTGCATACATGGGGAAGGGTAATACAATGCTATTTCAAAAAGCTGTGTAATAACAGAGCTTTGTTTGAAAATTAAAGAGGGGGTGGAGGTAGGGAAGAAAAGAAAAAGAAAAACTGTGAAAGAGAAAAAGATAATGAGCTAGATTATAAGAAACATCCTTCTGGATCATCAGAATAGAAGGAAGTCAAAGTAAAATTTGAAGGGTTTATGCCTATTACACTTAGAGTCATTCCTAATATTACTGTTGGCTTCAGAGGAGTTACACAGTGGATGAATGTGGCCCACCAAAACATACATTAATGGGTGAGAAAGCTCATTAAGATCAAAATACACATATCAATCTACTTCAGTGTGCAATTCATTCTATAGCTGGACATTGGACCATTCATACATGTCTCTTCTGCTTACAAAGGACATGAGAATTATGCAAGTTTAGTTGAAAATGGAAGGAAGGCAATCATGTCAAAACAAGTGGAGAATGTCACATTGTCCATGATTACCAAAGGATATGCAAGAGATATGTTCTGTGAAATGCAAATAACTTACCTTGGGTAACAGGAAAAGGAGTACAGTATGTCGCACTCAGGAAACAGGAGATAATGAAATAGATACCAAGAAAAGAATGTAAATTGCAACCAAATAAAACAGTTTTTTGAACTTCCACTGTTTTCTATGGGGTCACCCAGAGTTTTATTTAATAAAATAAAATACGATTACTTTCATTTGATAGGATTACAAGATATATTCAGACGGTTAACATTTTGACCAGTCAGTAAACTCATATTGTGTATCTGTACTGGTACCTTGTACTGTACCATGTATCCACCAGTTATAAATACTCCCTCTTTTATCTCCCTGAAAGCTACTTCAGATTCTTGGGGGAGAAGCCATTTTTTATTTATGTTTGCATAGCCCCCAGCCCTAAACCTGATGGGAGGCCTGCCAGCATTCATGTAATATGAATAGAATGAAAAGTCTTATAGTTAATGCAGTGACTGAGAGTCAGGATGTATGCGTCCATTTCTAGACTCAGCTGTTCTGCTGATGTTATCTTAGTCATTTGTTCACTAAGTTCTCCTCCATAAATTGAAGATGATGGTGATTTCTTTCTGCCAACCTTTGGTCCTGTCCACGTTGGAAAAATGAATGGTTTTTAAAATTGTGTTACCTAACACATTTAAAATTACTATGTTTTGAAATACACTTAGTACCTACTGTAGTCAGTACCTTAACATGTGATTGTTAGTTATGATTAACCAAAAGCACCATGCTTTTGTCTACACTACAGATGAAAACTTGACACCAAATTGAAATCCATGGCAGTTTTTCCATTGACTTCAAAAGAGCCAGGATTCCACCTTAGGCATTAAAAATGTGTTAAAACAGGATAATTAAAACGTTTTCCACTCATTTTTCCAATGTAGACTTTTCCTGTCTGTCTCTTGTCTATTTAGTTTAAAACCTCTTCAGGTCAAGACTTGCCTCTTCCTGAATGTTTGTATTGCTGTTAACAGGACTCTTCAATGTAGGGGCTGTGTGAATTTAAATGGGAATAAATAATTAGAGCGGGTGGAAATTTTCCATTCACCAACTTCCTTTGACAAATAATGGCATTTGTTCAAAATGAGAATATTAATGTAAAATGAGTGCTTTTTCATACATTTTCCAATGAAAAATTGAAAAGAACTTAACATTTTCCAGTTTTTAGTTAAAAAAAAAGTGTTTTTCATTAAAAATGTTCATTTATTTTGAAGTTTATCATGGAAAAAATCTCATTTTCTGATGAGCTTTATAAATAAATAATAAATAAATACTAGTATATTGATAGGGATCAATACATCATGGTCCTTTTCAGGATGCTCCTTGTCCTCCCTGGGTGCTTCACAAGAAATATGTCCACTGAAGAAAATTATTTGTCTCTCTACACCAGCGTTTCCCAAATTTATTTGGCCACGGAACCCTTTTAAACTCGAAATAATTTTGTGGAACCCCTAATAACAGTCTTATAAATGGAGGTGAAAAAGTAGACCCCAAATAAGTAAGGATAATAATAAACAAATGTTAAACAAGGTCATGAGATCAATACAAATGAAAATTGTTTTCAATAAAATTCATAAATGCTTAAATATGAATTATTATTTTTTTAAATCATAAAATGTTACTGTAATGGAATTTTCTGGCAGACCCCTTATTTTCACTTCACAGAACCCCGAGGTTACATGGAACACCATTGGGGAAACACTGCTTTACACAATCAGAAAGGGACGGTCCCAGCACTCAACATGCCAGTGCATAAAGGAGAACTGCTAGCATATTCACACTTTCTTCTCAGCTTTTCTCCATTTCCCCCCTTCCTCCTCACTCACGCTGCTGATTCTGCCCTTCCAACTTTAGCACTCCACTCCTCCTTCCACCTCTTCATCAACATCACTTCCATGCCTTTCACAACCACCATCTGCCATGCTGAGTATGACTACCAGATTTGACCCAACCATCTGTTCTCAGTATCCGCTTAGCTTCAGGATCCCCCACTCACATATGCCTTGTCTGAGCCTCCTTTGTTTCAGCACCTCCCACTGCCTGAGCAGGAAGGAATAAACGGCTGGCCTATTGCCTATACACAGTAAGGTATTCAGACTTTGGCATAATCTAGCCTCACGTTGAAAACCTCTAAGTATGGAGATTCCACCACCTCCCTAGGTAACCCATTCCAGTAGTTCACCACCCTCCTAATGGAATAATTTTTCTTAATATCCAACCCAGACCTCACTCACTGCAATTTGAGACCCTTGCTCCTCATTCTGTCATCTGTCACCACTGAGATCAGCCACTCTCCACCCTCTTTGGAATCCTCCTTCGGATATTTGAAGGCTGCTATCAAATCTCATGCTTACTCTTCTTGTCTGCAGACTAACTAAGCCCATTTCCCTCAATCTCTCCTCATAAGTCTTGTGTCCAAGCCCCCTATTCATTTTCATTGCCCTCTGCTGGACTCTCTCCAATTTGCCAGCATCCTTTCTGTAGTGGGGGTCCAAAACCGGTCACAGATGTGACCTCACCAGTGCCAAATAGAGGGAATAATCACTTCCCTTGATCTACTGGCAATGCTCCTACTAAGGCAGTGCCAGCCCAGTATCTACTTTCTTGGCAACAAAGGAACACTGTTAACTTACACCCAGGCTTCTTGCCTACTGTAATCTCCAGGTCCTTTTCTGTAAAACTGCCACTTTGTCAGTTGGTCCCCAGCCTGTAGCAGTGCATTAAATTCTTCTGTGCTCATTTGTCCTTGTTGAACTTCATCAGATTTCTTTTGGCCCAATCCTCCAATGTCTAGGTCACTCTGGACCCTATTCCCATCCTCCAGCATCTCTACTGCACCACCCAACTTAGTGTCATTCATGAACTTCCTCAGGGTGAAATCCATCCCATCGTTCAGATCATTAATGAAGATGTTGAACAAAACCGGCCCCAGGACTGACCCCGGGGAACTCTGCTTGATAACGGCTGCCAACTAGATTTTGAGCTGTTGACCACTACCTAGTTAGACCATGATCTATCCAGCTTTCTATCCACTTTATAGTCCATTCAGCCAAACCATACTTCTTTAACATGCTGGCAACAATTCCGGGGGAGAGTATATCCAAAGTTTTGTTAAAGTCAAAGTACAACCCATGCACTGCTTTCCCCATACCCACAGAGCCAGTTATCTCATCATTGAAGGCAATTGTGTTGGCCAGGCATGACTTGCCCTTGGTGAAACTATGTTGATTATTCCTGATTACCTTCTTCTCCTGCAAATAGATTCCTTGAGGACCTGCTCCATGACTTCTCCAGGGACTGAAGTGAGGCTTACTAGCATGAAGTGCCCCAGATTCTCCTTCTTCTCTTTTTTAAAGATGGACACTACATTTGCCTTTTTCCAGTCATCTCGGATCTCTCCTGATTGCAAGGAGTTTTCAAAGATAATGGTTAAAAGCTCTGCAATCACATCAGCCAACTCCCTCAGCACTTTTGGATGCATTAGATCCAGCCCCAGGAATTTGTGCATGTCCAGCTTTTTCTAACTTGTACTTAAGCTGAAATATTTTATTTTAAAAAACTGCCTGAGATGCCACACTACAAACAAAATATTCTTGACCTATTACTATTTAGGGTAAAAATGTTCCCCATCTGAAGTTAGTGAAAAAGTTCCCATTGGTTTCAATGGATCCATTATTTCAAATACATTTGGGTTTTTTTTCATTTAAAACAGTGTTCTGGGGTGGGGCTGGGAAGGAGGGGCTCAGTATGCAGGCTGCCCAGGAGAGAGAGGACACCGCCCCCTCCCCCCGCCTACTCTTACTACAGCAGCTTGGGACCAGGTGAGAAATGTTCATCCATGGCTGCAGCAGCTGCAGCAGGCACAGCTGGGGGAAGGGTTCATGCTCCCAGCTGGGGGAAAGACAGACACACAGACAAACCACACAAACAGACAAACTCTCTGAAATATATAGTGGATAACTATTCCTTTCTCCACTCTTGCCCCCTGCTGGCCCAGTGGGGTTGTAGCTGTCCCAGTTCCCATCTCTGACACTTTGCTGCCCCCTGTGGTTATTCTGCCATATAACTGTCCCACCTACCAGACCTATCCATTTCCATTTTATGAGAAACAATAGAATTCCAGGCATATTCCATTCTCCTGGCACAACCAAACCCTGACCATGCTTTTAACTTGAAAGGAAACTGAGTACCAAATTTGGTGGTCCTCACTCTTAATGTTTAAGAGCAGTACTCAAACAAATGGGCTTATGGACAGATGGACGGACACACAGATAAACCATGCACAAATTCTCTGAAATATACAGTAGATTGAGGACTTTAGAAAGGCTGAAGTCAGGCCTCAAAAATGAGTATGGGTTATCTTGAGGGAAGGGTTTTATCTCAAAATAACCCCATTTTTTCCTCTCGAAATAGTGCTATTTCGAAATAGCACCATAACGCGATTATGCAAATGAAGCATGGGATATTAAAATCCCCGCTTCATTTGCAATTTTGGGTGTCTGCATTTGCATTCCTCTCTCTAGAGAGGAATGAAGTGTAGACATACCCCGAGTGAATAGGTCTGGAGAATGAACCTACCCCTCATCCCTAAAAATTATTCCTTTACATTAGGGCTGATGCATGTTAGGAAGGCAATGTGAGGAGCTTGTCCTGCACTGCCTCTATAGTGTTTGTCATCTGGTTAGACAGACCAGTGATTCTCAAGCTTCACAGACTACAGTGCTCCTTTTCAGGAGTCTGATTTGCCTTGCATTACTCAAGTTGCACCTCACTTAAAAACCACTTGCTTACAAAATCAGACTAGAAAATATAACTGTCACAGCAAACTATTGCTGAAGATTTGCTTACTCTCTCATTTTACCATATAATTATAAACCAGTTGACTATAAATATTGTACTTACATGTGAGTGTATAACATAGGGTACATCTAGACTACAGGCTTTTGTCGACAGAGGCTTTGTCGACAGTTATATTTAACTGGATGTAGTCTAGACTACATCCAGTTCTGTGGACAAAGCAGGCCGCTTTGTCGACATGAAAGTGTAGATGAAAAGGACAGTGTAGATGCAATAACGCCTTCTGTCAACAGAACTCTGTCAACAAAAGGCGTTATTCCTCGTAGAATGAGGCTCACTGCCGTTGACAAAACTGCCGAATTTTGTTGACGTTATGTCGACATAACTCGGCGGTAGTGTAGATGCAGGTATAGTTTTGTTGACAAAAGGCCACTTTTGCTGACAAAACCCTGTAGTCTAGACACACCCATATAGAGCAGTGTAAACAAGTCATTACATGAAATTTTAGTGTGTATTGACTTCATCTAATGCTTTTTACGTAGCCTGTTGTAAAACTGGGCAAATATCTAGATGAGTCCATGAGGAAGAAGGGCTCTTCCAAAAGAGTAGGGTTTTCTGAAATTTGGCACAGTGTAGACAGGCCAAATTTTGGAAAAGCCTCTTATGACAAAACTATCGGGGAAAGGTACACAAATTGCAGAGCGCAAATAGCATACCTTTTTCCGATAAAACATTGTAGTCTAGACATAGCCTCAGAGTAGCTCTTAGTTTCCCAAATCAGGCAAGCTTGCAAGTGAAATAGTATCAGAGGTCCTCCCATAGTGCAGTTCTCACCTCCATATCTCCCCACAGCATGCCTAGACAGCTGATAGGGCAGTGAAACAGTGATAGGGGGCTGAGCCAAGAGAGGAAGAGGAGTTGTATCTTTGCTCTCTGAGTAACATTAAGAATGTGAGGAAATTACAGGGACACAACTGGGGGTATGCCTACACTGCAGTTTTTTCGGAAAAATGGTTGTTTTTCCGGAAAAAAAGTCACTTACGTCCACACAGCAATTGTATTCTTTCGGAAAAAATTCGAAAGAACAGAGAGGTTTTCCTGACATTAGTAAACCTCTTTCTATGAGGAAGAAGCCTTTTTCTGAAAGAGCTCTTTCACAAAAAGGCATGTGTGGATGGGGAAGAAGACGTTCTTTCGCAAGAAGAGGAAAAAGGAAAAAGCACAGGTGCCCTGGTGGCCACTCCGTCCATACTAATCACAACTTACATGAGAGATAGCGTCCATTCAGTGTGGATGCCATCTTTCAAAAAAGCAGATTGCTTTTTCGATTTGCTTTTGCTGTGTAGAAACTGTCTTTCGGAAAAAGTTTTTTGGAAGATCTCTTCTGGAAAAGCTTCTTCTGAAAGAAGCCTGCAATCTAGATGTAGCCTGGGGTCCTAATCACTGTATGCTAGCTATAGGTATAACATGTAGCTAGATCTGTATATTTATGTACCTTTTGCCTCTGGCAGGTTTCTGGTGGCTTCTGCAACAGGACCACTAGATCCTTCCTAAACAAGTTACCAAATTTTTATACATGGCAGGGAAACATGGGCTTGGCAGAACAAGGCATTGGCAAGTGAAAGACGCCACAGTGCTGCTATCTTGGCACACAAAACATTGACACACAGCAATTTGGCTTCTCCTGAGTCCCTCTCAAGATGAAGCTACAGTCAAACAAACTGACCTCAGAATTTTTAGGTAGTCATAGCGCAAACTATATTTTTATAGAAAAATTCTATGTCTCAGGGGAACATCTCAATACAGTAGTACTGAGGCTGGAATTAAGAGTCATGTATTTGAAAGTGAGCCTAAGGAAACGGATGTGTGCAATGTGGGTGGGCATATGCTGGAACTGAAACATCGCTTGCCCTGGAGGGGATAAGTCTCCACACAGGATGGAGTATCGATGTGTCAGCTGAGTTTGGTCTGGATATTAATGATAGCTTAACAGTAATTGTGCTGATTTTTAGTGACTACATTGACAGGAAGTTTGTATGAACAACGTCAACTCTAGGTTTGTTTGGAGGCCAGCTCCTGAGTTCACATGGAAAATGTAAAAGAAAAATAGAATTGCTACTACAGATCTTCACTGGATCTTCACTGAAAATACGCAGTTTTAGAGCAGCTCAGAGTTTGGTTCTCTCCTGTTTTTAAACTGTGAAAAGGAGGTCTCTGAGAACCGGCCAATCAGATTGCCTGACCAGCAGCAGAAACATTAGCTCTGAATCTGTCTTTTCTGCTGCCTTTACTTTTGCCAATTGCATTCCTTTGAAATAGCAATCAAACTTTTCTCTTGTCCCTTTCAAATGAAAATCCGTATCTCATGAGACCCAGCAAGCAGAACCATCAAGATTATTTCCCCCCATTATTGGATTCCTGAAGGTCAATTCTAGTTGCCAAATTTGGCCAGCTAACTTTGGAGTGGGTCTGATCACTTTCCTATCCAGCTGTGCTTGTGGATCACTAGCGGTGGTAGCATGTGATGTTTTTTTGAAGGCGGGGGGAAGAGAGAAGAATACTCCAGTACGTTTCCCCATCAATATCTAAGTAGCAAATGAGTCAGCGCTTTCCTGTAAAACAGTAGTAGCACTAGAGTGCTGAGTCACAGTTTCAAAAGTATGCTATGGTTCTCCCTTATCTGCATGGGCAACATATTTTTTGTTTGCTTTCACAGTGAGACCATTATTATGAGACTTTAAAAAAGGTTTTGTGGTCTCATGTCTTATTCTGAGGTCGGAATTTAACTGCTTCATTTCATTACACCTGTACCTTCACCTCATGTTAAAATTCATGCTCTTACATGGTGGCTGCAATTTAATCCTGATGAAGCTAGAAGATATTCAGTCCCATGAACTTCTCCCCAAATGTCACGGCCAAAACTGCAAATTCACTGGAATAAATGCCTTGAGGAGACATAGGGGATGGGAGTGGCGGCAGGGAGAGTCATGAAAAATGAAACCAAGGGTGAGAAAAAAGACAAAACATTTTGCTTAAAATTAATACAGAGCAGAAGATCAAGAAAACTCCCAGTGATGATGGAGAGAAAATCCAGGATGACAAATATATAATATATGAAAAAAAATAAAGTAGATGGGTTACTTGTATTTGGTATTTAAACCTCAGGTTGTTCTGGACCTTCTTGTAAGTTATTCTTCATTCCTGTGGTTTTCTTGGACACAGTAGAGGCACCATTGCTCTTCAGAGAAAGAAGAGACTACTGCTGTTTCTTTCATCTCTACAGACATCCTTGTTTCAGGTGAAGAAGAGTTTGTGATTTTTCACCCTGCTCTGGAATTCCAGGATGACATAATTTGTCTGTTCAAGGCTCAGTCATCTAAATCAGTGATGGGCAACCAAAAATAGGTAGTGTGCCACATCAGGGGCCCTTCTTTACCTCAGTGGGTCAGAGCAACCCACAGCCCACTGGGGTTCCACTGCAGGCCCATGGGCTCCTTGTCTGCCTCTGTCCCCTACACACCTCTTGCATGCTGGAGCACGGGAGCTCTACACTTCCTATGCCTCCCTCCTCCCTCCTAGCACTTTAGGAGCATGTGAATCACCTGATTCGTGTTCCATCCATGCTTCTCCCCTTCCCTCCCAGAGCTGGAATGCCATGAATCAGCTGTTTGCAACAATTCAAGCTCTGGGAGAGAGAGGGAGGAGTGGGGATGGAGAGCGAATCAGGCAATTTGTGCACTCTAAAAATGCTAGGAGGGAAGGGAAGGTGTAGGTAAGTGTGGAGTTCCAGGGTCCCTGTGCATGAGAGGCACGTGGAGGAAGGGACAAACTAGATCCATGGGCCGGAGGTGGAGCCTCAGTAGGCTACATGTGGCTCGTGGGCTGCAGGTTGCCCACCACTGCTCTACATTTTGCAATCATTGACAAATTGCCTATGGACTGCAATGGGCATAGAATTGGATCCAGAGTGTCTCTTAACTATAGTGCCAAAGGAATTCAGCTTTTTGGCTACAAAATCAGTCTCAAGAATGGGTTAGTTCCCAAATTACTGAAATCAACTATAAAGAGTAGTTTTCATCAACAACCATTAGTTTCTCTTTAGAAGTAAAAACATGCAGTCACTATCTCATCCCAAAGCATGATAAATCTTGCATACACATTACTATTCAACTGTGCACACTCGTCTTTAGTTTTCTGTGGCTCCTTTTTGTTCAGGGATTTCTTTTGTAAACCTTCCCTTAATACACTCTAAGGAAACAGGAGCATCCGATCACCAAATGCCACATTTCCCATTGGGAAATAACATTTTCAGACATCTGAAAGCTTGGTGTACCACTGAACAGCAAAGCAGCACCAAGTATGGTATTTATAGTATGTTTTATGTGACCAAGACATTGGCAGTTAAACCACTAGAAACCAATAAATGTCCTGGTGCCATTTAGGTTGTCAACAGGATATAGGGTGATATAAGGAAAACGCCTGCATTTCTTCAGGCTCCTTTTGTGTGATTAAGTATGGTCGATATTCACACTTTATTTTATAGGAATGTTTTGACTAAGGAATATAGTAATTGCCTCCACTGCAACAATGCAATGCCCATCAAATCCCTAAAAGCTGATCTAGTGTCAGCTCAGTTCTTCAAAATGATGCTTCTTAGCACAGAAACTTCTGTATTTTATGGTAAATACTCTAACATGTCACCACTTCATTTGTGTCGGGGTAGCACAGGAGAAATTATTTTATTAAATAATCTGTATGCTGCAAATATTGGAATAAAAAGAGCAATGTTGGATGGAATTCTGATCTCCCAAGCCATAAGAAAAAAAGTCTTGAAATAAATTAACTGTGGTCTTGTAAAATTGAAATTAGTTATTTAAAACATTTTTGGCTGTTTAATACCAACCCAACACCCCAAAACCAAACAAATGAACAAAAGTACCCCCCAAAAAGCAGACAAACAAATTAACAAACACTCTTTCATTGTTCACATCCAATTCTTAAACTAAAAAGGTCCAATTCACTGTTTACCCAAAGTACAGTCCTATTGGAATAATTATTCCATGTCAGCCAGTTTATAAATGAGCCTGGATCACAAAGCTAGATTCTAATGTCATCTTGGTTACTAATTCTAATGTCATTTAGAATAGAATCAAAGTGACTCACATCTCTGGATATATACCATTATAACTGAAATCAGAAGTGGAGCACACATTTTTGATCATTACTTGGGTCCATATCCAATCTTTCTATGCTAATTTGGATTTCTTGTGTCTTTCCATCTCAGGTTGTCACAAATATTTGAGATTAATGAGAGGAATAAAGCTGGCTTTAAAGCTGCCAAGAGGACCAGTTCAGATAAAAAGCAGAAGAGACACAAACTTTCAACTGCTAACAGAACTGCAATTTGTTTTGAAACATTGAAGTTAATTGTTTACAAATATTTTTCATGCACCTCTGCCCTCCATCCTGGCACGAATGGAATGAAATCAGGACCCATTCATGTACATTTTCAAGGATATTTGCATAGATAAGCAGGGTAGAAACCCACATTTGTTTTTAAATGAATGCTAAAGGGTGCATCTGGACAGCATCCTTCTGTCGGAAAAAGCTACGCAATTTGACTACACGAAAGAGCTTATTTTGAAATTTGGTCCTATCTACACAACACCAAATTTCAAAATAAGGCACTACTCCAACAAATCCCTTAATCCTCATGGAAGGAGGATTACAGGGATGCTGGAATAGCGCGCCCACTATTTTGGGAAATAGCAGGCACTTTTAAAGATGCAGCATTGCTATTTCGGGATACCGCAGTCTAGACACATCCTAAGATTCTTCTTTACATATTTACATTCACACTCACACACATCCCCCCGCCAAAAGGCCAAATAATAGTTCTTCCCACATGCTTCCCAAAATGTCAGTGCCTTTGAGTCTCATTTAGAGGTAAGATGCCCCACCTTCAGGCTAGGATAGGAAATAGTTGAAATATGCTAGGAAAGATTTTGCTAGCAGTATTTCAGGAATAGCTGAAAGAAGGAAGTAATGGGAATCTCCCTAGGCAGCAGCATCTTGAGATATTTCCAGCTGAAAGGTGTTTAGATAAAAGAGTCTGATAAACACCCCAGTAGGCTGTTTAGCCAAATCAAGACTTTGACTTCCTCCCCATTAATATTTTGTTCTAGTAATATGCTTATACTGCATTCATCACTGTTAAATCTGCATGCTTGTCACTGGGATCTTAAAAGGCAGATGGTTTGGGGGGCTTTGTATGACGATGCCAAGATTTAGAGGAAGGATAATGTTCAGAAACAATCGCAGAGTTCAGTGAAAGATAATATTAAAAATGAATATGGGTTACCTTTTATTGTCACTTGCACATACAGTGCAACTGAGAGAAGAATTTGGAAGGAGGGCCTAGATTCTCTGGTCTGGCTGTGCTAAACACAGGACTGCGCAGGTGGGGAGAAACAATATGTCTGTAGCATCCCAAACCAGGAGGCATCTGGGGGTCAATACAGTGCCTAGTGATACTTAGAACAGCTCCAAGGTGAATCTAATCTATAGCTGGTGGCTATAGTCTCAACAGGCTGTTCCAGCAGTGAGAGACCATCTGAATGAGGAGCCACTCTGGCCATGCCTGCTTTCTCCTAGAAGTACTCCCATACCAGCCAGGAGAGGGAGGTTTCCTCTTAGGTAAGGGGAACTCCAGATAATAGGTAAGATCCCTTTCTGTCCTTGTATACAGTATACTACAAAGATATGGTCTTGATCTTGCTGCTAGACAGTCCCTTCTACTTTACCCATATCTAACATCTTCCCTCCTCACTGCTAATATTGTTTGAAGTTCATTTTATTTGAAAGCACTAGTGATTTCTTTAAAAAAAAATGGTCTCATCCTTCCTCCTACCAAATTCTCAGTCTGGTATCCTCAGAGGTGGATATGCAAGCATTTCTAGCAGAATATGCTCATTCACAGATAAATACCCATTTAAAAAACAAAACCTCTGTTCCCCAGTCATTCAAACAAAAAACAGTTGTCCAAATGGTCAACTGCAAGAGATCTAGTGAACATATTTGTCTTTATTTGCCTAGTCCTAGTAATAAATTATCTAATTATCAATTAGATCCACAATTACATGACTCTTTTTTATGTGATTTTTAAAATTCTGTCCCATATTAGAACTAGATTAAACCAGAACTAAGAACCTTAAACATTACATTAGAATTGGACAAGGAACTAGGTATGACTACATCTTAGTTTCTTTCAAAGTGTATCGTGTCTCTGGAAGGGAGGATGAGAAGAATGGAGGAGACCACATTAAACAACGTATTATTAGTCATATAGATCACTCTGAGCAACCCGTTTTCCAACTCCTACCTTTATTACTGTGTGCCTACAAGTGACAAATAGCCCTTACTTTGATTCACAGGAAAAAAGGACTGAAAACACCACCAGTGGAGTCATATAACCCACTGCCTACATGGGCTGGAGGAGTTTGGCTTTCCAAGCACATGATTTACGAAACTGTAAATGCATATCTGTAGTAACCATGCTGAATTAGTGGGAGAGAAGCATTAGTCTTCGTTCCAATGCTTACTGTTGTGTCTACACATCTGACTGTGATGTATCTTTCCTCCAGCACTTATAGGATGAAGGATGCTTTTGTGGTGTAGAAATCGAGGGTTAAGAAATCGAGACTTGCTTTCTACTTCTGTGGAATCTTGGGAAAGTAATTTAAGCCCTATTGGGCCAAGTTACAAAATGGGGATAACAACACCCTCCTACAAGAGTTGCTGGAAGGCTGGGTTCCTGCAAAGTGATTTAAATTTCTTGGATGGAAAATTCTTTAGAAATTCAGGGTGGGATTTCCAAAGAGGGTGCTGTGCTGGCCTAAGGCTACACTTATTGACCTTAATGGCAAAACAGACTGTTTTCAATAGAAACACAATTAGGTTGTAATATTAAGTCCTTACTTGTGTAAATCTTACCAACAAAGTATTTTCAACACCTAAGGAGTAATAATAGGAGCTTGAGAAATGCTTTTAATAGGAAAGAACTAATAATGGAACTGCTTTTCTCTTAGTAAACTTGACAAACTAACAGACTTTTAAGTTAGGATTCTTCTTTCTAGGAAGTTTGGAGGACATACCATAAAAAACGTTGGCCACATTACTGCAGCAGAACTGTAAAATTGCTTCCAGTGTCAGAACAACCAAGCAGTTTTCCAAATGCAGTACTGTACTCCTGTGGTTTATTTTTGAAATTCCTATGAGAATTACGAAAATAGCACCCAGAGCTGTGGGCTACAATACATTGCATGCCATAACATATTAGACTATGTCTACCCTATGGAGTTCTTCTGGGATACCAGAGGTATCCTGGAAAAACTCTGCCACATCCAGGGAATGTGTCTGCTCTTCTGCTTTTTTTTTGCGGAAGAGTAGACAGGCTTTTTCAGAACCCTCTATCTTCCTTCTCCCGTGAGGAAGAAGGGCTCTTCCAAAAGAGGAGGCTTTTCTGAAATTTGGCCCAGTATAGATGGGCCAAATTTTGGAAAAGCCTCTTCTGAAAAAACTATAGGAACAAGGAACGCAAATTGTGTGGCACAGTATGCGTACCTTTTTCCGATACATCAGTGTAGTGTAGACATAGACTTAGGTGGTAATGCAAAACAGCAGAAAATGTGTACAAGAAAAGAAAAATATAGTCTTCATTTGGAACCTATAGCAGGGATCAGAATGTATGTGTATCTAAGGCCACGTCTGGACTATGGAGTTTTATCGGAAAAAGGTACATAAATTGCGCTCCACAATTTGCGTACCATTTTTCCGTTAGTTTTTTTGGAAGAGGCTTTTCTGAAATTTGGCCTGTCTACACTGGGCCAAATTTCAGGAAAATCTCTTTCAGAAATTGAACGTACAGGTTGGTTTGGGACTCTCTGGTCTGGAAACATCTGTTGTCCGATAGGATAGAGATGAACCAGAGATTCTTTAGACCAGAGAATGGGGGTTGGCTGGGAGTCTGGCCAGAACCAGGAGAAGAGCCCATCTAGTGGCAAGTCCAGAAACCAGGAATGTAGCCAGGCTGGGGGCTGGCAGGCAGAACCCAACTGGGGCCAGGAGTGGAGCTGATCTGGTAGCCAGGAGGGGAGCCCAGTCAGTAGGCTGGCAGACCCCCAAAAGAGCCCAGATGATGGACCTCCCTTGGTCCAGCAAACTCCCTCTTTAGGGACTGGTCAGGTCCCAAGGGTGCTGGAGCAGGAATGTCCAACCTGTATTTAGCAATGTAAGGAGAAATAGTTTATTGAGGTCCAGATCCTTCAAAATCATGCTTAACTTTACAATGATGAGTAATCTCACCAAAATCACTGGGACCACTCATGGGAGTGAATGTTAAATACACGAATAAGGGTATGTCTACACTACCACCCTAGTTCGAACTAGGGTGGTAATGTAAGCAACCAGAGTTGCAAATAAAGCCCGGGATTTGAATTTCCCAGGCTTCATTTGCATAAAGCCGGGTGCTGCCATTTTTAAATGTCTGCTAGTGCGAACTCCGTGCCGCGCGGCTACACGCGGCACGGACTAGGTAGTTCGGACTAGGCTTCCTAGTTCATGAGGAGTAACGGTAGTTCGGAATAGGAAGCCTAGTCTGAACTACCTAGTCCGTGCCGCGTGTAGCCACGCGGCACGGAGTCCGCACTAGCGGACATTTAAAAATGGCGGCGCCCAGCAAGATGCAAATGAAGCCTGGGAAATTCAAATCCCGGGCTTCATTTGCAACTCCGGTTGCCTACATTACCACCCTAGTTCGAACTAGGGTGGTAGTGTAGACATACCCTAAGTGTTTGTAAGCTTGGGGCCTTAGGCTGCAAGCTCTTCAGAGCAGGGACTTTTTGTTCTATGTTTGTAAAAAACCAAGCACAATGGTATCCTGGCCCAGTGCTGGAGATCCTAGACAGTACAACATTGTAAATAATATTAATAGAAAACTCCAGTGTGAAACAAGAGATTTTTCACTGCTAATCACTACAGCTAATGTTATGAAAGAGGAAATCCAATCACTTCAAAGTGTTTTCCATGTACTAAAACAATGAAGTTACAAGATTGACAGCTTAAAGGTGCAAAACAGAAGCGAGAGACATTGTTCTCTAAAAAGAAGATTTGAGAATCATATTCCAAAAGAAACTTAAAATTTTTAATGAACATTTTAAAATTAACTTTTAAGTTCCTAAGTGTGATGGGGTGCGCCATCCCCGCACTGGTAGTGAAGGGGTTAACCAGGCTTGCTGGGCTGAGAAGGCCCCTCCCCTGCAGACCTGCTGGGCATGCTCCAGCTGCCAGGTCAGTATAAAGTCCAGTGGTGCAGCTCAGTCAGGACTGAGCACTGAAGAGAAAGGAGCTCCTGCCAGAGCTGAGGAGCAACCACCCCTGCGGGATCAGCCAGAGCAGCCGCACCAGCCAGAGCCACAGTCACCTCCAGAGCCTCAGTGCCGGCTGGAGCCACAGTCGCTGCAGCCACCATGCTTATCATGAGCTACTGCCACAGCTGTGACACCTACTGCTACAACACCAGCCACCGCCACTGCCGTTGCTGGGCCACACGCAGCCTCTGGCACGTTCGCCAGCCCTGGTGGGAACAGGGCCAGCCAGCAGGCGAGGGTAAGAAGCAGCCCAGGGCACAGGGGAAGAAGACCACTCAGAGAGCTCAGTGTGCTTCGGGGATAACTCCCCACCGAGCCAGTGGTGGGAGCCACCCACCACTGACAGGGCCCTGGCCTGGAGCCCAGTGGAGAGGGAGGGCCCAGGCCCCCCTACACTCCTACCCTGGCACCCCAGAGAGGGGTGCCATTGGGAAATAAGACAGACTTGGCCACTAGGCCAGATTGACCCCAGAAGGGGGCTGTACAGACTCGGCTGCTAGGCCATATTGGCCCCCAGCCAGGGGACAGTACCGAATAGGATGGTAGGTCATATTCCCCCCTCCTAAAGTGGCATGGAACACGCAATCCTGTGACACTAAGTAATGGTTATGCTTTTAAAAAATGTACAGCACTCACCTTATAACAGTTCTGAAGATTTCCATAGCCAGTGTTTTCTAAAGGAAAAGTGAATTCTTACCCATTGCCTTAACACCTGGGCAAAGAGACATGCCAAATGGGTGAAAATGCTACCAAATTAGGACTCTTATAGCACCGGTGCAAATGATGGCACAATTTGCAAGGCAGTAGGGAACCAGGGTCTTGCCATTTTATCATACAGGGCCTATGCATGGAAATATCTTTTAAGATGATTGCCCCCACTGAGCCTGGTCTGTACTAGGGAGTTATTTCAAAATATCCCCCCTTATTTGAAATAATAATCAGAGCTTCCACATACCCAGCCCGTTATTTTGAAATAATAGTTTGATTATTTCAAAATCTGTACTCCTGCTTTCCTTGGGGAATAATGCTAATTTCAAAATAACTATTTTGAAATAGCTTTACTGTGGACTCTCACTGCTGCTATTTCAAAATAACTACACCCCAGAGTCATTCAAAGTAATTACTCCCAATGCTTCCTGGGGCTTTAAGTCAAGGTAGCACATCCACACTAAAGGAGACTGCTTTGGACTAATTTCAAGGTAACACCCCATAGTGAGGACACGCTATTTTGATTTTGTTATTTCAGGAGTTATTATTTCATATGTAGTTGTTTCAGAATAATTTCCTAGGTTACGGCTACTCTTCATGATTATTTCGGAATAAGCTCTTCCGGAAGAAATACCCAAAATAGCTTATTTTGAAATAGTGCGTCTATACTACAAGGAAACCTGGAAATTAGTCGGAGGCAGGCCCCCCCTAATGTGGACATGCTACCTCAATTTAGAGCCCCAGGAAGCACTGGGAAGTAATTACTTTGAATGGCCTGGGGGAGGAGCTATTTCAAAATAGCAGCAGTGGAGGGTCAGACTAATGCTATTCCAAAATAGCTATTTCGGAAAAGGTGTTATTCCTTGTGGAATGAGGTTTACAAACACCGAAATAAACCACCCATTATTTTGAAATGATTTCAAAATAACCGGCTAGCTGTGTAGTTGCTCACATAGTTATTTAGGAATAGCAGATGTTATTCCGAAATAACCCTGCTGTGTAGACATACCCTGAGGCTACATCTACACTACATGCTTTGCTGAAAGAGACAATGCAAATGAAGCATGGAGTAGCATTTTCTCACGCTTCATTTGCATTGCCTTTTTTGATGAATAAGGATCTTGCTCAAAAAGGGATTTTGCGCAAAAAGGAAACATCCACACTGCTTGTTTTTGCGCAAAACTCCCTAGCACAAAAATGGATCGGAAGAGATTATGTAAATGAAGTGCAAGAAAATGCTAATCTGTGCATTGCCTCTTCTGGTAAAACTCGTAGTATAGATGTAGCCCAAGTGTAAACATGCCCTGAGAGAGAACTGCCTATGATACTGAAAGGCAGATTCTGCTTTGATCGTATCGGTTCAAAAAGAAAGGCATTTTTCCTTTCCAAATGTCAAAATCAACATTTGGTGGAAATTTTAAAAGTACAAACCTTTTAACCAGCTCTAGATGTGAGTTCAAAACCAGGTGGGGAAAAAAAATCATGAAAATGTCATCTAAGTCCCGCTCCTTCAAATTTCAAAATTCCAAAATTTGAAATTTCATCCGCCTTTTGTTATTAAAAATTCGGACAAGTTCTAAGACATAGTGACCCAGAGAGAGTGACTTTGTGCAGGGAGGATGCATAGCAATAGCATCAAGTCAGTCAGTGGAAGGTAGCAGCTACACCAGCAGGTATCGCTCTTCTGTGCATTCAAGCATTCTATGAAACATGATTGTCAGTGCTCCCAATGGGTCAATGGAGCTCTGCACTGCCCTTTACTATCGACTATGCCAAAATGGCACTAACTATTCTTGAATGCAGATATTGTAATATCATAGGTATTGCATATTTTTATTAGTAAATAATTTATATTATAGCAGAGGCATCTGTGACAGCTGCAGTTATGGTTGCGTAACAGTTAGCATTCGAAACCCCTCTAACCATAGAATACTAGGACTGGAAGGGACCTCGAGAGGTCATTGAGTCCAGTCCCCTGCCCCCATGGCAGGACCAAATACTGTCTAGACCATCCCTGATAGACATGTATCTAACCTACTCTTAAATATCTCCAGAGATGGGGATTCCACAACCTCCTTGGGCAATTTATTCCAGTGTTTTGACCACCCTGACAGGAACTTTTTCCTAATGTCCAACCTAAACCTCCCTTGCTGCAGTTTAAGCCCATTGCTTCTTGTTCTATCCCCAGAGGCCAAGATGAACAAGTTTTCTTCCTCCTCCTTATGACACCCTTTTAGATACCTGAAAACGGCTATCATGTCCCCCCTCAATCTTCTCTTTTCTAAACTAAACAAACACAATTCTTTCAGCCTTCCTTCATAGGTCATGTTCTCTAGACCTTTAATCATTCTTGTTGCTCTTCTCTGGACCCTCTCCAATTTCTCCACATCTTTCTTGAAATGCAGTACCCAGAACTGGACACAATACTCCAACTGAGGCCTAACCAGCGCAGAGTAGAGCGGAAGAATGACTTCTCGTGTCTTGCTCACAACACAGCTGTTAATGCATCCCAGAATCATGTTTGCTTTTTTTGCAACAACATCACACTGCTGACTCATATTCAGCTTGTGGTCCACTATAACCCCTAGATCCCTTTCTGCCGTACTTCTTCCTAGACAGTCGCTTCCCATTCTGTATGCGTGAAACTGATTGTTCCTTCCTAAGTGGAGCACTTTACATTTGTCTTTATTAAACTTCATCCTGTTTACCTCATACCATTTCTCCAATTTGTCCAGATCATTTTGAATTATGACCCTATCCTCCAGAGCAGTCACAACCCCTCCCAGCTTGGTATCATCTGCAAACTTAATAAGCGTACTTTCTATGCCAATATCTATGCCAATATTTATAATCGTTGATGAAGATATTGAAGAGAGCCGGTCCCAAAACAGACCCCTGCAGAATCCCACTTGTTATACCTTTCCAGCAGGATTGTGAACCATTAATAACTACGTTCGGAGTACAGTTATGCACCCACCTTATAGTAGCCCCATCTAAGTTGTATTTGCCTAGTTTATTGATAAGAATATCATGCAAGACCATATCAACTGCCTTACTAAAGTCTAGGTATACCACATTCACTGCTTCTCCCTTATCCACAAGACTCGTTATCCTATCAAAGAAAACTATCAGATTGGTTTGACATGATTTATTCTTTACAAATCTATGCTGGCTGTTTCCTATCACCTTGCCACCTTCCAAGTGTTTACAGATGATTTCCTTAATTTCTTGCTCCATTATTTTCCCTGGCACAGAAGTAAAACTAACTGGTCTGTAGTTTCCTGGGTTGTTATTCTTGAGAAAGTAATTGTTCATAACTTTCTCAAACTTTCACCATTTAGGCTAAACTTCTCTCTAACTCTGGTTTCACCATAAAGATGGATATATTTTTTAATTTTTATAATTATATTTACGTGTATTATCTTTTTATTTTTAAGCCTGAGGTAAAACTTAATTTTTTGAATACAAGATGAGGAAAAAATACAAGATTTTGCTTAGTTAAAAACAATTGTTGTGTGTATATTTTTTTAACATCTGTGGGCCAAGATGGATTGGTATTGCCCGGTGAAATTGGACATGGAAATAGCTTTCACTGAAGAGAAATGCTTTGCCATGTTCTAGGGGAAACTGGTTTTGATTTGACTGAGTGATGAGCCTTAGAGAACCATTTACTGAGCATACAGAGTAGATTAATTTTTTTAAGCTTATAAAATATGCACCAAAGGGAAGAGTTGCTCCATGTGTATGTGTTGTGTCTAGAATACACCCCAATCCTGCAGTTGAAGTACAGAGGTCTCAAGTGTCCACTTGTACTGCGTAACTCAGAGGATTGGGAAAGGCCAGTGAGACAACTAGTCAAAAACTGCTGAAAATCACTAAGGGTGCATCTACACTGTGGTGTTAGTTTGAAATAAGCTACGCAATTGAGCTATGCAATTTGAGCTTATTTTGAAATAGTCTATTTCAAAATTTGGCACTATCCACACAGCGCCAAATTTCAAAATAGACCGCTATTCCGACAATTCCCTTAATTCTTGTGGAATTACGTTTACTGAGACGTCAGAAAAGCAAGCCTATTATAACTTTAATTACATTTAAAAAATAATGGGTGTGCTGTTAAGATGCAGAAAATGCTATTTCGGGATACCAGCCATATCCTAAGAAAGCTATTTCGCAGGCCTAGTAAGGTATGACGGGGTTGCGGAAATGATGTTCTGAATATTGGGCTATTCAAAATTCACTGAACTCAACAGAGCCATTCCATTGATTTTGAAGGACTGAAGATGAGGCCCTTTGAAAGGATTGCTGGGGCTGATATAAAGCTCCACAGAGCCCTTGTTGGCAGCTGCAGACTGGCTGAAATACAGAGGGGAAGAACTTTGTCTTGCACACAAAGGAGGCCTACAAGGGTTATACAGGGGAGGCCTAGCTGACAGCATGTAATTAGGTCAGTAAGCCTTGGCCTATACTGGGGAGTTATTTCAGAATAACCCCCCTCATTTTGAAATAACAAGCAGAGTGTCCACACTACCCAGCCCGTTATTTTAAAATAACGGGCTGGTTATTAAAAAACCTGCTTTCCTCGTGGAATAACGCTTATTTCAAAACTGTTATTTCGATATAGTGTTAGTGTGGACGGTCTGGTGTTGCTAATTCGAAATAGTTGGCCTCCACAGGCCTCTCACAGCTGCACTTGTGGCCGCGTTAGCCACACCTGCCGAAGCTCCACTGCTCCCCTTCTCCTGCAGAGCTTAAAATAGCTGCTGGAGAAGGGCTTGTGGCACATGGAGAGCTTTGCCAGCCCTGTGCCATACAGCCTCAGCCGATGGAGTGATGGCAGATCCCAGCACTCCCTCTGAGCCCTCCACAGCTGCCAGCACTCCTGCAGCACCCTCAGCTGCTACTGACCAGGGGAGCACAAGCCTGGAGTGGTATGGAGATCCTGGACCTCATCAAAGTCTGGGGGGAGGAGGCCAACTGCCAGGATGTCCCACCAGAAAGTGCAATAGAGATGTGTATGGCTGGGTGGCTGCCAAAGGCTGCCAAAGGCCACACCTGTAGGTGCAGATAAATAGCTCTGGCAGGCCCACAACAGGGCCATGGGATGACTGCCCTTGTAACTTTTCTTCACAGCTGGCATCCACCACCTCCCATGCCATCTTCCTGACTCGGTGGGATCCGCCAGAAAAAATGCACCCAGGAAGGCCTCAGGAGGGTGCAGAAGGCCTGCCTCCAGTCCCTCACCCGGGGGCTCGACAAGGAGTGTCAAGAGTGGGCTACTGACCAGGAGGAGCACCAGGCTAACCGGGAGCAGTAGAAGGACCAACTGGTGCATCAGCACGAGGCCAGTGGAAGGGAGGCATGGGGAAGGAAAAGCACACAGGGGTAATGCAGGGGCCCCTTGTGGAGAGGAACAGAGGAGAGTCTCATAGCTGGCCTTGGCTGAAACTTTGCCTTGAGGCCTTTCTGGTGAGCACAGCCCCTTGATGTGCTCATTGAATGGCACTGGTGTCTGGCTGCTCATATGCCCTGGCCAACTGTTCAGCCTCTGCCCTGCACCTTGCCAGGAAAGTCTCCCCTTGCTCTCACAGAGGTTGTAGAGCACACAGCGGCTGCTACAATGAAGGGGATGTTGCACTTGCTGAGGTCCAGGCAGGTGAGGAGACTCTGCAACCTCCCCTTTAAGCAGCCAAACACACATGCACCACCATGCAGCATCTGCACAGCCTGCTGCTGAAGTGCTCCTTGGTGGGTCCAGGCTGCTCATGTAGGGCTTCATGAGCCAGGGGAACAAGGGATAGGCTTCATCGCCTAGGATGCAGATGGACATGTCCACCTCCCTGACTCTAATGATACATTCGGGGGTGTGGGGGGAAATGTGCCAGCATGCATCTTTTGGAACAGGCAGGAGTTCCAGAAGATGCAGGCATTGTGTGCCTTCCATGACGAGCCAACGTAGATGCTGGTGAAGTGTCCCTTATGGTCCATGAGGGCTTGCAGCACCATGGAGAAATATCCCTTCCTGTTCATGCATGGTGTTTGGGGGCCAGGATGGAGATGTGAGTGCTATTTATGTCGCTTGCCCCCCAGCATTTGGGGAAGCCCATGGTGGCAAAGCCATTGATGATGCTGTCGACATTCCCCAGAGTGATGATCTTCCGTAGCAGTATACGGTTTACGGCCTTAGCCACTTTCAGGGCTCCCTGACTGTGGGTTTCTCCACACTGAACTGATTTCCAATGGAGTGGAAGCTGTCCTGTGTGGCAAGCTTCCACAGGGCAATGGCTATGTGTTTCTGCAAGAGGATGGTGGGTTGCAGTCTGGTGTCCTGTCACCTGAGGGCAGAGACGAGCCATTCACAGAACTCCAAGGTGGTGACCTACCGCATGCGGAAATTCTGGGGCCACTGCTGGTCAACGGTGTCTAGGGGATTGAGGGGCATTTGTAGCAGCAGGAGCGCCAGGACATGGATGAAGGGATTCTCTGGTTTCGGTTGGTCAATGTCCTGCTGCAGCACCACATGGGCAGTCTGCATGAACTGCGCCATGAGGTGCAGCACAAGATCCATGAGCCTAGCATTGCATTGCTCCCGCTCCAATTTTTAAATGCTGTGGTGTCCACAAGGTCAACCAGAGCACACTGCGTCCGTTTGGTGTCCCACGAGGGGGAGGCAGTGGACTGGCATGTGAGATGCGGCCTTAGAGAGGAGCCCTGAAAGCACGCGTCACAGCTTGCCTGACCAAGCAGCCCCAGGAAGTGTCTGCCCTCCTGGTGCCCTCCTCAGAATGCTTCCAGGAGCTCTAAATCCGAGGCAGGTTCCAATCAGCGTGGATGCGTTATTTTGAAATAATTCTGACTAATTTTGATGCTTCCTTGTAGTGGGAGTGGCCAGTCTTGTGCAATCTTGATAAATAGTTCCAGGTGATGGAATTTTTGCCCATTGTGTGCAGCTTTTTTTGCAAGCCGGTAGAACTTGGAGAATCCCTGAAGAGTGAAGGCATGTATATATGTGTGTATATGGGTTACTGGGCTAATTGACCCATTATTGGGTATGACCCAAAATGTCTATTCTTATGTTCTTAAATCTGATGTACACTATTTAAGCTATGGGAACTTCGAGTGTGCATCAGGTCATAGCACTGGGTAGCTGATGATGTCATTGCAATCTCATTGATATGTCTCTGTAATTCCCAGATATTTGTTTTTCTATCCTGAACAGTATTATTAAGATTAAATTAGCTTTTCTTCACTTTAGATTCTAGATCTTAGAATTGGTTAAAAAAAGAGAGAGCACTTATTTTTTCAATAGAAATTTTAAAAATTGATTAATTGTTTCATCAAAATTTTTAAACTTGGAAAAATTCATCCATGATGACATGGTATCATATTTCTTTGTATAAACCAAATTAGGACTAACTACTTTTTGGACCTTCCTGGTAGCTTTTGACACCTCCTGCTTTCACTTCTAAAGTAAGTTAATGAAAAGACTTCAGAAGTTTTAAACAGTTTGAAGACCCTGAATCAGCACAGCTCTTAAGTATGAATTGAAATCTAAGCCACATGGACTTTAGTGGGACTATTCACATGCTTAAAATTAAGCATGTCCTTAAGTACCTTGCTTAATTGATGCCTAAACTTTGGCACAGATGTGTCTGTTGTGCTCTTTGGTATATTCCGCTATGCTTCTGAACGATTGATATTCTCAAACATGCCTGAATGGTTTTTCCTAGCCAAGAGAGTTGAACTGGAATAGATTGATAATAAAAGATCAATTAAAACATCATTGGGAAAAGCTCTATAGTTCAAAGAATCCATGGTCTCAGTTAGTCTTCATAGGCATTTAAAGGCTGCTGCTAGCAGGCCAGGGTTGGAAGGATGAGAGGAAAACAACAGCCTTCTCCTTTTTACATTTCATGGATCTTTAACCCTTATTTAAAGAAAATTTTGGATTTTGGACCAACTAACTGTGCTTTTAATTATATCAAACAGTTAAAAAAGCTAGTTAATGATGTTCAACATAAGTAATCATGTTAAATAGTGAAATTTAATTTCTTAAAAACTTAAATCCTCATATCTTTTGGAATGCATTGTACTATAGGATGTCTGAGTAAATTAAATTCTCCCCTGCACACTAAAGCATCAATTTCCTTATGGTAATTATCTGCTAGATTGGATCTGTCAGTAGCAGGGAAGCATGCCTGACATTATACCCTCTTTACAAAAAATGATTACAAAAAATTAAGACGAATGAGTAAAATTAAGGCTGCGGCTGGTAAGCCTATATAAAGCTCTCATAGATCACTTTACATAAGATACCATTGTACTGGATACTAAGCTTTTAATGACTAGTCGCATAATGAGGTGAAGTCCATTAAAGAACGGCCAAGGTAACCGATCACAGAGATAAGGGCTAAAAAATGATTTTCAGCCAACTAGAAGCAATTTATTATACACAAAAAACACAGCTCTAACTGAAATGTCTGGATGGATGAGGAACTTTTAAAAGTTGACAGGATTTCCTTCCTGGGAAAGTTTTACAAATATGATGGGAGCCCATCTCTGTTACATTTTTTTTCTTTGCAATTCAGTGCCCTAGAAATGGGTTTTATAAGCCTGAGCTGTAGCACTGGGTTTCATTAGCCCACTTAAAAGATAAATTAGAACTAGGCATGGCTGATATAATGGAAACTCATTGCCCATTGCCCACAAGCAGAGTCTGCATAGAAGCAAGCTAATTGTTGCAAGTCAATCACTATTGAATAGGACCTAGTGCTTGAAGCTGCTTTAGGAAAAGCAGTTCACATTGGACTCTGTGGATATGTCTCCACTGCAATAAAACACCTGTGGCTGGTCCATGTAAATGGGCTTGGATTGCAGGAAATTAAAATTGCAGTGTTGATGTTTAGCTTTGTTCAGGTGTCTGGGACATGAGACCAGGCTCCAGCCCAAACCAGAATGTCTATATCACCATTTTACAGCCTCACAGCCTGAGTCCCAGCAGCCCAATTCAACTGACCCAGGCCAGCCACAGGTGTGTATTACAGTGTAGACATTCTCTGTGAGACAGAACTAGCTGTGGGGAGGAGGGAGCAGTGGGGGGTTTGCAAAATACCAGGGCAGGTAAATTATTGTCATAGAGGCCCTGATTCTGCAAACACAGACACGCGAGCAACTTTTCCCATGTATATTCACTTGGGCTACATCTACACTGGCATGATTTTGCACAAATACTTTTAACGCAAGAGTTTTTGCATTAAAAGTATTTGCACAAGAGAGCGTCTATATTGGTCCGGGAGTCATCGTAAGAACGATGCACTTTTGTGCAAAAGCGCGTCTACATGGGCGGGACACTTTTGCGCAAAAGTAGAAGCCCGGAACCATTTTGAAGAGGGCAAAAGGGCAACAGCCCTTTCCAGGGGCGGGGGCTGGAGCTCCTTTGAGACACGTGCTTAAAGGGATCTCCCCAGACAGCCGTTTCTCTCCTGCTGCGAGCTATAGGACCTCTTGCAGGGACTGAGCCATAACAGTTTTGGTGGTTGCCCTCTGCCTTTTTGGACACCACTGCCTTGTGCCTTTTAGTGCCTTTGGCTGATTTTGTTTTCTCAGCTTGTTTCTTGTGCCATGGAGCCAAGGGTGGCCTTGTGCCTGCTCTGGCCCCTTCCAGCCATTTTGGAGTGCCTGCAGCTGCTGCTCTAGGCTGCTGCACTCCTCCTCCAGGACCTGGAGGCACAGGTTGCTCTGAACTCCCTCACCAGGGAGTCCATGGCATCCCTGTGCCATCCCCACCCCAGGATGGAAAGGCCCTTGTGGAGACTGGACACCAGCACCGACTGGTGGGACTGGCTGGTCCTGGGGCAATGGGACGACCAGCAATGGCTCCGGAACTTTTTCAAGCGAAAGCAGACGGTCCTGGAGCTGTGTGCCTGGCTTGCCCCTGTGCTCCAGAGAACCACCACCCGGCTGCAGGCACCCATCCCGGTCGAGAACAGGGTCACCAACGCACTATGGAAGCTGGCCACCCCGGACAGCTACCGATCGGTGGTACACCAGTTTGGGTTGGGCAGATCGACCATCGATGCCGTCGTCATGCAGGTAAGTCCCAGGGGGAGTGTGGGAGGGGGAGAATGCTGCACTCCATGCCCAGGGGCAGGCAAGACTCCAGGCTGGGTCACCCAGGGTTTTGGGCCATCCCTCCCTTGCACAGGCCTGCTGGGGGGGGGGGGGAACCCGTGGGGCAAGGGGTCCTGGTGCATGTGTGTATAAGGACAGAGGGTATCACAGTGGGGGGCCTCCCAAGGGAGCACGCACTCAACCTGCCTTTTGTGATGTGTTCTCCTGTGTTTCTCTGCACCCTTCTACAGGTTGTCCATGCCATCAATGATGTCTTGCTCCCGAGAGTCATTTGCCTGCGAGACTTGGAGGCTACGGTGGCCGGCTTCACTGCCTTTGGGTTCCCCAACTGCGGGGGAGCCCTGGATACAACCCACATCCCCGTCCGTGCCCCGGAGCATCGAGCAGCCCATTTTATAAACAGAAAGGGGTATTTCTCAATTGTACTGTAGGCCCTCATGGACCACCATGGCCACTTCCTGGACATTTATGCGGGCTGGTCCGGCAGGGCACATGACGCCCACATCCTACGCAACTCCGGCCTGTTTGGCAGGCTGGAGGTGGGCACTTACTTCCTCCAGCAAGAATTTACTGTCAGGGATGTGCCCATGCCTACATATATTGTGGGGGACACCGCCTACCCCCTGCTGTCCTGGCTAATGCGGCCCTACATGGGGCAGCCGGACCACAACCGGGCCCGGTTCAATGACCGCCTCAACCAGGCCCGCAATCAAGCAGAGTGCGCCTTTGGGCGTCTGAAAGCCCAGTTCCATTGTTTGCTCACCCGTCTGGAGATGGGTGAACGGAATGTCACAGAGGTAGTGGCTGTGTGCTGTGTGCTCCACAATCTCGTGGAGCAGAGGCGGGAGGCCTTCCTTCCGGCATGGATGGCAGGCGAGGGCCAGGCCTACGAACAGCCCCACACAGCTGCCATCCGCCCGGCGCACCAGGATGGGGTACGCATCCGGGAGGCCCTGACGGAGATGTTCTCCCAGGCCCCATAGTAGGGTCGCCTCTGTCTCCCTTGACATCTCCCTCCCATCCCCTACCTTTCCCTCCTCCCCTCCCCTTACCTCCCAATAAACAACCAACACAGGTTTTTTTGGAACACAACGTTTGAACTTTTTATTTACAATGGGGAGGGGGGGAGATGTAGGATGGGAGGGGGGTGAGGCTCTTAACTGGGAGGGGGGAGCTACTGCTGGGAGGGGTGGCCCCTGCGACTGCTTCTGCGGGGGCGGACCTGCACATGGGGGTGAGGCCGCGTCAGGGCAAGCAGTACGGAGAGCTGGGCAGGAGTGAGGGGGGGCATTGCAGGAGCAGGAGGGGCAGAAGCAGGAGGGGCTATTGCGGGAGCAGGAGGGGCAGGAACAGGAGGGGCCATTGCATGAGCAGGAGGGGGTGGGGCAGTGCTATGGGAGGGATGGCAGGTGCATGGGGCAATGCCATGCCATAATGAATGGCGTGGCCAATGTGCGCAGTGAGGGTGGAATGGCATCTGCCATGTGCACACACTGGGCTTGAAAGGGGCCCCAGGCCTCCTGGCACCACTGCAGGTCCGCCTCCACCCAGCGCATGATGGCTGCCTCCACCCGTTCGACGGCCTGCACATGCCACCGAAGGAGCTGGTCCCACTGCCGGACCCAGTGGGTGGTTGGGTGGCTGGGTGGCTGGGGGTGCTGCCGCTGCCCCAGGGCTGGAGGGTCCCCCGCTTCTGCTTGGTCCTGCTGCAGGGAAGAGAAGAAAGGATGGGTCAGTCATGCAGCCCGGCCACTGCCCCCACACCCCATGCCCTCCACCCCTGAGCCCAGGTGACACCACAGTAGTGTGGCTTGGGCCCACTCGATTCCCCCTTTGCCCCCCGTGTTGTATGTTTGCAAGGAGGACCGCCCCTGGAGTGGGGTCCTCCATGTATTGGAACCACCGGTCTTTGTCCTGGCCCCTTGGGGGGGGGGGGTGAGAGGGCGCTGGTGTTGTGTTAACCTGTGGAACTCCCTACCGGGGGAGGCTGTGAGGCTTTGGGCTAATCAATGGTGTTTGACAGGGAGCAAGATGAATCCCCACACAGTGCCTGGAAGCACATATGGCAGACGTGGTCTGGGCTCTCAGATCCCCATCGCGTGGGATGTCTCCTGGATGGAACCAGGAGAGTGACTGGGGCGTGTATCATCCTTGCACAAAACTGAGGTGGCCCTAGGGCTGGCCCAAGTACTTCCCCCCTCCCCCTCCCGTTAGCCCTCACACACGTAGCCCAGGGACATGTGTGGCCGCAGTGGGGACTTCCCTTGGGGGGCCAGCCAAGGCACCGGGAGCAGGCGAGGGGCTCAGTGGGGGCCACACTCACAGGGCTGTGATGCTTCGGTTTTCCCAGGAGCAGCTGATTGTGCCTCACAGCCAGACATGGGACAGTGAGCCATTCTGCGTGCTGCACTCTTGCGGAGGTGCGGGCTCTGGCCTGAGCTCCTGGGGCCCTGGCTGGTTCCAGCCGGCATCCACCCTTCCCCCCTGGTCCCACCGGATGTATGTGAGCAGCACAGTCCCAGGCATGCCCTGGAGCTGCCTACCACAGCCACATGCCGCTTGGTCACCAGGTTGCACTTGGTTGCACGTGCTGCTTACTGCCTAATGCTACACAGTGTGCAGTTCACGCGGCCTGAGTGACGTGCTCTCCACCTCCTCACTCCGGGTGCCTGGGTCCCCCCTGCCCTTGTAAGTACAAAGTGCAACACTCACCGGTGGATCCTTCCCCAGCCTCCGAGGACACACGGGAGACATCGGGGCTGCCGGAGGGGGCCTCCGCCTGGAGGGTCGCAGTGCTGCCCTCGTCCTCCGACCCGCTGGCTGGCTCATCTTCCTCCCCCGCCTCACTGGTCCTGGTGATGGGGGGGTTCCTGCAGGTGTCCACAGGGACGGACAGTCCCTGGGTTGGTGCCTGGCTCAGGATGAGGTGGAGCTGCTGGTAGTGGGGGCAGCTGTCAGCTCCTGCCCCCTGGCCCTCGCTGACCTGGACATAGCCCAGGTGCAGTTCTTTCACCTTAGCCCGGATCTGCTCGAGGGTCCGGGCTGAATGTCCCTGGTGCGAGAGCGCCTGGGCCATGTGGCCAAGATCTCCGCATTGTGGCGATGGGAGTGGGTGTCGTGGAGGGCCTCCTCCTCCTCTTCCCACAGGTCCAGGAGGGCCTCCAGCTCCCCCATGGACCAGGATGCCGCCCTACATTTTCAGCCCCTTCGGGCCTCTTGCGCTGGGGGTGCGGGTGGCTGTTCCCCCCCTGGAGCGGCCATCCTGCTCTGGTAGCTTTTGGGGATGGCAGCAGAGCCGCATGGCAGAGCTCTGGGCCCAGGTGGCAAAGCTGCTTCTGCCTCGTGGGCTCTGCAGGCTGCGTCTGCCTTTAAGGGGGCTCGGGTTACCAGGAAGTCCAGAGCTGCCTGCAGGTATGGAGCGTCCAAGCGGTCACTACAGCTTTTTTCCATTTAGCCTGCTTTTGCGCAAAATGTCTTGCCTGCCTGTCTACAGTGGCCTCTTGTGCAAGAACACTTGCGCAAGAGGGCTTATTTCTGAACGGGAGCGTCAGAGTATTTGCGCAAGAAGCACTGATTTCCTACATTAGAACGTCCGTGTTCTTACGCAAAAGCTCACGGCCAGTGTAGACAGGCGGCAAGTTTTTGCACAAAAGCAAGTGCTTTTGCGCAAAATCTTGCCAATGTAGACACAGCCTTGGATTGCATGAGAGTATAGTTAAGCACGGATTAAAATGTTTGCAGGATTGGGATCATGTTTGTATTCTGTAGTTTTGAGGAAGAAGGGTTCTGAGACATACAGTTTGGACTTGGCTCTGATTCAGAGTTGGAGCTGGGGATGACTTTCAGATCCGAGGCATTGATTCGGTCATTAGAAAGTTAAGGCCTGATCCAAAATCCACTGATGTCAGTGGATGTCTTTGTACTGACTTTTTATGACCTTTGGATCAGGACCTCAGTGGTCAGCTGCAATTTGGATAAAACTTTTCCAAAACAGAACTAGATAAATTCATGGGGGTTAGGTCCGTCAATGGTTAGGATGGGTAGGAATGGTGTCTCTAGTCTCTGTTTGTCAGAGGCTGGAAATGGATGACAGGAGAGGGATCATTTGATGGCTTCCTGTTTCTGTTCACTTGCTCTGGGGCATCTGGCATTGGCCACTGTTGGAAGACAGGACACTGGGCTAGATGGACCTTTGGTCTGACCCACTATGGCCCTTCTTATGTTCTTATAACTAGGGTTATTCACATTTGGAATTTAGCTTTGGATTATGCCTAGGACTGAGAAAAAACAAATAGCATAGTTAGAATTAGCTTTGACTGAAACAATTTTATCAATATTCTCATTAAGCACTTAAAAACAAGAAAGTAGAAGTTGCTTATTTCTCATGAATGAATGTGAGCCACAGTTATTTCAATCATTTCTCTTTTATTTTCTCAAATCATTTTAAGGACAAGTTGATTAGGTTTACAGTCTGCTGACTGTATCATTGTTTCAGCTGTGTAAATACTAGCATATTTACCGTGTCAAACTGTTTGTGGCTAATACAATTATATGCTTTTCACTGATATCTGATCTGCTAATTAGCTGGAAAAACACTTTGATTAGGGTGACTGCTTACCCAAATTATTTAATTGTCCACAAGCAAGGCTGTCAGCAAAAAATCTGAAATTGAACCTAGGAAATGCAGTAAAAATTCACTAGCAGTTGAACATAGAAATAACAAAGTGCAATGTGAAGAGAAAAGGACAAAAAATTAGTTCTGTGTTGCTTTGAAATTATTTTTAATAAAATAATAACATCACATACCTTTTATTTAGCCCTATTTATCCATATACGTCAAAGTAGTTTGCAAAAGAAGGTATTATTAGCTCCATTTTATAGATGGGAAAATTGAGTCTGGGAGAGAGCTAAAGGGATTTGCTCAGAATGGATGACAGTCAGGGTCCACACAAATTTAAATAAAAGGAACTTGATTTTAAAATAAAGATGGCTAAGTTCTGACACTAACTGCAGATGTGCAATACAGTCCACAGTCAAAGAACTGTGTAGGATCCTTTACTCCTACACAGCCATTGAACAATTAGAGGCTGTCCAACATTAATAATAAATTCTACAGGAGAACAAAAACACTGGTAGCTGTGGGTAGGTATACATTGCAATTAAATACTTTTGGCCACCCTGAGTCAGCTGACTTGGATTTGCAGGGTTCAGGCTGCAGGGTTATCAAGTTTCAGTGTGCATCTTCAAGCTCACAGGGAGCCCAAGATCTGGAACCCGATGAGGGGCAAAGGTCACAAAGGCTAAGCAACCAAGACTGAGCCAGCTGATGTTAGCCTCTGTAGATGTTCAATTGCATTTTAGACAAATCAATAGTGTACACACCTTGTCAGAAAGCTGCTACTCTTACTCATTACCAAAGCTAGCAAAGGAAATGCCAGCTCACACAGTTGATCTTGTCAGATCACATGAGCTCAGCAGTCAGGCCTACTCTCCACAGTACTTACATGAGAGACCTTCACTAAAAATCCAGGAAAGGATTTTGTGGGTTGTGGTGATTTTTATGGAAGTCTAGAGCCAATGCCTCATTCTTCTCTTGAAGCAAGATGCTATTTTTTCAGATGAGACATTAAGCTGAGGTCTTGACCTCTACTCCTCTTTAAAAGTCATATAATAATTTGTATAAGAGAAGGGGGTTTTGTTAGCCATGGTGCCTAGGCCTTAATTCTTGTATCGACAATTGTACTTTCCCAACCTCATATTACTCTGCAGTGTGTTGGATATACTATTCTGCTCCATCTTTTCCCTCTCCTAATAGAATCATAGAAGATTAGGGTTGGAAGAAACTTCAGGAGGTCATCGAGTCCAACCCTCTGCCCAAAGCAGGACCAATCCCAACTAATCATCCTAGCCAGGGCTTTGTCAAGCTGAGATTTAAAAACCTCTAAGAATAGAAATTCTACCACTTCCCTAGGTAACCCATTCCAGTGCTTCACCACCTGCCTAGTGAAATAGTTTTTCCTAATATCCAACCTATACCTCCCCCACTGCAACTTGAGACCATTGCTTCTCATTCTGTCATTTGTCACCATGAAGAACCACTTCACTCCATCCTCTTTGAAGCTCTTCAGGTGGTTGAAGGATGCTATCCATTCCCCCTCCCCCCACTCTTTCCTTTTGTAAATTAAATAAGCCCAAATCCCTCAGCATCCTCCCATAAAACATAATATGTTATTCCCATCTCAGTATACTACACAGAGCCCTGTTGAGCAGGTGGTGAGGATCTGTTCCATATCAGCTCTGAGGGAGTGTCTCTTGAAGAATAATCTCTCTGAGGTTGCCACATGCACATGCTGCACCAATTGGTTCAGATTTCTTCCATCCACAAAGAAAATGTTTTTACTCCTGTATTGATCTCCATCAATTCCAGCCCCACCAGACTGGATCTCTCTGCCTATCACTAGGTAATTCTGAAGGGAACAAAGGTAAAAGTAGTTGATTGAAACTCAGCATAAACCAGGAGTTTCTAGCCACCAACTGGGCAACACTTTGATTTAATTAATTTTACCATTTAGTCTACCAGTCTTTCTCCAATTAAATGTTTTCTCTTTCAAATTGTTCCTTGATGTTGTAGAGATTTCTGCCACTTCAGCTGTGATGCTTTTCTATTTTGATAACATTTTAGTAAATAAAAATGCTTCAGTCTAAAATGAAATAAAATGAAGCTTTTGAATATTTTATCCTACCTCTTGAAGTAAATTAGATTCTCCATAATCATTTTCAGGATCAGGAATATCACATTTTCTGATATCTGATAATTTTCTACCATAGTTGTTTATGTGTATTGTTTACCCAACAGACATTTCTCTTTCACTTGGATATTCATTACTAAATAATTCTGTGAGAAGACACAGGCCATTGATTTTTTGCAATTTGCATCACTACATTCTAAGTTATGTTGAAAGCTAAGCTTTTTGGTCCTCTTGCTTTGGAAATACATTAATATTTCTGTGACCTTTACTAGATGGCAGATGAGAATCATTAGGAATAAAATAACAGACACCAAAAGAAACCAATATTTTAAAATGCATATTTCTGGTGCTGGCCTTGAAAGGAGCAAGAAGGAGGAGAATCTACTACGACAAGTCTGTAAACTTTATGTAAATAAATTGTTTTGCTGTAGCCTACAGTTTTTTCCATGTCAGAATGTTTTATTTTTACACATACTATGCAAAATAACAGCAAATATATTTTAGTTTTTTTATACATGTGCATTTTTCAAAACACAGATGGACTTGTTTAAGGTATTTAAGAAAGTATAGAATGGAGTAGTTGAAGACATGCTTATTCACCATACATATTTAGGTTGCTATATTAAAAGCATGTTCACAGTGTCATGACAATTATTTTATACCAAGTGACATTAGGTTAATTCATTTCCAAAGCCTGCAGGTTAAATAGCAATGATGTCTCTATAGTTTATGAGTGAGTGATATTTCTTTTTGTGCCCTAAATGTTCAGCTTTAAATTCTTATTTTTAAAAGAAAAACAACCAATTTCTACCCAGGAAACTGTTTCTATCTCAACAGTATTGTTTTGCAGTGGTTTAACTGCACACCGGAAGCCAACTCTGTTCCTGTTCATCTAGGTACCTATGCCATAGCAAAACAGGGCAGGTCCAGGAATGATTCATTAGCGACTTATATATGCGCTGCTTTATAAGTGGCAGATACATATTAAGGCTCTGATTCAGCAAGGTGCTTAAGCGTGTGCACAGCTTGTATTGCCAGTTAGATGAAGATAAGGGAAGGAGTCATTTGGATGTACACATTTTTGCTCTGCCTTCTTTGAAACCCAAAAGATGAAGGGTTCCGTCGGTAATGCATGTCTCGTAGAAAGTGAAAGTGACTTGAAACTAATATTAATAGCATTTCATTGGCCCTCTTTTCTCACCATTTGCTTTTTCATTTTTCTCAGTTTGGTCTAACAGCATTAACAATTAAATGTAAACCAACCTTTTAGATTTTTTTTATTATGTTTGGTTATCATTTATTATGTTTGCATATCATTCTTTTATATCATTCTAATATAAAAGGACATTCATTTTGTTATTTTAAACATATGGAGATCCTGAATCTCAGCAGGTGTAAATTGCCAGAGTTTCATTAAAGTAATTTAACATTGTTTCTTTTCATTGACATCAAAGGGAGTTAGACTAATTTACACCATCTAGAACATCGTCCACATTTTTTAACTTGACAACTGTCTCTTTAAACCATTGTACTTTCTATGTGTGTCTATCATGTATACTATAATCTAAGAGAGAGGAGCGGAACTCCTAATTTGAACCCACTTGAACTTTGGAGAAGTTTGGATTTTTCTTTGGAATGTGTGGGTCTGACCCATCTCCAGTTTAAAATGTGATCACTGTTTGTTTCAGTGGGATTCAGACTTTTAAAAGTTGGGCCCTGATCCTGCAATGCCATTCCACCCAATGGGACATTACACAGGCTCAGGGGAGGACCAGGGTCCTAGAAGATTTAATTTGACATTCCTGAGGTGCTTTCTGCATCCACCTACCCCCCAAAAAAATGCTGCACACAAATTATGCACACAATATTTTAAAATTCTGCTAATTTTATTTGTCACTGAATGTGGAGGCTCCGGCATGGCACTGAGGAGTACAGGCCTCTGGCCGCACAGAGTGGGAGATCATTCTGCCACTCCTCCCTGGTATGGAGACTCAGTGGTGAGACTGCACCTAGTCGTAACACAGTGCAAGGACCAGGCCTGCCCCCAAAATCCCCAGGGCCCTGTCCCTCTATGCCATGTGTACCAGGTGTGGAGAGGGGGTTAGTATGGTGGGAGCTACATGTGAGTGGAGAGTGTTCTGTGTGGGACAATTTGGGTGTGGGAAGCTCAGTGGGGAATCTGGATGCACTGGGGTTTGTTGAGGGGGACTGTCTGGATGCAATGGTAATGGGACTCTGCAGGCGGGTCCAGGTGAAGCTCAGCAGGGGTGGGGATCTGGGAGCGGGGATAGGATAGAGTTCAATAGGGAGATGGATTCAGGTACAGTTGATTGGGGCTCAGTGAGGTGGGGAACTGGGTGTGGATGACTCCTCAGGGTGCTCCAGGTGCAGGCCTAGAATTCAGCAGGGTTGGTTCTGCGTGCAGGGGTGAGCTCAGCAGGAGGCTTAGGGTACGAGGGGGTACGAGCATGAGGGTTAGGTGGATAGGGGAGCACTCCCTTTAGTGATCCCTCCCCCTTGCTGCTGAGGAGCGATGGGTGCAGGAAGCAGGGGAGGGGGAGTTTGAAGAGTTTCTTGCAGCCTGGGGGAGAAATCTGTGAGTGGATCAGACCCGGCCCTGGATGCTGTGCAGAGGAAGAAGAACTCCCATCCTCCTCCAGCACCAGCTAGGACTAGCAGCTGAGCCTGGAGCAGGGAATGAGCCACTCAATGGGTCTGCCCCAGTCCCACCAACTTCCTTACAGTGATTTACCTCTGTGTCAGCTGCTCTTGGCCCCAAAACCTACTGTTGGGGAGGGTCGCATGACCGTTCTTGTGGCTTCTCTTTGCTTCCCATTGAGAAAATCAATTTTTTGTGGGGAAGGAAATAAATCTGAGGGGGACATGAATTCTGTGCCTGTGCAATGGCACACAATTCCCTCAGGAATTAATGTGAACACTTCTCCTTCTCATGTATATTGATAGCGTAGCATTTGGAGCTGACAACAAACTTTCAAGTGCCTTTGTATAGTACATATTACATATTCATTCAATAAAACATAAAGGATGAAATTTGTAAGAGTCTCTGTAATTATGTAGGAAAAAGACATATACTCATCGGCTACGTCTAAACTGGCATGATTTTCCAAAAATGCTTTTAAGGGAAAAGTTTTCCGTTAAAAGCATTTTCGGAAAAGCACGTCTAGATTGGCAGGATGCTTTTCCGCCAAAGCACTTTTTGCGGAAAAGCGTCCATGGCCAATCTAGATGCGGTTTTCCGCAAAAAAG
Organism: Pelodiscus sinensis; assembly: GCF_052426305.1. Classification (NCBI taxonomy): domain Eukaryota; kingdom Metazoa; phylum Chordata; order Testudines; family Trionychidae; genus Pelodiscus; species Pelodiscus sinensis. The sequence goes on from NC_143053.1 coordinate 159,464,465, forward strand.
CCCCGATCGCCTTTTTCACGATCGGGGCTTTTTTGCAGAAAACAGTACTATGCTGTCTACACTGGCCCTTTTGCGCAAAAGTCTTTTGGAAAAAGACTTTTGCCCGAACAGGAGAAGCATAGTTTTTCCGGAAAAGCACTGATGATCTTATATGAGATCGTCAGTGCTTTTCTGGAAATTCAAGCGGCCAGTGTAGACAGCTGGCAAGTTTTTCCGCAAAAGCAGATGATTTTGCGGAAAAACTTGCCAGTCTAGACACAGCCATCTAGTTTTGAAAATTCCACATGTACTGGCATACCAAGTAACTGTACATTTAAATATGCATCTGGGTATCCACTTCCCTGATGTGCAAATTAAAATTTCTGTTTAGTAGATTCAGAGACATGCGCACACTGACCAGGACAAACAAGGTGAATAATTGACAGACATGTTGCATGGGTTTAAGTAGCAGGTCACAACTTCATTCATTATACTTTGGGGAGAGCACTATATTGCCTGCCCCCGTTCTCACATACCAGACATGTAATTGGTCGCACACTGGGTTACAGGGCTTTAAGCACAAACCAAACAATAACTTTAAACCTTGGGTCTCATTTAGTTCTGGGATCTGGCCCTTTTATCCTTTACTCACACTGAAGGTTGTGACAAGTTAGTAATCATAACAACATTATATGAACTGCAAATCCTATTGTTTTTAAGCCAACTGTGCTGATGAGAGGCTGTGAGGAAGGTGAGAACACCCACCAAACTACATGCCAATAAAGGAAGCTAGTATGATCCAGTAGTGAGGATGCAGGTCAGGGAGTCAGGAGGTCTGGGTTCTTTTCTTATCTTTGCCACTATCTTGCTGTGTGACATTGGGCATAACTTCTATATATTACAGTTTCTCTGGAGGTGTGGGGGGGGGGTCCTCTCCCACCCTTGATCAGGCCTGGACTCTGTACACCACTATGCAGTATATAAGAGCCACAGAAACCCCCTTAGCGGTCTGTGGGAGAATATTCTCACTGGAAATATGCTGCATACACAGGCCCCTCACAGACCCTGGTGCCAGTGGGATGGCTAGGGACTAGAGTGAGTGCGATGCATCTACTTGGCCATGGTGCCACCATATGGAATCCAAGATAGGCTGTTGTATCTAGCATACCATGGCCTAGGGATGTGAATGGTTAATTGGCTAACTGGAAAGCATCACCCCGTAAGGTGACATGTAACTGTTGGGGCCCACCACCAGCAAGGGGCACTCCAGCTTGGCCAGAGCAGCTTCTACCCACAGCAGACCTGGCCAGGTACACCATGAGCAGGGGTGCTCCAGTCCAGCAAGAGCTCGCCTCGTTGGGCCTGGCTTGGCATTCTGCGGGAGGGGGCAGTCCAGCCCAGATGGAGCAGCCCTGCCCATAATGGGGGGGAGGGGCAGCCCTTCCCGCTGGCACTCGTTTAATTGGCTACCAGTAAAACAGTTTAGTGGGTTAACTTAGGATTTTACATTCCTACTGCGCCAATGGGAGATGCGAGCAGCTGTGCCTACTGACATGCAGGTAAATAAAGTGTCTGGTGATGCACCAGACGCTAACACTGATGAACTGTGTCCATCATGCAGGAGGGTTGCTGCAAACCCTGGCCTATAATCTTACCTTATGTATGCTACCCACCCTTGTAAAGAATTTTAAGAGCTACTGATGAGAGGTATGCTGGATGACTACTTTTAATATGTTTTTTAAAAGTTATATATACAGGCTACACTGCATATTGAATACAGTATTTATGGCTAATTGTTCTATTGCACCAGTTTCTATAATAATACTGCAACTCAATACAATAACTATCTTTCAAGCAGAAGAGTCTTCCTACTTCTGAAATGATACAATAGCAAGTCATACATACTGAGTATAGAAAGACCACATAATAAAGACTAGCACATCCACCAGACACCCACTTCTGTATTTTTTTACTATGGTCCCATTTTTAAGGAGTATATACTCGACACATTTCCTTCTTTCCCACCATTGGTCATTGAGACTTGCAGTCAAACTGGTAGCCGGATTCATTTTTGTTAAACCTTAATTGTTTCTCTTTCTACCTTGTTGAAAGAATTTTGAGGATAAACTGGAGTAAGTATTTGAGACAAAGGGCCATGGTGATTAAATCGAGAGGAGTATCCACACTTTGCTATGTATCTGCAAGTACAAAAAAAGAAAAGGTTTTTTAAAAATATTTTTTTCACATTTCTCAGAAACACATTCTTTGCTAACCGATGTGACCACTGACTTTGGGGGAAAATTATGCAATTCACAACAGTTCCACACTATTAGATTCAGCTGGCTCAACAATGGTGCCAAGAAATGCATCAAAACAGTCTTTGGTGGAACCCTCTCCCCACCCAGCCTAGGCAAAATGTTCCAGTGTATTCTGAGGTGTTATGGTGAGCCATCGAGTCAGATTATGACTTCAAGCACCCGGAAAGGAATTCCCTTGACACAGGAGAACTTCCTGATAGCATAAATCTAGCACAGGCAGTTCCTACACCACATGTTCCCAGCCCCTGGCATGTGGACCATTTAAGAACTCTATACCAGTGATGTAAGGTAGAAGAATTTCTATTGTAATCTTTATCAGGGCTAGAATTGGTGCAGAAAAGACATCCGATTCAAGGAGCTGTAACTTCCTGCCTCCCCCTGCTTCTCCTGCACGAAGTTCAGACTGGTAATAGGACAGAACTTGGCTTGTGATGGGAGCAATGGTTGAGGACTCAGGTTTTACTGAAAGTAAGTGCTATGAGTGCAAACTCATTTGCTTGTACTAAGAACACAAAGATTTGTTACTGCTTTCCCATATTTTGATTAGAAGAATTAATTTATGTTGCATTGTATATACTTAAGGGATACCACACATACACATGAGTGAGTCTAATTCTGCCTTTATTTACACTTATACAGCCCCACAGATTTCAATGGGTGGGTCACATGAGTATAAATCAGGGTAGAATGAGTCCAAATGTCTTAAATCCTACTTTACCTCTTTTGCATACACTTCCCCAAACAAATCCATTCTCCTTTTTAAAACTCCCTTTCTTTCTCTTACGAAGTGCCACAAGCTCAAAATCTTAGAAACAGCAAGCTGAAAGAAACCAATCCTTCTTTCCAAAAGCAATCAAATGCTATCTGCGCTCAATTACAAGTATACTACTTATTTAAACAAATTTGTGATAACCCTGAGTTGAAAAGATAAGAAGGCTTAATACCGTAAAACCTCACAGTTACAAACACCAGAGTTATGAACAGATCAGTCAACCACACATCTCATTTGGAACAGGAAGTATGCAATCAGGCAGCAGCAGAGGCCAAAAAACAAACAAACATAAACCAAACACAATATTGTATCATACTAAAAGTAAACTAGTAAAGAAATAAAAGGAAAAATTGTATAAAAAGATGTGACAAAGTAAGGAAACAGTTTCTGTGCTACCTTCCTTTAAAGTAAGATTGTTGAAAGCAGCAATTTTTTCTTCTGGATAGGAAAGTTTAAAGCTGCATAAAGTCAATATTCAGACATAAACTTTTGAAAGAAAAAACATAATGTTTTGTTCAGAATCACAAACATTTCAGAGTTATGAACTGCCTCCATTCCTGAGATATTCATAACTCTGTTGTAATGATAAGATCATGGTATTTGTACCACATTATGTAGTCTATAGATTTTTTTCTGATAAATGTCTGCGGATAGATATTTCAAACAGAGACCAAAATATAAAATGTTGCAAAACAAAAACATTCTACATCCTCTGTAACATACCCTTGTAGCTCATGTCTTGACAAAATATTTCTAAAGTGGTATTCAGCTCCCATATTTTAGTTATGTTAAAAGACTTTGAAATTATCTATCATTCAAAACCACAGTATCTGAGAACCACACTAACTAACTAACTAATTAATTATTTATAAAAGAATAATATACAGGCAGTCCCCGAGTTACGCGGATCCGACTTACGTCGGATCCGCAGTTACGAACGGGGCGTTCCTCTCCATGGTCTCCAGCAGACCAGGGAGAGGAAGCAAAGCGGCGGAACACGTGGGCAGCGGACAGGGCTGTCCGCTGCCCACGCACTCCGTGGCTTGGCTCTGCTTTGCCCCCCGTCCCACGGTCCCCCTGGTCTGCAGACCAGGGGGACGGGGGGGGGCAAAGCAGAGCCAAGCCGGGGAGCGCCCGGCCAGCTGACAGCCCAGATGCGTCTGGGCTGTCAGCTGATTGCGCGCTCCGCGGCTTGGCTCTGCTTGGCTCTGCTTTGCCCCCCCCCCCACCCCCTTGGGGCAAAGCAGAGCCAAGCAGAGCCAAGCCGGGGAGCGCGCGGTCAGCTGACAGCCCAGACGCGTCTGGGCTGTCAGCTGGCAGCGCGCTCCGTGGCTTGGCTCTGCTTTGCCCTCCCCTCCCTCTGGTCTGCAGACCAGGGGGACGGGGGGGGGCAAAGCAGAGCCAAGCCGCGGAGCGCGCGGTCAGCTGACAGCTGTCAGCTGGCCGCATCCTCCGCGGCTTGGCTCTGCTTTGCCCCCCCCCCCATCCCCCTGGTCTGCAGACCAGGGGGACGGGAGGCAAAGCAGAGCAAAGCCGGAGCACGCAGGCAGCGGACAGCCCAGACGCGTCTGGGCTGTCCGCTGCCCGCGTGTTCCGCGGCTTTGCTCCCCGTCCCCCTGGTCTGCAGACCAGGGAGACGGGGAACAAAGCAGAGCAAAGCCACGGAGCCTGAGGGCAGCAGGACAGCTACGGTGCATCTGGGCTGTCCCGCTGCCCCCGTGCTCCATGGCTTTGCTCCGGACACCTGTGGTACAGCAGCTGGGGCGCTGCCAGTTGGTCCCGTAGCGCCGCTCTGGGTGCTGCTGGACCAACCGGGCAGCACCCCAGCTGTTCTGCCCCAGGCGTCCTGATTCAGCCACTGCTGGTCAGATTCAGCAGCGGCTGAATCAGGACGCCTGGGGCAGAGCAGCTTGGGTGCTGCTGGGTTGGTCCAGTAGCGCCAAGGAGCGGCGGCGCTACTGGACCAACCCAGCAGCACCCCAGCTGCTCTGCCCCAGGCGTCCCCAAGTCAGCCGCTGCTGAAACTGACCAGTGGCTGACTACAGGAAGCCCCTGCCCCCGGCTTCCTGGAATCAGCCGCTGATCAGTTTCAGCAGCAGCTGACTTGGGGATGCCTGGGGTTCTTAAGTTGAATCTGTATGTAAGTCAGAACTGGCGTCCAGATTCAGCCGCTGTTGAAACTGATCAGTTTCAGCAGCGGCTGAATCTGGACGCCAGTTCCGACTTACATACAGATTCAACTTAAGAACAAACCTACAGTCCCTATCTTGTACGTAACCCGGGGACTGCCTGTATTCATGTTCAATGATAAAAAGACAGTTTTGTGCTGTTTTATAGCCTATGTGACCTATTGATTTCAGCAGGTTTATAAGGAGCTTAATGAATTTCACCCCAGATATTGTGCATCTCTATTCAAACTAAATAAAGTGCAGACGTTGTCTAGAATATTGCCAGGTCTGTCCACAGCTGATATTTTTATATGAACATTCATTATATTATGTTAGCAGAAGAAGACTACCGTTATCTCCTAGGTTTCTCTTAATTGTCTCTAAGCAGGAGTTGCAGAACAATGACAGTGCAACACATTAAATGAGGTAGCTACAGTGATATCCGTCGAGAGCCCTACATATCTATAAGGTTACAATAAGGGGAATCCACAAAGGCCGAAATGTAGAAACAAAATGGATTGTCATCCATGAAAGCAATAAGAAAGTTAGATAACCTCCTCTCAAAAGAAGAGTATGGATGCATTAAAAAATCCACTCCATTTCCTGGTTAGAGTGATCTGACTCAGGAACATCAGAATTCACCTCTCCATCACAGCTCATTAATGGCCTCATCCTGCACTACTGAAATTAGTGGGACTTTTTCCATTGATTTCAAAAGGTGCAAGATGAAACTGCACATGCTGTTCTTCAATATACAGTATACTAGGCTGACCAATTCTTGGGTTCTCACAGGATCTGGATTTTTTAATTTAAGACACCAGTTTCAAATATAAGGCTATATCCCACTATCTTCACTCATGGTGAGTAGTATCTCATTTCATGAGTAGTCCCACTGAAATATATCTGTTATTTACTCATAGAGAAAGGCAATTCTCAGCATGAGTAATGATGGAAGAATTTAGTCCACAGTACCTGTTTTATATACGCTCTCTCACACACCGCCTTTCTCTCATACATCTCTTACATAAGCCCTGTGACTACCTTTTCTCCAGAGAGACCCTATTAGTACAGGACAAGAATCCCTTCATGCATTACAGAAAAAAAATCCATGCCCTGCCATATGGATTATTTTTGCAAATATCATGACAAATTATGTTCCTATTTTTAATAAGTCTAATTGTAGTATGAGAGAAATGCCTAGTTGCAATGCTTACTGCATTTGCATGATAACCCCACAGAAAGCCAAAGGAAATAACAGACATATTTTACTTTCTCAGATTGCATTTGCACCTGAATCTTTGCTTTTGAAATTTAGTATTTGTCTGAATGCTGCCAGTGATTTCTGCAGAAGTACATCAGCATAAATGTGTGTGACATTTAAAAGTAACTTGGTCTTACATCAAGCTGATTGAGTTCAGCTCGATTAGCCAATAAAATCTCCAAGACCTTCTTGTGTATTTTCAATCTTTGTAACCCGCAAACTACTATTACAGAAGAATGCCTATTTTCCAAGTACAGCCACACAAGAAGAAAGGCAAAGGTATCAGGAGAGTGTGCCAGTGGGTTACGCTCGATCATAAACTGCTCTGACAGAGGATTCTTTAGTAACTAGTCAGCTTCCCAAAGCTTGTATCAGTGGTGCATAAGTGTATATTGTTTTAAAACTAATCAAAATAAAAGAGTGTTTAAAAGATAAATGTTTTAGGTCACGTCTCCACTTGCAGAAAGATCAACACTGCAGAAGTCAATCTTCCAGCATTCGATTTAGTGGGTCTGGTAAATCAAATACTGAGGGCACCCCCATTGACGACAGTAGTCCTACTGCTTGTGAGGATAAACTTAAAAAACAACAAATGGTCTGGTAGCACTTTACAGACTAACAAAACATAAGGGAAGTCAATGGGAGTATTTCTTCCATAAGGTACGTTGACTATAGCTACACATTACGTGTAGGTGGAATTGTGCGCCTTAAGCCAACCTTCCACCGTACTGTGGACCTGGCCTTTGAAATTAATGGAGACTTCAATGTAATTGTGAAGTTGTACATCAGTAGGAGGAGTGGGAGGGGGAATAGTCCAAGATTCAAAGGGGCATACAAAAACTTATATGGAAGAGGACAATGAATAATTATTAAATAATTCTCTAGCAGCTTCTGGGAAAGAAAGCAGGATGTAGAATCACAGGAGAGACTTTTATGATGAAAATGTTTCATAAGGCACTCAGCCACTGCAGTGATTAACCTGGTATAGAAGGGAAAAACAGAGTACTGACAATCTTCAGCAATTTTCTGTGAGGAAAGCATCTATATCTTGAGGGCTTCAGATCACCCAACAAAATGCAGCCTCATTTTTGTCATTATTAAATGTAAGTTAGTCTAAAATTTCCAGAATAGACAGATCTCAATCTAGACATAATCACAGGGATCATAATCTAGCCAACATACCCATGACATAACACGGAAACAATCACTATTTTAGGACTCCTGGTTACCTTCAGAATTAATATATATTTTAATGAATTCCTGTGGTAAGCTCTAAAGGAATCATGAAAATCAGGAATGATCTTGGATTTGACTCCCGATATTTTTCTTTAAAACACGGAAATATCATGCTTCAAATTTAATTGTTTTTAATTAAATAATTATAATTAAGACTTTTCTTCTAATGTATCTGAATAAATTGTGCAATATGTCTTACACTTACTTACCCATGCATTTGTGTAATTATCGATGGAGATGTTGATGGAAGATTAGAATTTGCCGGGTGGGTTGCTGTCCAATGAACCTTGCCAGTATATCCAGGGATATTTGGAGTGCTACAGGAAAAAGTTAAAAGGGGGAAGGGTAGGAAAGAACTAAATTAAATGAGTGCAAGCTTGAAATAATCAATCATAGACTGTTGTAAAGCTACTAGCTTGTGTTTCTATCTCCAATTTGGATAAGTGATACAGGGTGTAACTGTGTGATATTATATTGTATGTAAGCACCAAGATTGATCCCCAACTGGTGTAAATTGTTACAACTTCTTTGACATTAATGGAGTCACAATACTTTATACAAGCTGGAGATATGGCCCATGAGCTCAATTTTGATTAGAGAGCAAAAATCAGTTCTCCAGTTTTTCTCATCTTGTTTTGAAATTGTGGGTTTTACTTGATTGTATACTACTCATGACCAATAATAACATTTCATTGAGAAAAAAGAACTAGAACAAGTGGTTCACAAAACCCTAAGGCCAATATTTCAAACATGGGTTACATTTTAGGTGGGATTTAGGTTCTGATATCAAACATGGCATCTAGGTATCCCTCTCGAGGCAAATTGTTTACCTATATGCAAATTTCCTGCAACAGAGGTCCCTAAACTTTTTTTTGAATGTTCCCTATGCATTCAAGATTCATGTCATATATGTGGCTCTCTCCTTCTAAGAAACAGTATTTCTATGGATGCCTGGGGCCTGGGAACAGAGCCCATGAGCACCCTTTGTCAGCTCGCAAGGGTGACATGCTCCAGAAGGGTGATCCCAGCCTGACACAGACAAATGAGCTGCATTCCTATCCTCGTGGTCCTGGGACTCCCCTAAGTCACTCATGCCAGGTCTATATTAGGGGAGAAAGACAACCTGAGATATGCAATTCCAGCTATGAGAATAGTATAGCCGGAGTTGACATACCTTAGGTTGAATTTCTGCAGTGTCCCCACTGTGTAGTCCCCACTGTGTAATACTAGGGTTGATAGGGATGCGTACTAGACACACTATATCGAATCCTGGAAGACTGATCTCCAGAGCAAGAATCAGGGTAAGTGGAGGCAAGCCCTCACGGGCCGCAGGCCTTTCTGGCCCTGGCACAATCCCCAGTATGCATGTGAATGAGCCTGTGCTAACAGGGAGAAACTACTTCCCTAGAGGTACCATACACATCAGGTTCTGAAGAGATAAATGAGCTTCCTACCTCTCACCTCCCACCCTCCACCTTGCACAGGAAGAGATCACTCCCCCTCACATCTTGTACCCTTCTGTCTCCTTGTACTTCCCCACTGGCTGGAACTGAAGACTCAGCTAGAGAGACATATTCCTATTTTATCAACAATATTTTTGAAGAAACAAAAAAAAAATTGCAACTAATCAGGACCTCAGTCTTCTGATAACTTCCTTGTGCCCACCTTGTCCCCTAAGAAAGGGGCCTCATAATTTGAAAACTACACCCTACAACAATTCTGCAGTTATCCAGATGTCAAGTATGATTTCTGGTATATATTATTCTGAGTGGTTTTCCTAAAAATATATATATATATATATATATATATATATATTTGTTCCTGTTCTATCGGGTACAGAGCATTGAACCATCAATACATTTTTACCAAATACAAGCTGTTTAAGACAGTTAGAAAATCCAAGGTAACATGAATTTGTACTGGTGTCTTAATTAACTACCCATATGAAGAAAATAAACAAAGATGTGCAATGATACAATATGATCCAGGGAATCCATCCTGGATTATGGCCAAATCTATCAAATAATTTAAGCATGTGTTGAACTTGAAGTATGTCACTTGCTTAAAGATAAGCACTTGCTTAAGTGCTTTGCTAGATGGGCAAGAGTACTCAATAACTAGCAAGATTGAGCCTTTGTATGTTACAAGATAATTCATACAAAATGCTATACACTGACCATCAATGATAAAGAGAAAAGTAAAGTTTTCATGTGTGATGCAAAGTGATTGTGGAAAGATTTCGAGGGCAGCACAACTGAAAGATCAACTCTTAAATGGCAAGAGTTGTTGGGAAAGGAAGAAAAGGGAAGAGAGAAGCAGACTGAAAGAGAGCTGGAGGAGTAAAAAGCATGTAAGGACCGAGAGGGAGTCCATGCATAGTTAAAAAATGACCATTTTGATATGATATAGAATAGGAGGTAATCAGTTATTGGCATTAGCAGTTAACTATTTTGTCTTCTTCCAGTTCAAGATAGGTAACCATTGAACTATATAATTACCCAGACTGCCCAGAAACAAGCAGACACGTCTTTCATGACAAGCTGTTTCAGCCTGCGACTCAGCTAAGTACAAGGGATTGTAAAGTTTGCAAATGTCACCCTTTTGTGGATTCGTATATTTTGTGGGTAATAACAATGCCCATTTAAGAACTGCTTCCAAAGTACTTTCAGACAGCTATGTGCTCCCTAGAAAAATAAATCTTGGGGTGAATGATGATACACAGGTGTTAATTTTCCATAGAGTGACCAGAAATCCCTTTACGCTAAATTCAGTGCAGGATGCAAGAATCAATCCATGGGAAAGGTGGTTTATTATATAATTCTTTGACTGTGTACTTAGGCAATTTATTACTCTAATTTCTAACTGGGTATAATGTTAAAATTCTATATCTATAGAGTATGAGCTATAAAGCAGAAGGAGAGAAATAGCTCAGTGGTTTGAGCATTGGCCTACTAAACCCAAGGTTGTGAATTCAATCCTTGAGAGGGCCACTTGAGGATCTGGACCAAATCTATCAGGGATAGTACTTTGTCCTGCCAGGAGGGAGGTAGGGACTGGACTCACTGGCTGCTGGTGGTCCCTTCCAGCTCTATGAGATAGGTATATCTCCTGATAAAACATGATGGATGTGTTGGAAAATTCATTTGTCACCAAAGAGAGTTGATCCAGCTAAGTTGTGCTCAACATAGAAGGGGAAAAATAACTTTTTTATATGTCACCCACACAGATCCAATGGCTGAAGGAAAGCTGATCTGGTCAACAGTTCTACACAGGAATAGTTTTAGGGTTGCTCTTTGTTGTATCTAGCTACCAAGGGCCTTCCGTGAGTTTTTTTCTAATCTCCTTTGCCATGCTCTTACATCAGCAGAAGTGGCTTGCAGCCAGAACAGCAACTGTATGTCATCTGAGGATTCTCTTTAATTATGAGGAATCCCCTCTATAGCTGTTTAAAGCACCATTTCTGTGACTTTGTGCCACCATAGCAGCACAACTGAGAATCAGGGCTAATATTGGGATACATTTTCTAAAATAGTCACAGTGGTGTGTGTGCAAAACTGTTTTTTTAATGGACAAATGGACAATGACTTGGCTGTGTGCAGACCATCCAATTGCACATACACATACCTATTTGCATTTTAAAGTATCTATTGTGTGCATGCAAATCCATGGTTTTATTAGTAGAAGGGTACATTTGTGCACAGACATACATTTATCAATTTCTGATCATTTGTTCCAGAAGGACTATTTTTAATCTGACAGTGACTAGAATTTTACTACCCCAAATTTGTGATACTTACAACAGAACCTCATAATTGCAAACACCCCGGGAAACAGAGATTTTCAGAACTCTGGAATGTTCGTAACTTTGATCAAAACATCGTGATTGTTCAGTCAAAAGCGTACAACTGAACATTAACTTAATGCAGCTTTGAAACTTTACTATGGAAAAGAAAAATGCTGCTTTTAACCACAGAAACAATATCTTTACATTGTCTTTTTTTTATAGTTTACTTTTACTTTTAGTAGTTTACCTTTAAATACAGTACTATATTGTATATGCTTGTTTTGGGGAAGGAGTGGATCTGTGATACCTGTTTGTGTACTTCTGGTTCCAAATGATATGTGTGGGTAACAGGTCAGTTCATAACTCTGGTGTTTGTAACTCTGAGGTTCTACTGTAATAACATATCATATAAAAATCGCTCATTAGAGTCTCGGTTATAGAATGAAACTCGAATGACTTCCAAGGAATTGCACCAGAGAGAAAGAGAATTGGGACCACTGCATGAAATCTCATAATATCTTGCAATATATCATAAGGCTAACTGAAATTAGCTCATATAACAACTGTATAATAGCGTGGACTTCTGAGTATCATTATGCATTGTGAAGCATCTGATTTATAAAATCTTCTGACCTTTAAAGCTTGCAAAACCACCTAACCCGGCACTGCTAGTTACACAATTTAATTTCTTTCACTAACATACTTTCCTTGGAAAGAAGATAAGAGAAAAACAACATGATTAGCCAGATGTAACATACAAACAATGAAATGAGTGCAAGAGACAGTCCCAGTTTCAGATTTGTTCTAGATTGTTGTCTGCCTTTTAGAAATGATCCACAGAGTTAACATACTTCCTAGCATGATGAAGGATGTTACACTGAAAATGGAAAAGGCTGTGCAAAGAGAAGCTAAAAGTACAAGGATACTAAGAAAGCCCATATTATGTTTACCAGATGCCCTCATAGGCACCTAAAGAAGGGGTGCAGAAATGTGCTGCGGTTAGGCGCGTGATAAGATAGAAGAAACTGAGGTTAAAAAAATACCCTTTGGGTTTTGTTTTTGGATCACGCTGTCTAGTTCTTTTGTGTTTTCTCTGCTGAGATGTTAAACCAGATCACCTCGGCTGAAAAAAAAAAACGAGTGCCAGGCTACAACTGGCAACATGCAAAACCCTCTGTGGTTAGGCTTCTCGTCATCAAGTTTTCTTTCTGTCACCATGACGTTTCTTTCATCCTGCTCATATGCTTCCTTGTTATTACACAAGCAGCCTTCAACTCACCCCTCCCCAAAAACAAACAGTCAGACAATCCCAAAACCTTCCACCATATTCAATGCACAGGCAATTGAAGCTATGCAAGACCTAAGATTTCAAAGAGAAATTGGGTGCATCCATTTGTGGGTTCCCATTTTGCGACATTTTAAAGGGGCTTGATTATCAGAAAGTGCTGAGTACCTGTTCTCTGAAAATTAAAAAGTGGTGTAAGTTGGGCTCCTGAAAACTAAAGCACTCAGAATGATTAAACACTTTTGAAAATGTACCTTTTAGTTCCCAGTGCTTTATCTTGAGTGGTAAACTTGTTTAGTGTCGTTAACTCCACCAGCACAACAGATACTTGTGCGAAAGCTATTGCTAAATGATCCCTATATATTGCTCTTAGAGCAAGGAAGAGCTCCTACAGCTTTACAGCCCAGAGCTTCAGTTCTACAAAAAGAAAGCACCAAACAAAGCCATAACATACTCACATAAAGAGGTAAAAAACACCTACAGAAAGTTAGAGTATCTAAGTCTGTTTTTCGTCTCCTTTACACATGTTAATGTGTGTCCTTACTCCTGATTTAAGTAAATGTAAACTCAAACTCTGCAAAGTGGGTGAAAAACACTAATATGAATGAATGGCATATTTTGATTTGGCAGGGTTTCACATCCACCTTTCACTCGTGGAAATGACAGAGCTGGGTGGGAAAGAGTTTCTGGGAGAATTTTCAAGAGTTCAAAATTTTTCCCATCCCAAAATCTAAGAGGAAATTCTAAATCTCAAAAATGTTCATGAACCCTTATCCTGAAAAAAACCTGTATTGGGTCAAATATAGCATACATGAATAAAATCTTGATACAAAATGTGACTTTTTATTCTGAATATGCCAAACAGAACCTTATTTTCTTCCCAAAAAAAGTTTGAAACGGGAGAGTTATCAAAACTAAGCCTCTCCCTTAAACACTTTCAGTTTTGACCAATTATAATTTTCTGATGAAAAAGATGTTAATCAGAAAATTTCTTACCAGTTCTAGTAAATGAATACACAAAGTGCAAGATTTTGGAGGAACCCAGTCTCTATCTAATTATGATCCATGAAATGTCTGTTAAAACTTGAAGCTGGCCCAAGGACACATAAACACAATGTTTTAGAGCAGAGCTACTCAAAGGCCCACAGCCTGTTTTGTTTGCGGCTCACGGTGCGGTTTGGGTTTACATGAGGCTCAGCATGTGGCCCTCAGGTGGGATCCTTTCAACATGTCTTTCCTAGGAACATGCTCCACAATGGCGCGTCAATATAATGGTCTTCTGTTGATACGCATTTTAGTAGTTAAATTCCTGGACTGTCATTGCTCATTAAAAGTGTTGTCATATGGGTGGAAATCGCATAAATATTGTATTTTATTAATATCAGCAGAACTGACTTAAATGGGGCCTGCGTGTTGTGTAATCTTGCCTTAATCTTTGTATTCGTGACCGTCAGTGTGAAAGAATCTATTTGAATATATTTGCATGTATATGCAACCACTCTTAAGTTGCGGCCCTCGGCATGTGCTGTGAGTTCCTGGGGCTTCAAAAGTTGAGTAGCCCTGAGTTAGAGTCTGATCTCAACATGTGGTTATATTTGAAGTAATGTAACTGAAATCACTGGAGATCCCCTGGTGTGAGAGATCATAATCTGGCTCAATATGTTTGGGAGATTGACAGTAAAGATGCTGATAACATAGCAGGAATAGCTACAAAGAAAGGGGATAAAAGTTATGGGAGGAGAATGGTTTAGACTTGGAACTCTAGGCAATTTATCCTTTACATGTTCCATGTACAAAGCTCCCACTGCAATCAAGAGCTTGAAGGAGTGGTCCTCCATGAACTAATTCTGCCTCTGACACCATCATCATCTGTGGCCTTGAGTGAGTCACTCACATTTATTTTCCATATATGAAAGTTGAGGAAATGAAGTTAACTCTTACCTGACAGAAAAGTTTAGGAGATTAATTAGGTAATACATGAAAAGCGATATTAAGCAGAAAATATTAGATATCAGTTAAACATTGTGTGTGGGAGAGTGCGTGCATATACCACTGCCCTCTAGTGAATGGAATGAGAACAGCTGGTGTATGGTCACAGGCCTATTGTTAATGACAGCCAGACAATCTTATTTAGCTCAGGAGTCAGGGGTCAGTGCTTTGAAGCAAAATAATTTGAGTTTTGTCCTCACTAGTTGTCTAGTTCCAGGGGGCTGTGATATGTAGCAGAGCGAGAAACAGAAAGTTCTGTTTGTTACAATATGAAAGATAGCTAATAGAATGAGAGATAAAGAGTAGGAGATAGATCCAGTACAAAAGCTGCCACTTTAGGCAATCTGTTAACGCTCACTTTAAGATGCTTTTGTTATGCAAGTTGGAATTTACTAAGTCTTACTACATCATGCATTAGTGAGTTATAGCCATGCCAGGAATAAAAAAAGAATTATTCATGCAGCGTCTGTCACACCCAGCGTCCCCCACATGAATGCTACAGAGGAAATCCCCATCAGTAGTGTGGGAGTTTTTTCCATTGACCCTCAGAACACCTGCAGAACTAAAATATCACTTAGACCATAATTTCATTGCAGCAGCTGCTGGGGGAAGGGGTCAGCTAAAGGAGAAAGCTGGTGACTAAGTTGATGGAGGAGAAAAAGATCTATAAAGGCATTTAAATAAACAGAGTGAGGTGACATCATGAATGCATGTGCTAAAGTAAGAACAGGTTTTTTTCTCAGTACTAAAAATTAACCTTATTACACACTTTTCAATGAAATATTTTTGTTAATTAACAAGAAAGAATTGAGTCATTGCTTATAATAATCATGTGATTTGAAAATAGTGTGCACAGTGAGTGGTAAAAGCTGCAGACGATACAAAATTACACAAGATAGTTATGTCCAAGGCTGACAGCAAAGAGTTATAAAAGGATCTCCCAAATTTGGATGACTGGGCAACAAAATGGCAGATGTAGTCACTGTTGGTAAGTGCAAAGTAATACACATTGGCAAACATAGTCCCAAATATGCATACAAAAGGATTGAGTCTAAGTTAGCTGTTTCCACTCAAAAAAGAGATTTTGGACTCATTGTGCATAGTTCTCTGAACGCGTCTTTTCAATAAGCAGTAGCAGTAAAAACATCCTGAAAGGATGTTAGGAACCATTAGGGTAGTTCCTTGCAGACAGGGGCTGCTGCCGCCATGTGTGGAACAGCAGGTGAAAACTTATTTTTAATTTGGCTCCCCACACAGCCGGCTCCTGCCTGCCACCCTTCACTGCTGCCTCTGTATCAGGTGGCTCCCCTGAATGTTCTTCATTTAAAACTCAGATTGGTGGGCTGGGACTGAGCCAGACTGCCAATCTGAGTTTTCAATGCAGAGCACGGAGGGGGCAGGAATGCAGTTAACTGGTACGTTAACCGATAAGCCATCGCTTATCGGTTAATCTGTTAATGACTACTCGGTGGACATCCCTAAGAGAAAGGCAACAAAAATGATTAGGGGCATGGAAAAGCTTCCATGGGAGGAGAGATTAAAAGAACTGGGACTATGAGTTTTAGAAGAAAAGGTGACTGAGGGGAATTTGTTTGAGGTTTATACAATAATGAATGGTGTGGAGATTGTGAACAGGGAAACATTAATTACTCCTGCACGTAAGAACCTGGGGTCACCAATGGAATTAACAGACGGCAGGTTTAAAAGTAACAAAAGGAAATACTTCATATAACAGTCAACCTGGGGAACTTGTTGCCAAAGGATGTTATGAAGGCTAAAATGCAGTAAATTCAAGGAGGACAGGTACATAAAGGGCTACTAGATCAGATGGTCCAAGACACAGTCCCATGAGTTCCTAAACTTCTGACAGCCAGAAACTGGGACAGGACACAGGAGATAGAACACTTGATAATCGTCCTGTTCTGTTCATTCTCTCTTAGGGTACGTCTAGACTACATGCCTCTGTCGCCAGAGGCATGTAGATTAGGCTACCAGACATAGGAAAATGAAGCGGCGATTTAAATAATCGCTGCTTCATTTAAATTTACATGGCTGCCGCGCTGAGCTGGCAAACAGCTGATCAGCTGTTTGTCGGCTCAGCGCAATAGTCTGGACGCGCGGGTGTCGACATCAAAGGTATCTGTCGACCACCCAGGTATGCCTCCTGGGATGAGGTTTACCTGGGTGGTCAACAAATACCTTTGATGTCGACACCCGCACGTCCAGACTACCGCGCTGAGCCGACAAACAGCTGATCAGCTGTTTGTCGGCTCAGCGTGGCAGCCATGTAAATTTAAATGAAGCGGCGATTATTTAAATCGCCGCTTCATTTTCCTATGTCTGGTAGCCTAATCTACATGCCTCTGGCGACAGAGGCATGTAGTCTAGACGTACCCTTAAACATCTGGCACTGGCTACTGTCAGAAGACAGGGCACTGGTCTAGATGGACCATTGGTTTGACCCAGTATGGCCATTTTTATGTTGTTGTTTTTTATTTATTGGGAGGGTAGATTTCAAAAGCAGCTGAAGAATTTAGGAGCACAAATCCCATTGAATCCTAGTGGAGTATGGGTTTCTAATAGGGATGTCAAATCCCATTTAATTGGTTAATCCAGTCTGGCCAGAGCAGGGCGCCTGGGCTCGCCAGGGATAAAGGCTGCTCCAGATGTCTGCCCCTGCCGGCAACCCACCTGGGAACACCATGGACAGAGGTTGCTCCGGACGCTGCTCCAGCCCCTACTGCTCAAACTTTCATATCCCTAATTTCTAAACCACTTTGGTACTTTTGCAATCTCCTCTTTGGTGTAACTGGCTCATGTGACTTGCCTTATTCTTTGAAAATACCCAGGAATTGGCATTTCACCAGGGATCAGGCTCTCATTTCTCCCACAGTACCCATATTTGCAACAGTTCATACATCCGAAGACAGATTAGGAAAAATACTCAGCAGCCAACAAATCTCATTGTGACACTTGGGACCAATTATCCATAACAACTCTGCACCCTATAAGCATCCAGCATACTGAGCTCTTTTGGAAATCTGCCCATTTGTAGCTGTTGATTTATTTTGGAAAATCTGGACCGCAGTCCACTTTCCTCATTATCTCATTACCCATAACTGCTCCCTGCCTGGTACTTGGCCAGCCATTTAATGTACAAAACCAGATTCAATATTCATGTTTCTTACAAACAAATAAAAAATGAGCAAACTATTTAGTCCATCTTATCTCAAATCCCAAAGTGATTCCCAGATTAAATAAAAAAGGCCCCTATCCATCAAAGCACATTAACATGTGCTCAATTCCATCCCTATAGGTGCGTCTACAGAGGAAGATCAAACACGCCGCTGTTGAACTTCCAGGATTTGAATTAGGGGTCGAGTTAAGACAGCTAATTCGAACTGACAGGGGCATTCCTGTCAATGCTGGTAATTCTCATTTCACAAGGAGTAAGGGAAGCCGAAGGAAGAACATTCTCCCTTCAACTTACTGCAGTGTAGACAGCACCAAAAGACGAGTTAGGCTATTTCGACTTCAGCTACACAATTAACGTAGCTGAAGTTGCATATCTTACTTTGACCTAAACCCGTAGTGTAGACATACCCTATTAGTAAAGCACTTATGCACATGTGTGAGCCCCATCAGTTACAATAGGACTTATACAGGAATGTGCTTTGATGAACTGCAGCCAGGGAGAAAAGATAGAAAGAAGGAAAAGAAAAAAAATATCAAAACAGGCAATAGGGAGACAAGTATAGAGAGGAAGAGGAAGCCAGACAGAAGTGAGGGAAAGTTACAAGACACACAAAGAGCAAACCTAACAGCTTTTGTGCTAGTATTGCAAAGAAAACGTGCAATAAATAACCAGAACATTTACTCCGGAAGATCACTTGACTACCATATACACAGAAAAGTTTTATGTCTGTCTGTTTCCTTCTCTAATGACATGTATTTCCCTCTTCTTAAATCCTAGGTTCTTTCAGTCCTCAGACGTGTTCCAACATAAGCAAAATGAAACAGGAGGAATGGATGAACCTCAATGTATTTACAGCTAACTCAGGAGTGAATCAGCAAACAAAATGTCCTTAACAATGGCCTCCTCAGAGCTGATCTGGTGATTTGCAGGGTATTGTCATTCATAGGTGCTAACTTCCCCTCTAGCTGAGGGGTGCTTGACTCACTCACTGCCTTGTCATGCCTCCATTTCATCCATTCCCCTAAGGCCCCACCTCTTCCCTGCATTGTCCCCTGAGTTTGCCTCATCCCTGCTCCTCTCCTTCCTTCCTGGAGTGCCCTGAATGCTGCAAAACAGCAGTTTGCAGCGAGTGAAAGGTGCTGGGAAGGAGGGGAAGGAGTTGGTCAGTGGAGCACCATTGGTGGGCTAGAGATACAAGCAAAAGGGAGGACCTTGATTGCAGGTGGATGCTAAGCACCTGCTAATTCCCCCCCTCCGCCCCCCCATCGGTGCTTCAGCCCGGAAGCACCCAGAGAGTCAGTGCTTATGATGCAATTTAGGATCTGTTACTGGGTGATGAGAAGCAGGATACTACACTGAGAAATCAATGTCCAGGTCATGCTCTCATGGCAACCCAGACTGATAATGCTGGGCCACTGAGCCAGACCACAAATACAGTTTTGATTAATAAAAATACAGGTTCACAAGTTTAGCATCTGTGGTTGAGTCACAGGTTTCATAAATGGGATCGGAGTTCCACTAGTTATTTTGCATCTGATTCACACAGGGAAAAAATGAAGGTTTACGAGAACACATATGTCTCTGTATCTTTATTGTATTTCATGCTAAAGGAATTCGTGAACATACTTATTAAAATCAAGATTCTAACAGACCACACTTGAAATAGTATTATAGAGGAATTTCAGTCTTGTGGTTAAGGCACTAGACTGGGACACAGAAAATGTGGGTCTGATTCCACGACTGCTGCATAATCCCTGTCCAACTCAGCCAAATCACTTACTGTCTCTGCATCTTGATTCTCCATGTGTAAAGTGGAATAGTATTATTTCCTAGATACACAGTAATCTCTTCAGGGTAGGGACTATACTGTGTCTATGAACAGCACCTTGCACAATGAGTCCCCAGTCTTGGTTATGGGCTTGAAATGGCACCCCAGTGCAAACAATAATGACCAGAATTTGTTTTTCTAATTCCTTTACAAATAAAAAGAATGGCTTTCTGTTTCCCATAAGGATTGAATGGATCAGTCCAAGAGGAATAAACCAACCATGCTCACTCCCACCACCTCTCCTATCTTTTGTCTCTGCAACCAGGCCCACTGTCTGCCCCCAGAGTTCTAGTTTCAGATTTGTTACTGCTGTTACTGGTAAATGCCTTCATGCAGGGATGGGGGAACAACATAAACTTGTCCCAGAGCACTACAGGTTGGACCTCTCTGGTCTGGCACCTATTGGACATGACCGATCCCGAATGAGGGAATTTGCTGTGGCTGCTGCATCCCTGGCCCTGGTCCCACTATTTTTGGTTTCCAACAGCTGCTGTGGCTGCTGGGTGTCCAGCCCCAACCCTGCTATCATGGTTGCCAAGGCTGCTGCAATTGCCACATCCCCGGCCATGCTACTGGGGCTGCTATAGCCCCTGCTGTGCTTCTGGGGCTCAGGAGCTGGTCCTAGCCACAGCCCTGCTGGGCTCCAAGCCACCAGCCCTCTTGCCACTGAGGCTCCCAGGCAGGACTCTCTGGTCCAGGAACACCCGTGCTCCTGCTGGGCCATGGATGTTGTTGGATGAGGGAGTCACGGTTTTGGGAGGTCCAGCCTGTACATGAAAGTCATGTCATTTTAGTGCTTGATACAGGAATTGCAAAACAGCGACTATATAAACAGCTGGTCCATGAGCTCAGGCTGCAAGGCTATAAAACTACAGCGTATCTGTCGAGGTATGGGCAGGAGCCTGAGCTCTGTGACCCTGTGATGGGCGAGGGTCCCCGAGCCTGGGCTTCAGACCAAACAAACCTGGATGTCCACCTGCAATTCTATAACCCAGCACACTAAGCCCTGTGAGCCTGAGTCAGATGACACGAGCCATTTACTGCATTGTGAACATACCCTTAGGGTTAGCATAGTGACCATATGTTTTTTAAAAAAATGCATTTTGGGATAACCATTTTCTATTCTTTTGCACTCTAACTCAACCTGAAGTTATGGGTTTCATACAGACTGGATGAAATTCCATGGTTTATGTTTTGCAGGAGGACAGACTAAATTATCGTAATGTTCACTTCTGCCTTTAAGATCTATACACTTATAATCTTTACTTTAGGCTTAGTGGATAAGGTTTGTATACTAGGGGTCAGATTCTGATCCGCTTAATCACAGGGAATAACATCTTATTATGTAAGTACTCAACACCAAAATTAGTAGAGCTACCTGAAGAGTACGGTGCTACTCAGTGTAGGGTAGTAGCACCTAGTGCTATTTAAACTAATGTGCATTCTGTATTAAATTAATGGAGAGGAATGGAGCTAATGATTACTAGAGCACACAATAAAACCAGACATCGCCACACCTGCTCCATACACTTGTTAAGCATATGTTCTGAAATTTGTGATGTGGGCCCATCTCTCTAAAGGAGAGAGAGGGAGATTGCCTTTTCTGCAGAAGAGATGGGAAATATTTGTACAGCTTATTTTTTCTACACTTCCCATGGTTTCTTTACAAATGTGGACTTCCTGTGTTCACTGAAAACTATAGAAAGAAAAGATTTACCCACTGTATAAAAATAAGAAGTTTGTTCCCATTTCATGTGTAACCCCAGTTTTCCAGGTAAATGCTTCTGACCAGCTCACTCTGCTTAAGAAAAATTCAGGAAGACCATAAAGAAAAAAAAATATATTTTTCAAGTTCATACTGAAAGTAAAAGGAAGTAATATACTTAATGGAATACAAACAGCTTTTGCAAACACAGAGGACATCTAGTGACCAAAGCTAGTAGTTACTTGTTTAGCATTAACAACACAGTCTATCATCAGAGATCCAGTTTTCCATGATAACCCCCCCCCCCCCCAAAAAAAATTCTCTGGTAAAAAAAACATTATAATCAAATTTTTTCCATGATTAAAATGAATAGCTGATTTTTTGTTTCACTAGCCACAACATATATAGGTATCACTTGAACAAGGTGACCATAACACATCCTGTTTTGACCAAGATAGTCTCCCTTTTTAAGCACTGTCCCAGATATCCTGACTTTTGGGGCAAAACTGAACAAGAGCAAATGGGGCAAATGCCCAGTTTTCCCAAATAGTGGGGCACTGCTGAAGGGTGAGGGGAGCAGCACAGAGAAACATTTGGTGGGGGGTTGGGCTGTCAGTTCCAGCCTGGGGGAGCTCAGGCCAGCACTGTGTAGTGTCCTGTTTTCACTTTGGGAAATATGATCACCCTAACTTTCAGTAAAATTTAAATAATGTTTTCATTTTTTTTTACAAAATATAAAAACTAAAGATTCTTTGTAAAAATGCAAATCCTGTGTTTTTCCTCACAGCAATCAGATTTCTAGAACCCCTGTTTATTATTCAGAAACAATTCCTTTTGTTTGCTATTTATGGACATGGTCATTAAGAGTGCATCTACACTCTACCATTATTTCCAGAAAACTAGTGTTATTTTGAAATAACAATGTGAGCATTTACATAGCCAGGGCTCGACAATCTATATAATCTACTCGCCCATGGTGATTACATCCCAGAAGAGTGATGTTTGGGTGATCTGCGCATGTGCAGAATGCCACACAGCGCAGCTGGCGAGAGGTGCTCGCCGCGACTCAGCTTGCCCTGTACATAGCCATTCCATTATTTCGAAATAATTTTGAAATAACAGACAGTTTATTCCGAAATCTGTAAACCTCATTCTACGAGGAATAATGCCTATTCCGAAATAGCTATTTTGACAGAAGGCATGTATAGATGCTCTACTGTTGGTATTTCAGAATAGACCCTCACCAGGGCCGTTCTAAGGATACGTCTAGACTACATGCCTCTGTCGCCAGAGACATGTAGATTAGGCTACCAGACATAGGAAAAAGAAGCGGCGATTATTTAAACCTGGGTATGCAAACCTGGGTGGTCAACAAATACCTTTGATGTCGATACCCGCGCATCCAGACTATTGCGCTGAGCCGACAAACAGCTGATCAGCTGTTTGTCGGCTCAGCGCGGCAATGTAAATTTAAATGAAGCGGCGATTATTTAAATCACCGCTTCATTTTCCTATGTCTGGCAGCCTAATCTACATGCCTCTGGTGACAGAGGCATGTAGTCTAGACGTACCCTAAGTTATTCCTCCCAAGTGCCTCTTGAGGCTTTAAACTAAGATAGCACATCTACATTAGGGAAGCCTGCCTCAGACTAATTTTGAGTCTTCCCTGCAGTGTAGACATGATATTTTGAAATAAGCTGTTTTGGAATAACTATTCCGGAATAGCTTATTTTGAAATAGCCATGCAGTGTAGACGTACTGTAATACTGAAATATAACATAGTAACGTCTAGCTGTATATTAATTTAAGGTTGCACTTTTCCCTACCACCTTTCCCCTCAGAAAAAAAACAAAAACACATGTTGGATTCCAAAAATTGCTGTCCTTGTGTTATGCTCTAAAAAATTCAACATCTCCTTGTAGTGATTTTGTTAAGGACATCATATTAAATGTGACTTGACTTTTTGTTGAATATTGTAGTTCTGTGCATGTCACAAAAGAACACTGCTATATAGCCACATATCCTAGGTATGCATAGCGATAGTGTACATAAACTGCTACTTTCCTCTCAAAAACTATTGAGTTCTTATACTTATTTCTACCAGGACTTTATCCTTCCATGTTTATTGAAAGTAGGCTAAACACTAAATAGTTGCTTTAAAAAGTTTACAATTTATAGAAGATAATAATTAGCAGTAGTATTAGCTGTCCAGCCTTATACACCTATGACATTTTTTTAATTCAGGTGCTTAGTATCTGGAACAAGTATTCATATTTAGGCACCTAATAAATTACTGTTTTCAGAAGTGAGGCTCTTATTTAATCAGTGGGAATTGCTCAGTGTCAGCCTTATCTGAAAATCAATAAAATTAATGGAAAGACTTCAAAGCTTCGATGAACTTTGGATTGGGGACCCGAACTTTGGAAATTAAAATTGGAAAATGTTGGTCCTAGAACTTGGTTTTAAGGGGAGGGCATGGAGTTCTGGATGTTTAACCCCTCTGAAAACCAGGCCTGCAATATCTGAAGTTGGGAAACTGAAAACAGAAGCATCCAAACAAACTATTTGTGTAAAACTAAGTCTTCGTCAGTGTAACACCAACAAAACAAGGAATCCCAGATTCCTGGCTCTCAACACTGTTCTATAGCCACTGGACAATAATGTGCAATGTGGGGCTGGTGCATGCAGGGTGCGGGGCTGGCGAGTGGATTTCGCCGTGGTTTGTCGAGCCCTGATCGTGACTAACAAACATATTACAGGCTGAACTTCCCTGCTCCAGCACCCTTGGGACCGGAGTGGTCCCGAAAAAGAAAATTTGCCAGACCAGGGGAGGTCAGGCATTTGGACTCTCCCAGGGCTCCTCTCCTGGCTACTGCCCCAGCAGGATCTGGTAGCCTGACCTCCTCTGGCCCAACTGCCTGGCTCTGCTGCCCACAGCCTGCTCATGGGGCTCTGCTCCCTGCCCCCAGCTCTGCGCATGGTGGAAGCTGCTCCCTGCTCCTGGCCCCGCGTGCGGTGGCCGCTGCTCTTGGGTCCCTGCCTCTGGCTCTGCTCCCGGGATTCCCCATGGGAGGTGGGGACAGGGAACCCCAGGAACAGCTGCCGCCCCACACAGGGTCAGGGAACCTCAGGAGCAGCTGCTATCCTGTGCAGGGTTGGAGTTGGGGAACTCTGAGAGCAGCTGTACAATAGCTGCTCCTGGGGCTCTCTACCCACACGTCACTGCCCCTGCAGGCTGCTGCCAACCAGACTGGCTCCTTTCCCAGCCACACTCAACCTCCTGCCAGACCATGGAGTCCTGGCCAAGAGAGGTTCAACTTGTACTGAGAGGATGGATCTGAATTTACATGTTTAACTTACATTATTATAAATGTTTTCCAGTGACAATGATATTTTTCTTTACATATTTAAGCCAAGATAATTTAGCAAAATATCAATTACATGTTCCACAAAAAGGAGGAAAATTGTTACAAAATGTTGATTTTGTAGAGGACAAGAAATCATAGAAGTAGAAAAGAACAAGAAAAAGAATACTGAATACATTAAAATATATTCGGGGAAAAATAACCAGGTTAAAAGAAAAATTTGACATTGATAGTCAATAAAAGACCCATATTCCTCAATCTCAATGTGCAACATTTGGAAACAATCATTCCTCTGCAATATTGTCTGCATATTTTTACATCAACATGATATCTAGATACCATTATCATGATGTTATTGAAAAAGTCACCAGATGGCACTCTTACACATATTCTTAATGATAGAAATGTAGCCGTGTTAGTCTGGGGTAGCTGAAGCAAAATGCAGGACAATGTAGCACTTTAAAGACTAACAAGATGGTTTATTAGATGATGAGCTTTCATGGGCCAGACCCACTTCCTCAGATCAAATAGTGGAAGAAAATAGTCACAACCATATATACCAAAGGATACAATTAAAAAAAATGAACAAATATGAAAAGGACAAATCACATTTCAGAACAGGAGCGGGATGCGGGGGAGGGGGGAAAGGAAGGAAGGTAAGTGTCTGTGAATTGATGATATTAGAGGTGGGGAGAGTGGGATGTTTGTGAGCTAATGGTATTAGAGGTGATAACTGGGGAAGCTATCTTGGTAATGGGTAAGATAGTTTGAGTGTTTGTTCATTCCTTCTCGGAGAGTGTCGAATTTTAACATGAATGACAGTTCAGAGGATTCCCTTTCAAGTGCAGATGTAAAAGGTCTTTGTAGCAGAATGCAGGTGGTTAAGTCATTGAGAG
The DNA here is from genome assembly GCF_052426305.1 of Pelodiscus sinensis. Classification (NCBI taxonomy): domain Eukaryota; kingdom Metazoa; phylum Chordata; order Testudines; family Trionychidae; genus Pelodiscus; species Pelodiscus sinensis. The sequence continues at coordinate 159,490,247 of NC_143053.1, forward strand.
AGTGTCCTTTCTGGTTAAAATGGCAAGAAACTGTTTTTTCTTTGTGATCTTGTCTGATATCTGTTTTGTGGGCATTAATCCTTTGGCGAAGTGTCTGAGATGTTTGTCCAATGTACATAGCAGATGGACATTTTCGGCACATGATAGCATAAATTATATTTCTGGATGCGCAGGAATATGTGTTCTTGATCTTATAACTCACTTGGTTAGGTCCAATAATGATATCGGCAGAATGAATATGTGGACAAAGCTGGCAACGGGGTTTGTTGCAAGGGAAGGTACCAGGGTTGGTATTAGTGTGGTATGTCCTGTGGTTGTTGGTAAGAATCATCTTGAGGTTAGGTGGTTGTCTATAGGAGACTGTGGGTCTGTCTCCCAGAGCCTCTTGGAGTATGGTATCCTGTTCCAGTATAGGCTGTAGTTTATTGATAATGTGTTGGACAGGTTTAAGTTGGGGGTTGTAGGTGATGACAAGTGGTGTTCTATTGTTGGTTTTCTTGGGTCTGTCTTGAAGTAGATGGTTTCTAGGTATTCGTCTGGCTTTTTCAATTTGCTTTTTTATTTCTCTGGGTGGGTAGTTGAGGTTTATAAATGCTTGGTAGAGATCCTGAAGCTTCTGGTCTCTGTCAGTGGGATTAGAGCAGATGCGGTTGTATCGAAGGGCTTGGCTATAGATGATGGATCGTGTGGTGTGTTCTGGATGGGAGCTGGAAGCATGTAGATAACTGTATGAGTCGGTGGGTTTTCTGTAGAGAGTGGTGTCTAATTTTCCATTGTTGATTTGTACTGTGGTGTCCAGGAAGTGGATCTCTCGTGTAGAATGGTCCAGGCTGAGTTTGATGGTGGGGTATAGGTTGTTGAAATCTCTGTGGAATATCTCCAGTGTTTCTTGACCATGCGTCAAGATCATAAAGATGTCATCGATGTACCGTAGGTAGAGAAGGGGCGAAAGGGGACTAGAGTTAAGGAAACGTTGTTCTAGGTCAGCCATAAAGATGTTAGCATACTGTGGGGCCATGCGTGTACCCATGGCTGTGCCGCTGATCTGGAGGTATAAGTTGTTCTCAAACTGGAAATAATTGTGGGTGAGAACAAAGTTACATAGGTCGCTATCAGGTTGGCAGTAGTGTCCTCTGGGATAGTGTTTCTAATTGCTTGTAATCAGTCTTCATGTGGGATGTTGGTATATAGAGCTTCTACATCCATGGTGGCAAGGATGGTGTTATTGGGGAGGTTATCGATGTTTTGTAGTTTCCTTAGGAAGTCAGTAGTCTCGGAGATAGCTGGGGGTGTTGGTTGCGAAGGGTTTGTGAAGAGAGTCTACATAGCTGGATAGACCAGTAGTGAGCGTGCCAATACCAGAGATGATGGGATGTCCGGGGTGCCCAGGTTTATGGATTTGGGAAGCAGATAGAACAATCCTGGTCAGGGGTCAGAAGGTGTTTCTGTGTGGATTTGTTCCCGAGTAGCTGTGGGGAGGCTTTTAAGGAGACAGTGTAGTTTCTTTTGGTATTCCAAGGTGGGATCAGAGGGGAGAGGTTTGTAAACACTTACCTTCCTTCCTTCCCCCCCCCCCTACATCCCCCTCCTGTTCTGAAATGTGATTTGTCCTTTTCATATGTGTTCATTTTTTTTAAATTGTATCCTTTGGTATATATGATTGTGACTATTTTCTTCCACTATTTGATCTGAGGAAGTGGGTCTGGCCCATGAAAGCTCATCATCTAATAAACCATCTTGTTAGTCTTTAACGTGCTACATTGTCCTGCATTTTGCTTCACATATTCTTAAGACATTATTTTTCAGATCATGTGGGCATGTTCAGGTTTTGAGAAAAATACTGTATTATTGTTATCATAATTTTCTTTTGAAGTAGCTGTTGCAAACAGCAGGTTCTGCCTTGGTCTAACTACCATCAGTTCTTGAGCAGAGTAACTGCCTGAGAAAAGGGCATTTGTGAAAGAATAATTTGCCTGCGTACTGTCTGACCATCTCTGTTTAAGGCCTGGTGTATACAGTGTAAATAAAATAAACGATAATAAGAAAATACCCAGACTCCAAATCACTCGTTTTTCCTTGATAGGAAATCAACCTGCAGTGCCCTAATATCTGCTACAAAAGGAGTGACAATATTAAGCAGATGTACAGCATGATATCTGCCCTAATGATTATATCCAACAGACTATATACTTGGTGAAACATAATAATTACTGAGGTGGAGAGGTGCTTCTACTTTATTTATCTTTCTTTCTCCAAACTAATTCATCTATAGAACTGTAAGTTAATGAAAAAAGAAGCTTCTCCTTAACTTCTTTTTCTCCTGATGTGTTTATTAGACCAGTTTCAGGAACAACTGTATCACAGGAAGTCTAATTTGGATATTTCAAAAACATGAATAAAAGGGGGTAAGAGAAAAATGAATCAAAAAATCTGAAATAGCATCAGATTTCTCAAAGATGGCAAAAGTCTATTCTGAATTTCTAGGTTAGGGCCTATGTTAGTCCTGTTTTATATTACTGCAGCTACATTAAAATGAGTAGCCCTGTTCAACACCAGATTGGAGGAGAGCAAGGGAGACTAAAGTTTTAGTGTTCTGGGAAGAATTCATGCATAGGTTAGGCTGCAGGTGCAGGGTATGATTTAACACAAATGTGAAGGGTAAAGTAGTAGAAATGTAGCCGTGTTAGTCTGGTGTAGCTGAAGCAAAATGCAGGACTATGTAGCACTTTAAAGACTAACAAGATGGTTTATTAGATGATGAGCTTTCGTGGGCCAGACCCACTTCCTCAGATTAAGTAGTGGAGGAAAATAGTTACAACCATATATACCAAAGGACACAATTAAAAAAATGAACACATATGAAAAGGACAAATCACATTTCAGAACAGAAGGGGGATGCGGGGGGGGGAAGGAAGGAAGGTAAGTTTCTGAATTAATGATATTAGAGTGGGGAAAGTTAGATGTCTGTGAGCTAATGGTATTAGAGGTGATAATTGGGGAAGCTATCCTGGTAATGGGTAAGATAGTTGGGGTCTTTTGAAGGGTAAAGTTTGTCATACTGTAGAAGACAATCCTACTAGCAAAATCTCCCATCATTTTGTACCTGCTGCTGTCGCTACATTTTGAGTATCCAGACAGAAGGGTCCTTTAAATTGGCTCAACTGATCCACTATGTCGAAGCAAAAACACGCTCCTCTCTGTTTAGGCGGCTAACAACTGATTTCCTTTATTGATCAGTAAAGCAAAGTGAGCCAAACGTGGTCCCAGCAAAGCCGGGCCCAGTAAAGCTGCTAATACAATCAATCCTAGTATCTTTATACCCTTAGCCAAACACTCTGATGTCAGGGCATCCAATTACAGAAATCCTCAATTAAATTTGGAAAAACAAAGCCTTATCAACAAGATGGCGGACAGGTATGAGGGAGTACATCTCCTGTCCCAACCAGCCCAATTAACACATACCAATAGCCCATCCTGTAGGCCTCTTCTCACGGGGTGACAGAAAGTTCACTCTGGTCTACGTGCTTGAGAGAAAAGCTGAAATGGTTTCTGATATACAAGATGGCTTCTAGCTAAATAGGAAAATGGTTTCTACAGCTTCTACAACTACAATGGTTGTCTGTCCTGTGTCTCTAATGGGCTTTGGTGTGCTCAGTGAGCCAAGTAGTGAAAACCTTCTGGTGCCTAAAACCTAACAATATCACTTGTGCAACAGACCTTAACTCTGGTCCCTCCATCCAGGACAAGGAAAATCCTACTTCCTTTCTTGTTCAAGACTGGGATTTTGGGCCTTTTTTCTTCTTTTTGAAAAAGTAGTTATAGTAAAAGAAAGGTAAAAGAGGAAACATACTGAGCAGTTCTTGTGTAGCAAGGTTTTGTAGTTCGAACATTGCCAAGAGTAATTACATCTACACTGGCGTTGTCCAGGTCTTCGACATTCTCTGCTCCAATACAGCCACTGTTTGGACAAAAAGGAAAACCAAACACATATACATTTTACATAAGACAGCTGGCAGAGACAGCTGACATATTTCAAGCTCTGTATCACAAGAAAATACATGGAGATGAGCAATCCTTTGTGTAGTAACGTCCCAAGATTAAAACAAACATGCATTGAACTAGCAGCATATAATTAATGACAACTCTACCACATATGTGCAATGATCAGTTTCGACAAAGCTGGAAGTAACGTGAGAAACGTCTGTCATCCCTATTTTCTTCTTTGACTTTTATTAGGGGGCTGTGCCCCCTGCTTGCTATATTCATCAACCCCCTTCTCAGCTGTGGTGGGCCTGGGACCAAGGTCACCCAGCCCTGGCTCTTGCCCACCTCCCACCACCACCGGGGAGGGTCCAAGGCCATACTGGCCCTGGCTCTTCCCTCCTGCCTCCGGTCACTGAGCAGGGCTGGGCCCAAACCGTGCCATGCCCGTCTTTTCTCCTGGCCAGCAGAAGAGGGCGGGCCCAGCTTTCTCCCCAGCTACCAGGAAGGTCTGGGCCCAAGCTGCGACAGGCTCAGCTCTCCACCTCTCCACACTGCCCTGGCTGCTGGGAAGAAAAGCCATAGGTAGCCCCAGAGCTCCATGTGGGCCCTGGGAAGGGCCAGGTTGGGAGTGGGTGGGGCTTTGGGGCTTGGAGTGGGGGGTGATGTGATGATGTCACTCTGTTGTCCCACCGGACATTTTTTTAATATGAAGAGAGAGTGCCATAGTAAAGTATGATGCCTTTGAGATGAAGACTTAGTGGAGCCTCATTCTCAATTCACGCTATAGTAAATGAGGAGTAATTACAGTGAGGTCAGAGGAGTTACCCATGAGTAAGTAGAGGAATTTCAAACCTTGCATTAGGAAGATGAGACAAATTGGCTAATTACATGAAATCAAAACTGTAAAATACATAATGTTTCTCAATCTTTACTTACGTGTAGAGAGGGATATGCTGAGTTCGAGAGCTTGGGCTTACACTGTTACGGATAAAATACAAGATACATCAATTACATCTTTTTTCTAATAAACTAATATAACTGTTGCTAAGCAACCTTTTTATGCACCAAATGAGAAAAATAAGTAGCAAATGACATAGAGACCTATTTTTGATTGCTTACTTTAGTGGCAGAGGGGCAAGCCAAAGTTTTGATTTCAGAATGATGGGGGGATCGAAACATCGAAAGATCCTTTATTGCTCATTTTTTGAGGAATACAGGATCTTTTGAAATGGGGCGTCGAAACTGCTGGGTTTTTTCGAAAAGCCCTGTTTCGAAAAAAAGTGGCGGTCACCACTATGCAAATGAAGTGCGGGATATTTAAATCCCCGCTTAATTTGCACTTTCGATGTGTTTAATTTACATCCCTCTGCTGACAGAGGGGTGTAGCTTAGACACACCCTGACTGACGATGCTTTTGAAAAACTTATGGTACGTCTAGACTACATGCCTCTGTCGCCAGAGGCATGTAGATTAGGCTACCAGACATAGGAAAATGAAGCGGCGATTTAAATAATCGCCGCTTCATTTAAATTTACATGGCTGCCGCGCTGAGCCGACAAACAGCTGATCAGCTGTTTGTCGGCTCAGCGCGATAGTCTGGACGCGTGGGTGTCGACATCAAAGGTATTTGTCGACCATCCAGGTATACCTCATTCCAGGAGGCATACCTGGGTGGTCGACAAATACCTTTGATGTCGACACCCGCGTGTCCAGACTATCGTGCTGAGCCGACAAACAGCTAATCAGCTGTTTGTCGGATCAGCGCGGCAGCCATGTAAATTTAAATGAAGCGGCGATTATTTAAATCGCCGCTTCATTTTACTATGTCGGGTAGCCTAATCTACATGCCTCTGGTGACAGAGGCATGTAGTCTAGACGTACCCTACGTTGCTCTTCAGAAAGAAGCTCAAATCCCACTGACTAGGAGATGTGCCAATGTAACACCAGGTTTGCATTTGCTCTGTCATGCTCTGTCCCCCTTGTTCTCATCCATCACATTTGGACTTTGCTGTCCTTCTCTTTTCACTCTGCTCGCCTGTCTTTCCCTCTCTCGGGCACACTCTCCAGACATCTGTTTAATCTGCCTCTGGCTCATCTCCTACCTCCTCTTTATCTGTCCTTGGCTCACTCCTCTTTCCCTACTGTTCAGCTGAAATGCATTCTGAGATCATTTCTAACACTATACAAAAAGGACTAAGCCTTGGATTTTGTAAACATATACTACAAGTAAAATCTCTACAATAATAAAACTGCATCTGTTCAATGAAAAAAGTCAGAGGTGCAGCTATTATAGAATAATTAACCTCTGGGAACCTCTCTAGCTATTTGCCAACTTTCTAATCCCATAAAACTGAACGCCCTGGCTCCACCCCCCTTCCTGAGGCCCTGCTCACTACATTCTGCCTCCCCTAGTGGCTCGCTGTCTCCCACCCTCATACGCCTTCACTAGGCTGGAGCAGAGGGTTGACGTGTGGGAGGGTGTAAGGTCTCTAAACGGAGGTGCCAGATGGGATGGGGCCAGAAACGAGAGGGATGTTAGATAGAGGGTAACAGAATAGTCAAGTAACAGCATGAATTCTTAGCGGTTAGTCAACTATTTTATAGTCCATGAGGGGGGAGGGGACGGGGGGGGGGGCAGCCAGCAGCCAGTGTGCTCCAGCCCCACTCCTGAGGAGCCCACTGCAACTCTGCACTGCTGCCTCTAATATCAGAACTGGTCAATGGGAACTGGCCAATGGGAGTGCAGAGCTAGTGTTTGGGGTGAAGACAGCGTGCAGATCCCCAAGGTTCTCCTGCCTAGAAATCGGACCTTCTGGCTGTTTCTGGGGCTCAGTGCATTACCACAACTGGTGGGGACTAGACTGCGTTGGTTCTGCAGCACTGCTGAACAGATTTTTCATGACATGGTGATGTCTGGAGCCACCAGGGTCCTTTTCTACCTGGTGCTCCCGTGAAAAACCGGATATCTGTTCATCCTAAATCTGTGCAACTATCTTTGAAAAAGGAACTATAATATACACATAGAGAGATCCATAAAGGAAGCACGGTGATTAAGACAATGAAATATATTTTAAAAGAAACTTACAAATTAATTGGTTTTTGCGGTGAAGTAAAGGATCTTGTTTGAAATCTATCCCAGAGTCCTCCAACAACCTAGAATCACAAAGTATTTCTTGACACATGAGTTCTGTGTTACACAATATCTTCTAATGTGATAAGCTGGATACATTTTTGTTTCCTGATCTTGAAATCAGATCTGGCGTGTACAGATCCAGTTGCAGGACTGGGCTTTAGTTTCCTAAATATCATTTTACAATCAAAAATACAGTATAGCATCTAGAACACAAGATATAGTGTTTTTATCCTTTTTAAAAAAGATACCTAAGTAAATTTAATAGACAACATGCCAAGTTGGAAGTATCACCCAACTAGGTTGAGGGCAGTCTAGCCTAGTGGTCAAAATCAGAGCCATAGTCTGTCTTCAGGACCAAAGCCAAGGGTCAAAGACAAAAGGAAGAAACTTATTACTAGAGCTGGAGTCATTCTTCAGGAGCCAGAGCCCAGGGTCAAACTGGAGGTCAGGAACTGGAACAAGCAGATTAGGCCAGGAGGGGTACAAGAGAGGAGCAGGACAGAGACAGAACTGAGTACAAGGCAGGAGCAGCAGGAAAAAAACAGGTGCCATGGTGGGCAGTGTCCCCTCTAATTTTTCCCACCCTGGAGCAGAATGAATTTTCATAGGTGCACTGGTGTGGAGGTGATGTGTGATAAAGAAGTGGTTTGTGACACATCCCTTTCATATTGGTGCACATAAAGATCATGTGGTCGGAGTGGGGTCAAGAGGTTCTGAGTGTGGGAGGGCTGAGGCAGAGGGCTGGGGTGCAAGAGGGCTTCAACTGGGGTGCAGGCTCTAGGGTGGGGCTGGGGTTCAGGGACTCAGGGCTGATACGGAGGTTGGGGTGCAAAGGCTCTGGCTGGGGATGCAGGTTCTGAGGTGGAGCTGGGGATGAGGGGTTACAGGAGGGGGGACTCCAGGTCTGGGAAGGGCTCAGAGCTGAGGGTTGGTGTTTGGGATGCAAGAGGGAGGTTCAAGCTCTGGGCTGGGGGTGTGGCTTTGGGATGGGGCCATGGATGAGAGCTTTGGAGCACAGGATGGGGCTCAAGGCTGGGAGGGGGGACTCAGCATAGGACAGGAGGTTGGGGCTCAGGCTTACCTGGGCAGCCTCCTGCTGGGAACAGGGAGAAGGGACTCCCCTTCCCTCAACCATGTCAGCACGGTGCTCAGTGCCAGTGGGAACGGGCTCCTGTTTGCACTCCATGGCAGTGTCGGGCTTGGGGAGAGAGGTCTCTCCCTGCTGCAACCTTGAGGCCCTGCACATGACTTAATGGGAAGCTGCACAGCTTAGGGGGAACTTAGGTGGTGGACATAAGCACTAAAAGGCTACCAAACTATTGCTGCTTCTGGCCTAAGAGCCAGCCTGCTATCCTCTGCACCAATCAGGTTGTGTGGCTAATCAGGCAGCCTGATGGAGGCCAGTTGCAGCGATCAGGCTGTGAGGAGACTAACTCTGCTACAGGTCTGGATTCCCGCTAAGAAGATTCCAAAATAAACTGTTTCTCGTGGTCCTTTCACTCAAGGGGCTTGGGTTATAACAGTGATACCCAGTCTGCTGCTCATGAGCCACATGTAGGTCTTTCATGTGTAGCCTGCAGCTCTTCAAGGCTCCCTTGCAGAGCACTACGAATAACTGATTCAAGGGGCTCCTGAAGGGAGAAAGCCCCTGCTCGTCTCCCTCCATTCAGCAGTGTGGGGACTCAGTCGACTGGAGGAACAGGGCAAGTAAAGCTCAGAGTCAGAGCAAGCTTCAGGAGGGAGACTTCCTGTCTTTGTAGGCCTAGGCATCCAAGAATCCAAGGGATGTTGTAAATAGCATTTTGCTGAATGGAATGGTAAAGGTGTGGGTGGAGGGAACAAAATGAACAGCATGGTGTGTTCACCCAACCGTTTAGCTAAATTTAGTTTTCATTGCACTGAAAATGTATTTGAAAATTTTAGAATATTTAGTTCTATTCATAGTTATACATTGAAAATTACTGTACCTATGTGTTTGGTGGGGTGATGCATAGGGCATTCAGTAATCATGCGGCTTTTGGTTAGCGGTGTTTGCAAATGTGGCTCCAGAATCACCTAATTGTGCACACCACTGGGTTGTAATAAATAACCACCTCTGTTATTAATTTCTAAATATTATAGTAGTCACCTTAGGAAAATTAAAATTGATAAAAATCATAAATTACATAAAATAAATACATTGTACACTTTTTTATGTGATGCAGTCATTTCTACTCTCATTTTTTCATAGATTCCTTTCTCTGCTTTGATAGTGTGCATGTATTGCTCTGTTTTCTGCATGCAGTATTTAGAAAAGAGAAAATAAGAAGGCATTCCCTGTGAAGTCAACTGAAAAGCTACTTTCTGAGTCAATTGGCAGAAACTGCTCTGTGAATATTGTGGCCCTGCTCTTTTCTCTTGAAAACTAAAGGAAGCATTCTTACATTTGTGAGCATGAATCCCATAGTTTTGGTACGAATTTCCTAAGCAGCCTGATGCATACCTCATGGCACTTTATCTTCTGATTTGTGATATATTTACAGTCAATCAATTTTAAGACGGTATGGAAGTTACATATTTTGTGTATGAGACAGAAGGAGGAGATTCTCCATACTGTACACTTTAGGGGTACAACCACAACGTTGCCCTGAAGGGGCGAGAGAATATATCATTTTCCCCGCCAGTTCAAAACTTGGCCCTGATTGGCTGCTGCCAAAGGTGCCAATTAGTATAAATTGTGATGACATTTTTTGTCATGTGAACATTTGCCCAATAGAAACTAGATAGAGACTCAATTCAAACAGGCGATTTAGCAGTTATCAGATGGGAACATTTCTTCACTGGATTTAGACCAGTAAGATTCTATGTTTCATGAAGAATCTCCAAAGCCATCCAATCCTGTTTCATTAGCGTTCTAATAAAGGGGACTATATGTTTTAATATTATGTTGCAGTTTGAATTTGTAAAAAATATAGAAAACTAAGGGCCTGGTCCAGTGAACACTGAAAAATCAATAAAAAGGAAGAAGGCTAGTCAAAAATTATCCATCAAAATTGTTTAATAGAAAACTGGTTTTTTGAGTAAATGAAACTTTTCATGAAAAGTGTGCTTTCTATGAAAAATTTAATTTTTCATAAAAAAGGGTACGTCTACACAGCAGCATTATTTCGGACTAATTCATGAAATAACAAAGAGCATGACTACTCTACAAGCCTTTATTTCGACATAATGTTGAGCTGGAGGACTTCTTACTCCGACTCATGGTAACCCTCATTTTACGAGGAATAAGGGAAGTTGAAGAAAGTGCGTTCTTCCTTTTGAGTTCCTGTTGTGTAGAGAGTGCCAAAAGAAACTATTTCGACTTCAGCTACTCAACTGACATAGCAGAAGTTGAATAGCTTATTACGACTTTAGCCATGCTGTGTAGATGTACCCATACTGAACAACTGAAAATAAAAATATTTAGATTCAAATAAACTTCCACATTGATGTAGTATGAGACAGAAAGAGGAGATTCTCCATACTGTACACTCTACGGGTACAACCACAACCTTGCCCTGAAGAGGCGAGAGAATAGTTCATTTTCCCCTGTAGCTGTAGTTTGATTTCCTCATTTCCCAATTCTCCTTTATGGACAAAGCTCCTTGTCCAGACTACATCTCTTGCCCAAAGGCCCAGTTAGAGAAGAGAATCAGAGCACATGTAATTTGAACTGCCCACTAATCAGACACCTTGACAGCATTTTAAAAAAAGTTTTTGATTGGAATAACTAAAAGTCTAAACCTTTTTGTAGGAAATTTTAACTAAAACTATTTTTTCCATTTTCACTGAAATTTGTAATGGAACCCTCTCCCCCATTTCCAACTAGCTATAAAGAAAAGTTTCCTACTGATATCAGTGGGCATTATATTTACAGTAAATGGTTTTTGTAGCTTGTAAATACTTGTTGCACATCCTTGAATTCTCATGAACTGACTCTTTTACTAACCACTTGTTTTGTTGGATATCATGTAATAAAACAAAAGGTAAACTTGAGCTGTCAAGTCAGGATTCAGCTTTGGACTTTCCCAAACTATGGAGCTATGGGTGTTTGGATATAGGGTTTTTCTTGTTGTTTTTTTTGCCTCTCTCTAGTAGATTATAGAGGAGGCCGTAATTTGTGGTTGCACGCTTCATTAGCAAAAACCTAAGTTGTCAATGAAACAAAAAGGTTAATTGACCTGGCTTATTTCTGGCGCAGGATCGTATCTCTTTATTGTAAAACACTGGGAGATGGGATCAGCCATCATTTCTAGTGTTGACTCTGGCTGTGGGACTCTGGGTGGTAACATCTTATCCCAAGGAACTTCTTGATAAGCTCTAGACCATTAATAAAAAAGAGGAAAAGGAACATATTTAAATCAATAATTATAAGTGATGCGTGTAACATGTAAAACTAGAGGATTAAAAATTTATTTTGCATATAAGGATTAGATTTTGTAATGCAAAATCCTAATAGTTTGCCAACATTATATCAGATCTTTACAGGAGAACATAATTCAGAAAATGAACGAACGAACGAGAGAGCGAGAGAGAGAGTGTGTGTGTGTGTGTGTGTATGTTTTCTTGATGCTTAGTGAAAGAGAACAAATTTAAAAGACTTGCCTCCTGGGAAAGGAATTTTCGGTATGCTGTGAGGGACAGACACTATTTAAAGAGACCATACTTGTCTTAACAAAATATCTTTAGTTTAAGAAGGAATACTAAGTTAGGGTATGTCTGCATTGCATTCCTCCTTCGAGAGAGGAATGCAAATGCAGACAAACGAAATTGCAAATGAAGTGCGGATTTGAATTTCCCATACTTCATTTGAATAATCGTGGCCGGCTGCTTTATCGAAATACCCTATTTCAAGATAAAAAATGCTGTTTAAATGCAGTTATTGTCGAGAAAATACCCTTCTTTTGAAATAACCCTTCACTGCGCTTCATTTGTAATTTCGTTTGTCTGCATTTGTATTCCTCTCTCAAAGGAGGAATGCCATATAGATACCCTTAGAAACCAGATGATGTTCTCTTCCACTGAATGCCCTTACTAAGGATTCACACTTCACACCACTCCACTACAAGAAGTAAATATAAATCCCCTCATTCTGCAAATGGAGTAAATAAGGATTCAGAGGTGGTCCAAAACAACAGATGAAGTTGATGGCAGAGTTTGGGAGTAGAATAAGGTCTCTGACATGACAACACAGAATCTCATCTATTAAGCCACAATGCCTCCCTGGAAAAAAAAAGGTAACCATCTATCTTAAGGTTTTATATTTTCGTCCATCACAATAGCGTATGAGCATCTTTCATACAAAAAACAGCAACAGCGGAGTCTCTAATGGATTTCATGGAACCCCAGCCACACCTCTTTTTGGTGTTAAAATGTGGCTTAGGTTAGGGTTTTTTTTTAGGGGTGTGGAGCATTATTAGAGGTTTGGCCATAAAAGGGGTGTTTTAATTGCATTTTACTTATAGGAAGGCCTTAGAGCAGGGTTCTCAAACTCATGGCCTCCAGGACATCCCAAAGCAGAGCAGTTTTGCAGTCTTCCCCGGGAGTCCTAGCAGGCTGAGGGGGGAAGGCCATTCCCATCCTCCATGCGCTGCCCCTTCCCACCACTGTCCCACCCTTTCTCCTCCATGGCACTCCATCCCCTCAAGGGCTGCAGCCTTAGGGATTATTAGGGTGGAACGGGCACAGGGCATTGATGCTATTCCTATATGCTTACCTTTGTCATGCATCTTTAAATCCACAAATTAAAATGTGCATGTAACTGTAAATTATCATTAGCTACATTTCGAAGAAAAAATTGTGAGTAAGAAGCAATGCACTCTAATGGTTTAAGATGAGTGGGGAACCTAAGGCCTGGGGGTGCAGCCCCCGGCTTCCCTGGCTCTGGCCCCCAAGACACAAGGGTCCCAGCATTAGGGAGTCAGTACTGGTGCTTCCGCTCCCCGTCGCCCGCCACCCACCATGGGGGTGGAGTAGGGCATGTGAGGAGAATGTGGGGAGTGTCTTTCCCCTTATCAGTCAGGCGCCACATCAGTGAGGGTTTTTTTTTGTTTTTATTTTGTTGGGGCTTTTTGCTTCTCATTTGTGTGTAGCTCCTGACTGATTTTTTTGTGCTTCAGGGGATAGCCGAGTTAGTCTATGAGGGTATGTCTACACTACCCCCCTAGTTCGAACTAGGAGGGTAATGTAGGCATACCGCACTTGCAAATGAAGCCCGGGATTTGAATTTCCCAGGCTTCATTTGTATAAGCGGGGAGCCGCCATTTTTAAAACCCCGCTGGTTCGAACCCCGTGCAGCGCGGCTACACGGGGCTCGAACTAGGTAGTTCGAACTAGGATTCCTATTCCGAACTACCGGTACACCTCGTACGTAGCCGCACTGCACGGGGTTCGAACCAGCGGGGTTTAAAAAATGGCGGCTCCCCGCTTATGCAAATGAAGCCCGGGAAATTCAAATCCCGGGCTTCATTTGCAAGTGCGGTATGCCTACATTACCCTCCTAGTTCGAACTAGCGGGGTAGTGTAGACATACCCTTACAGAAAAAAACAATAAATGGTCTGGTAGCACTTTATAGACTAATGAAACATGTAGATGGTATCACGAGCTTTCGTGGGCACAGCCCACTTCTTCAGATTACTGGAGTTATGAGTTGGGGATATGAAAACTCAAAATAAATAGGAGAGGGGAAGGGGGAGGCGTGAGAGAAAGAAAAAGGGAGGAGGGTGGGAGACAGAGCATCATTAAGTATCTGGGGAATGGGTACTTAAACCTAAGCAGATAAAAATCAAAGTCAATAGATAGATTCCTACAACAGGAAGGATACCACTCAGGGAGCTGTTAGCACCTTCTGTGGTTATTAAGTAGGTAGAGTCCCCACCAGCCCGTATCACGATTGAGTCCATTATCATGTGAATTGAATTTGTGGATGAACTGGGATTCCAGGGCTTCTCTGTGTATTTGGATTGTAGAGCTGGTTTGTGACAAGACAGCTACTTGTAGGTCTGTCAGACTGTGGTTAGGCAAGCTGAAATGCTCACTAACAGTCTTCTGTATATCCCCTTGATGTATATCCTATTTGTGTCCATTGATTCTTTCCTGCAGAGACTGTCCAGTTTGTCCAATATATATAGCAGTGGGGCACTGCTGGCATTTGATGGCATAGATGGATGTACTATCAAATGACCCTTTGATTTTGTGGCTTATGTTGTTTGCTCCGGTGATGAATTCACCAGTGTAGATATGTGGGCAGTGTTGCAGGGCATGTGGGCAGTGTTGCAGTGCAAGTTGTAGGGCTGGGTTCCTGGAGGTTTATGATGTGGTTGTATGGCATGGTTATCAGAAAGAATACATTTCAGGTTAGGGAGTTGTCTGAAGCAAGAATAGATTTTTTTCCTAAGGCCTCTGAGAGTGAGGGATCATTTTCCAAGATGGGTTGTAGATTGTGTATAATGCACTGGAGGGGTCTGAGTTGTGGAGTGTAGGTAACAACAAGAGGAGTTATGTTATTTTCTCTTTTGGGTCTATCTTGAAGTAGTTCATGTCTGGGTATTTTTTTGGCACTGTCAATTTGTTTTTTGGCTCTGTCAAAATTTGTTTTTTGGCTCTGTCAATTTGTCAGCGGCCTCTGACCCCAAAAAGCTTCCCCACTGTTAATTTAAGAACTGTCTGTGAAACTATCCTGACACTCACTTGGTATGGCTTTATTATACTTTGCCCAATGTTGTGAATGAATGCAGTCTGTGAAGATGTGCCTGTGAAATTGGGCACAACTTGAAAAGAGAACTGCTCATTCACTCCATCTGCAAAACAGGGGTTGAGACCCTTGCTCCAATGCCTTCCTCTAGGAAAATGTTTCACATAAGTGATAAAATTAAAACATCCCTTTTACAGGATGTATTGCTTCATTTGTACCCACCTTTTTTTAAAAAAATTAAAACCTACAGATAAAAATGTGCCAAATGTTATTAGACACATTTCACAGATGGAATGGTGGAGAGACAGAAGATTCTGAGGGTATGTCTACACAAGAGGGAAAACCCGTGGCTAGGGGGCTGAAGCTGTGGGGGCTGTTTCATTATTGTGTAGACTTTTGGGCTTGGGCTCTTGAACCCTTCATGGTGGGAGGACCCCAGAACTTGTGCATATTGTTGTCTGCTGCATATCCTAGCTGGATAGTATGCTGTTTCTTTTCAAGCAACTTATACAAACCCATGTATGTATCCCATTACCGTGGTGATCCATAGGATTCTGTTCTGGCTGCCAGGATTTGTGGAACACGTGTGCTTTTCAGTATAGAATAAAGGCATATCCAATCTGTTATTAGGCCATTGTGTTCAGCAAAAAATTGATAACCTCACTCTAGGGGGGACAGCTGTTAACAAGGTTAGAATAAATAGTTTATAATATGATTGAGTAAGTGCTAGTGAAAGGGACAGCAAAGCCTCTAGTGACTGCATACCTAAAATGAACTATTATGTTCTATCATTAAAATGTATGACCAAAATGGATGCTTCTTTTAAAAAAGGCCTTATGAATTCCTTTTTTATTATTGTAGATTTTCAGATTATTTCCTATTTCATTTTTTCCATTTAAAAAAATTAAACCTATCTTATTTTTAATCATAAATAATACACTGAAAATTAAGAAGCCTTATTACAAATGTATGAAATCATTCAGAATAGGATTGTAACTGATTTGACAAAATATATCCTACAATTTCTACAAAACATCTTGCAGACATACAATATATGTTCAAAGTAACATATTTTACATAATTTTTTAAGGTAGCATTTGGTAATATGACCAAGTTGACATTGTTGAACAGTTACACAAGAAATCCAAAGAAAAGCTTCTTAGGGTCAAATTAACTAAACTCAGATTTGAATAATTACAAAATAAAAAATGTACTTAATATAATTGATCCTTGCAGCAGTCATTGTTGCCATTTTAAAATTAAACTAAGTATTCTCCTATATTCTAAAAGAAAGCTTTCATTATTTTCAAATTTGATTAAACAATTTCACTATTAAATCAATAGTTTATTGCCGAGTAGCATTACAAATTGACAAACTTCAATGTCATTATTTTTGTCATATCTTGCAGATATTTCCATTGTGATACATTAACAATTCTTTCTTGTCTGTAAGCAAGGAAGTGAAAGATAGGGCAATCTCTTGTACTATAGGCAGTTGCCTCTTCACAACATGTATATACACATTCTTTTTTGTGTCTTTGAGAAGGAGGACACCGATATCACATAAAGGAGCATGAAAAGGTTCTTTAAAATGAACCTGTGCTTTTATTGACTCAGAGCCCTGAGATATAAGCTTCTCCCTTAATGTGATGCCAGTGTCATAGAGAAGCACAACAGCTCCTAGAATGAAAATAACACAGCAAGGAACTGAGTTCTCAGAAACTGTCCTTAAATCCCCAATGCTAGCCCTTCTTCTGTAACCCCTGCATTTCCTTTTGGCCTTAGCTCCTCCTCCCCTTGCCTTCTTGTTTGTAGACTGCTGCACAGACACTCTATGACACTGGTCTCCTCTGTTCAAGGACAACATGTAGCTCAGCCCAGCTGCCACTAACGGTGCTACGATTCAAATGCCAGGGAGATAACGGATTCTGTGCTACTGTTTTGATTCCTTGGTTCTGTCTGTGTTCTCATTACTGTGGATTTCATAGGGCCCTACTTTAAACTCTCCAAGTTTAATCACAAAATGTAGGTGGAAATAGACAATTCTGTGACAGAGACAATGGGAGAAATAAATAAGAGCATTTATTTTTGTGAGAAAGGAGAAGTCTAAAGTAATGCACACTTAATGGAATTTGAAGACTAGGAGGTAATGACAGAGAATCACTGGCAGCAGTTATTCAAAGCCTTCCCTAATCAGAAAGACTAGAGAACATTGTCCTCATATACCCTGCCTATTGCCAGTTTTGAATTTCTGCATGTATTGGAACTACTGTGCAGTTTAGGGTTGTAGGAAAACGGAATGAATTTCTCAAATGCACAACTGCTGAAAGATGAAAAGAAGCAGAAAGTGGATAAACATGAAATAACAAAAAAATTATCTTTTTGATAAAAACAGTTGCTCACTTTTGAGTACTTGAGAGGTAGAAATAGTCCCTTGCTTTTTCTTCTCTCCAACTTGCAGAATGAGGGTCATTTGATGTCTAGAGGAAACATAATATGAGAAATAGCATCTACCAGGACGCACAAATTAGTTTTGGGAACTCCATGAACACTTATAAAACTTCAAACTTAAAAAAAAAAAAAAAAAAAAAAAAGATGAACTGGTCAGGATTCATGGTCTCGTCCTGAGGATGGTTAATTTCCTTTAATATCAGAATGTGAAACACACAGTTCCACATTCTTCACAGATTATCCCATGTTCATTAAATTGTTTATGTGAGGATGACAGAGGCTCTACTTTCTGTTTTATTGATTTTTTGGTTCAGTGTTCTTAGTCAGCTCTCGTCTTTAAACATCTGAAATGTATTGGATGACTCTACTTTTAATGTTCTGTGGGAATAACACTGCAAGCTTTTTTAAGCCACTGTGAAAGGCCTACTGTAATATATGCTGGCTGCTATCTGCAAATTATGTTCTTGGCCCCAGTCCATCAAATACTTAAGCATGTGTGTAACTATAAGCATGTGAGTAATCTCATTCATTTCAAATAAGATTAAGACTTTGATGTGGAATGATGAAGGACCATTAGACTTTTCAGGATATGTCTACGCTACAGAGTTTTGTTGGAAAAACAGACGTTTTTCTGACAAAACCTGAGTCACGTCCACACTGCGATTGCGTTCTTTTGAAAAAAAAACAACGTAAGAACAGAGGGGTTTTTCTGGCGATGGTAATCCTCTTTCTACGAGGAAGAAGTCTTTTTATGAAAGAGCTCTTTCGGAAAAAGGCGTGAGTGGACGGGGAAGAGGGAGTTCTTTTGAAAGAAGAGGAAAGAGAAAAAAGCACAGGTGCCCTGGTGGCCACTCCATCCATAGTAATCACAGCTTAAATGCGAGATAGCATCTCTTCAGTGTGGATGCTATCTTTCGAAAAAGCATGTGCTTTTTTGATGTGCTTTTGTGTGTGGACACTCTTTCAGTAGAAGTTTTTTCTGAAATCTCTTCTGAAAAAAAGTTCTTCTAAAAGAAGCCTGCAATCTAGACGTATCCTCATATAGAAAAGGACTCCCTAGGAATTGTGCTGTTGGAAGGTAACTGTTTTATGCAAAAGACTGATGGAGAAGTAACTGATTTAAACAGGGTATCCTTATTTTAATTTTAATCATATCACATTATGTAAATTGTGAAAATCTTCATCAGCTCTGTCTCTGACATGGGTGTGTAGGCATATCTATGCCTTCTATACATTATTAATAGAAAATTTACCTGGTATTCTCAGATCCTTAACTCAAGTTTTGTTTTATTTCATTCAAGAAAATAGGGTAGAGCTGGCTATGAGGGGTTCAGTATGCAGGCTGTCCGAGGGAGAAAGAACTCTCTCAGCCCTCTCTCACTCCAACAGCTTGAGGTCAGGTGAGAAGCACCTCTCCATGGGTGCTGCAACTCCAGTAAGAACAGCTGGAGGAGGGGTGCAAATCTCCCCAGCTGGGGTAGGTCTAGATTCATCTGCCCCCTGTGCTACTCAGCCAGATTGAGGAATAGAGCAAATGATGCACTTTCCCTTCACTCTGTGATGAAGGGGAACAGCCAGAAATGTTCCCATATGAATGGAAGGGGAAGCTTCAGCTCCCTCCTCCCACCACCTAAAGGGCACCTGGATGGTGGGAGACTCAGGGCTGGGGTACTCCTGGATGGAGGGGGGCCACCAACAGCTAGCCCCTTTCACCTTCTGGGTGACTGTCTTTTTTCTGTATGGTTTTATGCATCCCCATACACACCAGGGAAAGGGAACTTCTGACCCCGCTCCAACACAGAACCAAATCCTTACCATGCTTAAGTTATGAGAAGAAGGTGCATACCAAATTTGGTGGTGCTAGCTCTTACCGATTAGGAGTAGTTCTTGAACAAATGGACTCTCGCTCACTCACAGACAAACTCTCTCAAGTATACAATAGATTAATTAATTATTATTATTATTATTTTGCTTATAGACACTTTTTAGAATCCTCAGTCAAGGAGCAGAGCTGAACAGAGTTGATGAAATCTCACCAGTATAAATCTTATTTTTAAGCATTTGTTCATTGTGTGTGATTTCAAAAAGACTTAAAAAACCAGGGATAATGGTCACTATTACAAAATGAATATGTCAACAGGTACTATGCCGTTATTTGTGTAGCAGTGAAATGCTATGCATAATTCACTGTAACAAGACTAGGAAAAGAATGTAGAATACTAGATTACACCACTGTATGGTAAATGTTGGCAAAAGTTGATTTTGTACGTTCACTTCTGTACCTTTGAAGACCAGAAGCTTGCAGATACATGATTTAAAAGTCTATTCTAAAATCCAAGCTTGTATAATCATTGAAACAAAAAGCAGATAATTACCTTACATTTGGGGTCCACATTAAATGCAAAGCTATGAATTTGAAAAGAGTCTTTTTGTTTAGATGGCGCAGGAATAACTTTCTTTGGACTTGTCCAGCCTGAAAGAAAATACATGGTATTGTTCTATTCATTCTACAGCTGTACTTAATTTTTTGACATAAATTAAACAAATGAAATAAGTTTGCACATTATCATAAAGACTGTAATATACTACATCCATATATATTTACCTATTCCTGATTCTTTAGAGAGAGTTACAGGTGTTCAGCAAAATAAATTCAAGTAAAATGCAGCTGAAAGAAACAATAATTAGCATTTCATCAGCTGTGATTTGGCTCTACTTAACGAAATGCCGTGTGTCATCAGTGAAAATAAAGCTATCATATTGAATGTATAAAGGAAAAATATTCAAATTGGTAATTATGGCAAAATTTCACTGAGATGTTATCTACATAGCAAGTTACTGCACAGCAAGCCAGGGTGCGAATCTACAACACACTAGCTTGCTGCAACGCAACATCCCATATGGACATTGCTATAGTACAGTGAATGTCATCCCTATTTGCCTCAGTGTGTTATGAATTTCAAAGGCTAGTTATGACCAAATAAACATGTGGGAACCTTGCTATCAATAATATTATTCCTGTAATGCTGTAATTAATTGGGATGTATGTGTACTACTGTCCTCTACTGAAGAGAACAAGACCAGCTTATATATATGTAGGCACTGTCCACTAGTTATGCTAAAAATTGTTCCTTCAGCTTTCTGGTTAAAGGGTGTCATTTGGAGCCAAAGGCTGAGTGCTTTTCTTCATGCCAGATATAAAAAGTAAATATGACAGCTATGCTGAGTGCAGGTGTTATTCAGAAGCTACGGATAGTATTTATATGCAGATTCAGATAGTCTAATTTTACATGTTCTTTACTAATTGGAGATACATTTTCAGAGATCTCCGCTGACTGTATATTATAATTTGCTCCTTTTTTTGCTGATGAGATAATTCATTTTCTAATTGTTCTTTCTCTCTCTTTCTCTCTCTGTCTCACACACATGCACTCTAGTTTTTGTGGAGAAATTCAGCATAATTATAATAAATTCTGGTCCAGAGCTCAAGTGTCTGGAGTTCCCAATGTCCATCTGGTTTTATTCATTCCACAAGATTGAAGATGGTATGGTTAGGCTTTTTTTGATCAGATTGGGAATTCACTGGTTTGGTTACACAACTTTTTTATTTACCAAGAACTTAATGAGCTTATTAGTGCTGGTTTCTTATTTGAAACTGGATTTCACCCATCATGATGCAAGGATCTATGACATACATTTTTGGGTTCATTTTATTTATCTTATGGTTTCTAAGCCTGTATCTCTTTAGGGTGCCTTTTGAGTCACAGTTTCAAGGTTTTCTGCACTACTATGCAAACTAAACATTTTTTAATGATAGTTGTGGTTCTCATCTAATCACATAAAACTAAGAGCTGATGCTTTATGAAAAACACCTCATATTGCTAGAGTCACAAAATTACAAGAGTTGGTAACAGTATGATCTTCTCGTGAAAGTCATGCACTTTCCTGGACATCCACTGAAGTCAATTGGGAATGTTGGTATTTATTTCAAAAGGAGGTGGATCAGACTCTAGCAACTGACAATGAGATCAAATTCATCTTATTGAGGTGATTACAGCCTTTGTAGTAACATTTAATCATGCATAATTGTTTTTATAAATCTGTGTAAACTGAGATCAACCACTGAAATACGATTTCAAAGAAACATAGAAATAAAAATGATAGTTTAAATTGTAAAGGCTTTCATGACAGGAAAAACAACAAGGAAGAACTAAGGCTGCTGAAGATGCAAATAACTTCTCTATTACTTGGCACAAGTGAAAAAAACGATTACACAATGAAGTATGTAACTGTAAATCATAATAACAAAATCCTTTGAGGAAATATAATTGGTTTTACTAATAGCACAAGGTTCTCAAAGGATTACTTTGGATTTTAGATGGTTCTTTCTTGATGAGCTAATTTACAGGATAACAGGAAGTATACTATTACACATTTCAATACATGCTTGATAATTATTTAAAGGATATATGTTATTAAGAACATTTATTTTGGTTAGTACCAGCTGGCATTTTTCAATTATTGGTTAACTTGGTTTATAATGCAGTACAAGGAAATGATTCTGAACTATGTAAACTATGCATGACTGATTGGCAAGGCTTGATCTTTTATTTTTGTTCATATTATGGTTTTGGGCTGTTTTGGTTTTGTTTACATTTTTGCCTTTGACTATTCCAGTTTCCTTTTCTTCTTAATATTAGGGAGATATCTACATCATTGCATAGGGCAGGGCCAGTGGAGGTAGGGCGGCGTTTCCATCTGTTATTTTGGAGGCAGAGAGATCTTTGAGCCTATCTCACACCCAAGTGGGGAGTATTTACCTGATCCCTTAAGAGAGACTTTATTCAGAATGTATCATAGCCTTGAAAAAAGGGTGGACAAAAGAATATAGACCCTCATACCAAAACAGGCCAGAACACACCAGGAATGAAGAAGGGTGTTCTTTGTCAGGATCCCTTGCCAGTAGAATGTCTTAGTTAGAAATCAGAACAAGCCCATGTCTGGCAACCTCCAGGTTAAAGAGTCATCTTTTTTAGTAGGCGTCTTCTAAACAGCCAATGTGTGAAATGTTTTAGGCATACGTTTGTAAAAATTACCAATTTTAACTCATCCCATGCTGACCATGGCTTGCTTGATGGATCTTTGGACAACGAAGCTAAAATGAGGAATTTGCTTCTACTATCCTAGTGAAATATAGCATGTCTGCTCTTGATCTGTGATGTGTACAATTTTTTTCCCTTAAGGCAGTGGTTCCCAAACTTTTCGGCATCACACCCCCCTTTTCGATTTTTGACAAACCCTCACACCTCCCTCCCAAAAAAATAGCAGCAAAATTTGGAGTGGGATTGACGGGGTGTGTGTGTGGCTGGGTTGCCTCGTGCCCCCCCTGGAATTTCTTGACATCCCTCCCCCCCAGAATTTCTTCACGCCCCCCAGTTTGGGAACCCATGCCCTAAGGTATACTTTAAGGGTGAAATCCTGGCTTCATTGAGGTTAATAGTAATTTGCTGAACTTAACCAAGAATCAACCTTGGTTCCTACTGGGTGTCTGAAGAAAAGCCCCTCATGATTTATTTGTACCTGCATCACAAATCTGTCCTCTATTTCAAGTCATTACACTGAGAACTGAATGACTGATTTGGCCAGAGTTCTAGATTTACTCTCTACCCTTTCCAGACTATCTCCAGCTACTAAAGACTGCTAACTGCCTGCTGGAGAGGCTAAAATCTTAACTCCATGGAGTGCTGTGTCTCCAACCTTCCTTTGTTTCCTCATAGCTAGCAGCAGTCTGGCTTTTTACCAGTCCTTGAACCCTGCAAAGTTCTAATTTACAACAGTATATTATATATATATATATAAAGAAATATTAAAATAATCAGAACTTAGGAAAACTGAATGAGTAAGGTTGGGAGGATCATAAATATTACGTTTCTCTTCCAAATTTATTTTGATCTTAAAAACAGCATATTTCTTTTAGGGTCATTGCATGCTAAAGTTTCAGGTTTAAGGTGAAAATTTCTAAGAGATACAAACCAGAGATTAGGAACACAATCAATTTGTGGTACTCAGAAAGATTTTTGGTAAGGGCCAAGCAGCTTGTTTATGGTTCCAACCAGTATTCCCTTCTCTCAAAAATCTCTTTATTGTAGTCTAGTAACATTTTGCTCTAGCTTTAAACAGCATTTGTATTAAAGAAACCATTAATGGTAATTGCTTAACCTTAACTTACTGCTGAGAATGTACTTTGCCGTTAGAAGGCCTTATAAAGATTTTTGCATTTCCAAAGTTTTCAGCATTCTGCCATTTAAAAGATTAACCAAGAGTCTGATCGTGCTCCTATGAAGGTGAATGGAAGAGTTGTGGACTTCGACAGAAGTAGGATCAGATCCCATTTTACTAAATGAATGCTGTTTGATATTTTGTTATATTACAATACACTGACTTAAAAATAGCTGGATAGAGTGTATTCTTGCTAATGCAAGATAACAGGCTCAGAGAGCTGGATCTTCTCTATGATTACCAAGGGGACAGACGTGGAACAGGTCCTAAGTATGAATCACTTAACACTATCTGCCAGATAACATTAAAATGCTACAGAAGTGTCCAGAGGGATTTCCTTAATAATCTGCTCTATCAGCTCACATTACAATAGAGTCTCATTTTAGTTACTCTATTTTACCACTTCATTTACAGAATATGAGTTCTTTAAACAACGAATATTTTCAAAGACCTCTGCCCTATCTATGTATGTTACAATTTTCTAATTTGGCACTTTGATGCTGCTTTCAGCTAAGTCAATTAATCCTCCAACTATTCGCTTTCATTCCTGTTGCTGGTTTCAGCGTAAGCAAAGTGCAAACATGTTCTGTTAAACTGATTGTAAATGCTTTAGGGGGAGAAGACTGTCTTTATTTGTGTTTTGTACCATGTCATACTTTTTCTGTGTTTAACAAATAATACATAATTTGCATTACCTCCAAGTCTTGCCCTGACAGAAACATCTGACACTGCCTTGGAGTTCCAACGTCTGTCCTGACTCACCTCCTCCAACAGGGCCACCTGTCTTCTGTGTACAGTTTGTGCAGTCTTTTCTGGGACGGGGACCCGCTGGTGAGGTTTCACATCACTGTAATCCACCAAGGACTCAATGGCTCTGCCACAGTAGGGCTGCAAATCAGCATCAGCTCCTGAGCTCATGAATCCTGAACAGGGGTCAGCTAAAGGCACATCATCTCGGTGTGGGAATAAAGGGTAATCTGGCCCCACAGGAGGGCTATAAGGATTGAATTTAAGAAAAGAATTACTGTCTTTTTCTTGGAAGCTGGCAAAATCATGTTTATCCTCAGGTCCTCTCACAAAAGGCATGTACATTTTCTTTAACAGATTTTTATACTGATGGCGATCCATTTTGTGAAGTGGGTTACCTGACCGACTGTAGCTTTTAAAGGCATTTACCTGCCTTTCAGCTACAGGGGAAACCATGGCCATTTTCTTTATTGTTTTAGATGCCAGTAAATTAAGAAGATTCTGCTCTCTTCTGTTTCTTGGACTTTATGAAATCCTGTCCAACAAATCACAGTGAAACTACAAATCATCCTCCAAAAGATTACTGCACAGAAACTATAAAAGCCAACACAGGAGTTCAAATGGTGAATTTTTCCCTGAAAAGCAGTGAGTGATCCAGAAAGGAAAAGAATGAAGCAGTCATATGAGCAAAGAGTCTTTTGGTTGCTCGGCAACTGGTGAAACACTAGCAAACAATGTTTGTTTCAACTAGCAAACAATGACACTTGTAATTCCGTGTATATCATAATAATCTGAGCTCTTGGAGAAACACAGTTAATATCTTTAAATGAGAGTATAGTATAACTATTTACACACATAAATTGTTTTTAATTTTCCCAAGATTTAGTATTTCTGTACAAGTACATTTTTAAACTACAAAACTGACATCAGATAAGAAATGTGAACAGAATAGAGACAGATTTTACCAATGGAAGAGTTATTAACCATATACAAAAGAAAAGTATTATTAAGAGTAAATAAATAATATTGACTGTTGGCATGTAACATTATCTACAAAATATTGCTTATTTTTTGCTCTAGAGCAGGGGTGGGCAATATTTTCTGAGCAGGGACCACTTCAGAAATTTTTGAAGTGTCCCCAGGCTACCCCAGAAGGGGTAAGGCCTTCACATGCTCCCCCTTCCCTCCATCTCCAAGACCTGATTGGCCTGGAGGAGGGGGTAGGAGGGAGAAGGGGCAAAGTCTCTTTGTGCGGTGCTCTTAGAAGCACCACACACTCCTGGCAGAGTGGGAGGAGACTTTGTGCACTCCCCTCACCCCCAATCCTTGATTGGCTTGGAGGCGAGTGGGGGCAGCGCGTGAAGTCTCCTCCTACCTTGTCCCTGTTCTACAAGTAGCATCCTGCCACCCTACCAGGAGCATGCAGTGCTTCTAAGCACCGTGCAATTCTTGCAGAGCGGGAGGAGACTTCACACACTCTTCCCGCCCCCAGGCCCTAATTAGCCTGGGAACAGGGGAAGTGGCAAGGCCTCCAAGGGCCGGATCAACTCTTTTCCCCGCCCTTGCTCTAGTTTCATCAGTTGTTTTTACTGTAACTTAGACATGATGGTAATGGTTCATTACAAGTTAAAGCCAAAAGTTTGCAAAGCGGTTTTCCTAATTTTAGCTTGGAAAGCTGTATTTAAGGCTCTAAAAAGTACCTAACACCCACCACCTCCCACTGATTTAAATGAAAGTGTTCAGTATTTCCAAAAATCAAGCCATTTTTAATTGGGTGCCTTAAAAGGGGCTCACACTTTGGGCACTCAACTTTGAAAATGCTGACTTAAAACTTGAGCTTATGATTGTGTTAGGAGAAACTGTAAGGGTGCGTCTAGACTACAGGGTTTTGTCGACAGAAGTTTTGTCGACAGATACTGTCGACAAAGCTTCTGTCGACAAAGAGCGTCTAGACTACATTCAGCTCTGTCGACAAAGCAAGCTGCTTTGTCGGCAAAACCCTGTAGTCTAGACACAACCCTACATGCAATAACACCTTCTGTCGACAGAACTCTGTCGAGAGAAGGTGTTATGCCTCGTAAAATGAGGTTTACCAGCGTCGACAAAACTGCTGAGTTCTGTCGACATTATGTCGACAGAACTCAGCAGTAGTGTAGACGCAGGTATAGTTTTGTCGACAAAAGTCCGCTTTTGTCGACAAAACTCTGTAGTCTAGACACACCCTTAGTGTGTGATTAAAGGAGGTCTGAACGTGCTCTCAGGTACACTGGCTGTACAGAGCTGCAAATAGAACTTAATAAACAATTCTGCTGATGATTCATAAAATGGAACAGAATTCACAGCTCACTCCATCTTTGTTACCTTGACTCTGTAAAGAATGAAAAGCAATTGTACCATTGGTCTTTAGACACAAAAACATTGCTCTATTTCCCAGACAATAAACATGCAGTAGAGTCCTGCATGGCTATAAAATTTGTATCTGGATGTGATCCTCAATCTGCGGAAAATGATCCTCGGATATGAAGCAGGGCTATATAAACCTGCTAAAACGGATGATGCCATTTCTTTCACCACTTGGAATCTGCCCACATTGGCCCCATGCCAGGACAACTGGTTTTTCCCCCTTAAGATGTCCTATGAAGGGCTCCTCTTGCTTTGACCCCTTGTTGATTTACACAGGGAGGCACCAACCTCCCACAGCCCCATAGGCAGCCATGCTTGTAGGTGTGTTCTCCTGCAAAGATGAGGCGCAAGCCATTTCCCCCTCCCTGCGCTGGCACCACCTGCCTAGGAAGGGCGGGGCAGGGAGAGCAGGTCCAGCAGGGGAGCGCAAATGGGCAACGGGGGAAGTCAGCGCGGTCGGGGAACCACGCCACTGTCCCCCCCCCCCCACTTTGTCCTGGAGGGTCACATAAAAGAGCCGCCTCCCCGGTTCCGCTATCCAGGCCTGGAGAGGCAGCTCTGTCGCCTTCGCGCCTGGCACGCGCTGGCAGCGCCTCGCCCGCTCGGTGACGCTGCCTCCTCCCCCGTCACCTCCCCCCTCCCGTTCGAGCACCCGCGTGACGTCGCCACCGAGGTTCGACGCTGGCCAACGAACTTTTAGGCCGCCGCGCGCGAGCGGCTCAGGAGCGAGCGGTGCGAGGCGCTGGGGCTTTAGGGATGGCGGAGTCGCCCCCCGGGGCTGCCCGCCGGCGGGGCCGGGGTAGGAGGCGGCGGGCGGGGGTGTCTCCCTCCTCCGCCTTCTGCCTCCCGGCGCTCGGCGTCACCCTCCTCTTCCTCCTGCTGCAGGGACCCCCCGCAGGTACCTTCCCGCCCCGCCCGCATTGGGGCTGCCGGGGGGCGCGGGGCGGGGCGAGAGGGGCGATAGTCTCTGTCCTGAATGAGTCTCGGTCGCGGTGCATGGGCGGTGGCTGCTGCAAAAACACGTGTGCGCCTCAGTAACCGTGACACGTCCAGGTAGAATAGCTCAGTGACCTCAGGGACTCTCAATATTGCACGATAGGAACCCAATATGGATGCTAAGGGACTATGAAAAATACCCCATGGGGGCTTGTGTGTAGAGCTGCAGCTCTCTCGGGATTTACACTCCTGGAGGTAGGGGGAGGAACAGATGGTCTAGGGCAGGGCTACTCAACTTTGGGGGGTAGGGGACGACACAATGATATAGCACATGCTAAGGGCTGCAACTTGAAGTGTGGTTGCATGTACATGCCAATACATATGCAAATAGCTTCTCTCACACTGACTTCTTTGCATGACTACAAAGATTAAGGCAAGACTACAGAAAACACAGGTCCCATTTAAGTCAGTTCTGCTGTTAATAATAAAATGCAGTATTTACCTAATGTCTACCCATATGAAAACAGCACTTTTAATGAGCAATGACAGTCCAGGAATTTAACTACTAAAGCACATATCAACAGATCATTATATTGACTACTTTTTTGTTTTAGCTCCCACCTGTGGGCTGCAAACAAATAGGCCATGGTCTGCATGTTGAGTAGCGCTAGTGCAGGGGCATGGAGTGGGACTGCACTGATAGTAACTGCACTCAGCCAAACTGGGTCTCAGCTAAAAGAGTCACATCTTACTCCTTACTGCCAGTTCTGGATGGACAGTGTTCGGGGTTTCTGGAGCTGAATGTTCCAGGAGCAATGGTGCTGATCTCTTAGCATCCACAGAGTGCAAATACAGTTCTCTAGTCAGTTACTGGAAAGAAATTGCTAAATCCTAAACTAGAGGAACTCTGTGTGATCTTGACATCTTGTCTGTTTCATCAATAGAAGTTGGTCCAAAGTCAAAGTCTCACAATATGGGAGCTGGGATTCCCAATTCCCTACTTATTGATTATTTGAGTTCTAAACTTACAGAAGCATTTTTTCCTGAACTTATTTCCTATTTAAAAAAGAGAGAAACTACTCTTTTAAATCTGTTTAATCTATTTATAATTATCTTCCCCATTCTGTTGTGCAATTTATGAACGTGTTTCCTAAATCAGGATAGCGATACAGAGGCAGCAGCAAAGGGTGACAGGCAGCCGGTCTGCGAGGGGAGCTGCTTTTTAAACTGACTCCCCTCACGGACCAGCTCCCGCCTAGGACCCCGTGCTGCTGCCTCTGATACAGAAGCAGCAGTGCAAAATGGAAGGGAGCTCCTTGGGAGTGGGGCTGGAGCACACTGGCTGCTGGCTCCACCCCCTGAGACTATAGAAGAGTCAAGTAACTCATAAGAATTCATGAGGTTAATCGACTATTTAATTAACCAATATTTAACATCCCTACTTCAGAGCTCTCAGTTCCATTTCTCAGGAATGGCTAAAACTTAAAAGCTTCTGTATTGCCTCTAAAGTTCAGCAGCTGGATTAGGTTGGGGATGCTCAAAGATTGCTTAAAAAAGGGCAATTTTAAAATTACTTCCATGACTTTTTCACAGTGAGCTTTATTGTCCTTTGTTCAATGGTTGATGGCACTCTTTATACTTTTGTTTGTCACTTTCTGAGACAAAAGTGAACTTGAACTGTTCAACCTATCTAATTTTAATTAATCCAATAGAAAGTGAGAGTCAGTATAGACAGGTATGCTGACAGCAGAAGGAGTTGGAGGGGAGGGGAGAAGAGGCAAAGGGGGCAGTTTCCCTGGGGCCCAGAGATTTCAAAAAGACCTGGGGCTCCAGCTGCTATGGCTGCTACCACTAAAGTAGCATTGGCCAAGGCCCAGGACCCTTTATATTGCTCCTGGAGCACAGCGCAGTGTGTGATGATGTATCCATCCTCCCATGCTTTATGGAATGAACTTATGGACATGAATATACTTAACTCAATGGTGCTTTGAGCAAATTATTAAATGTAACTTATCAATCTTCATGTCACGATCATCTGGTTCTGTTAATCTTACTTTGATGTATTAGGGATGTTAAATAGAAATTTATTTACTGGTCAAATAGTTGGTGGAATTTCCATCGACTACTTGACTAGCTGTTAAGGAAGGGTGCTTAAAGCACTCATGCTAGGTCTCAGAACAACTCCTGGCTGCCGCTCTGCTCTCTTATAGGGACAAAAAGGAGCCAGCACGCAAAGATGCTGCTTCAGTCTGTGGTCCCTGCTGGGTCTCAGGACAGCCCCCATGCTGCCACTCTGCATTTTTAAAGGGACACAGCAGTGGCATCTGGCCCCACTTGTGTGTCTCAGCAGAAGCACATCCACCCCGTTGCCACTCTGTATTTTTAAAGGAACAGAGCAGCAGCAGCTGGTCCGCTTGTCAGTCTCAGCACAAGCTGACCCCCATACCTGACATTGCCACTCTGAATTATTAGGGATAGGTGAGCTGCTGCTGTGTCCCTTTAAAAATGCAGAGTGGCAGCATGGGGGCTGTTCTGAGACCCCGGTAGGAGACCAGAGATTGAGCCAGCATCTTTGCGTGCCAGTTCCTCTTTGTTCCTTTAAGAGTGCAGAGTGGCGGGAGAGGGGAGTGATTGAGTAATCAATAGTGCTACCAGATAAGCTCCTGCTTATGGGACAGTCGACTATTCCTTCACATCCCTATGATGTATGTATCATTTTTGTGTGTAAAATTAGACATATGGAGTGAGGAATATTTTTTGGGTTTTAAATGTGTAAATGAGAGGTGTTACCCTCAATGCCTTCATGAACAATTGTTAAACAATCTCTTTTGTCTTTAAGTCTGTGTTGTAGTTGGTAGCCCTAATTCTGTAAAAAAGAATATGAAAGCAGGGGGCTGGGCTGCACCTGAAGAAAGGAGCCAAAGACCCCAGGGTGGGGAGATAGCCCTGGTTGGAGGGACAGCTGGAAAAGAGGTTTTAGGGTGAGTTTGAAAAAGTTTCTACTGAGGCTTTAGTGTTAGAATTAGCTAAGCAATTTTTTATTACTTTTGATTTGTAATCTACTTTGTTCTGCCTATTCTCACTTATTAACACTTAAATCCTACTTTTTATACTTAATAAAATCACTTTTATTTTCTATCAAACCCAGTGTAAACAGTTATTACCTGGGGAAGCAATCATTGTGCACATCCCTCTTTTCATGTTAAAGGTGGCTTACCTAATTCTTTGGGGTCTGATCCCATTTGGGGAGTGGTATCCCAGAAGCTGACCTCCTCACTTACCAGTGGGCCTACCCTGTCCTTGGTCTTCCTCTTGCTTCTAATGTATTTATAAAAAGTCTTTCTTATTTCCCTTCATTCCTGTAGCTTGTTTGAGCTCATTTTGTGCCTTTGCCTTTCTAATCTTGTCCCTGTATTCCTGTGTTTTTTACCTATATTCATCCTTTGTAATTTGTCCTAGTTTTCATTTTTTATAGGACTCCTTTTTATTTTTAGATCATGCAAGATGTCGTGGTTAAACCAAGGCAGTCTTTTGCCATATTTTCTATCTTTCCGACGCAGCGGAATTGCTTGCTTTTGGGCCCTTAACAATGTCCCTTTGAAAAACTGCCAACTCTCCTCAGTTGTTTTTCCCCTCAGTCTTAATTCCCATGAGAGTTTACCTATCAGCTCTCTGAGCTTACCAAAATCCGCCTTCCTGAAGTCCATTGTCTCTATTTTGCTGTTCTCCCTTCTACCCTCCCTTAGAATTGTGAACTATATGATTTCATGATCACTTTCACCCAAGCTACCTTCCACTTTCAAATTCTCAACCAGTTCCTTCCTATTCGTTAGGATCAAATCTAGAACAGCTATCTCCCCTGGTAGCTTTTTCAACCTTCTAAAATAAAAAGTTGTCTCCAGTGCAGTCCAAGAACTAGTCTGAGCTCCGCTGTGTTATTTTTCCAACATATATATTGATAGTTGAAGTCCCCCATCACCACCAAATCTTGGGCTTTGGATGATATAGTTAGTTGTTTAAAAAAAGCCTCATCTACTTCTTCCACCTGGGTAGGTGGCCTGTAGTATACTTCTAGTATGACATCACCCTTGTTTTTAACCCCTTTTAGCCTAACCCAGAGACTCTCAACACTTCCGTTTCCTACATCCATCTCCACCTCACTCCAAGTGTGTTCATTTTTAATATATAAGGCAACACCTCCTCCCTTTTCCCCCTGTCTGTCCTTCCTGAGCAATCTGTACCTTTCCATACAAACATTCCAATTGTGTGTACTATCCCACCAAGTTTCTGTGATGCCAACAAATGTCATAATTGTACTTATTTATTAGCACTTCCAGTTCTTCCTGCTTATTCTCACATTTGTATATAGGCATCTAAGATACTGATTTGACTTTGCCTCCTAGTTTTGCCCTGACCCTCCTGTCTCTGCCATTATAGCCCACGCTCCCTCCCATTTCCGACCCATCTCCCAGGTCTCCATGTTCTTCACTTACCTGTGGGCTTTGCTCACCTGTCCCCATTGAACCTAGTTTAAAGCCCTCCTCACTAGGTTAGCCAGTCTGTGTCCAAATAGGGTCTTCCCCCTCCTCGAAAGGTGAACGCCATCTCTGCCCAGCAGTCCTTCCTGGAATAGCATCCCATGGTCAAGGAAGCCAAAGCCCTCCTAGCGACATAAAAATATGTAAGTTTTATAAAAAACAAAGAAAATAAATGTTATGTAACCTAAATATGAATTTCATCACCATATTTCAATCAAGCATGTAAAATCCACTGTTATAGCAAACG
The DNA here is from genome assembly GCF_052426305.1 of Pelodiscus sinensis. NCBI lineage: Eukaryota > Metazoa > Chordata > Testudines > Trionychidae > Pelodiscus > Pelodiscus sinensis. The sequence continues at coordinate 159,522,677 of NC_143053.1, forward strand.
AGTAACTCGTTGCTTTAATTAATAAAAGGTAAAGGTTTCTGAGCATATCAAATTTATTGTAAACAATCTATAATGCTTCTAACTTCCTAGTTATTTGCCTAGTTAATGTAGTTTTTCATGCTATCGCACAGTGATAAACTACATTACAGTTATGAATGTAAGAGATTAACTTACCTGTTGAAACAGGGGTGGGCAATAATTTTTTGTTGGGGGCCACTTAAAAAATTTCTGAAGTGGCCCTGGGGCACTGAAGTGGCACTGGAGGGGGCGGTGCTTTGAGCGTAGAGGGTGGGGCCTGGGATACTTTCGGGTTCCCCACCCCCAGACCTTTATTGGTCTGGGGGTGGGGGAGTGCCTTTGCCCACCCGTCCACCCCCCTTTTCCCCATAGGTGCCCATGCCCATGGCTGGGAGGAGACTTCCTACACTCCCTTTGCCTCCAGGCCCTGATTGGCCTGGGTGCAGAGGAGCATGCAAAGTTTTTTCCGCTCGGTCCCCGCCCTGCATGGCGCTTAAAAGCGCCATGTGCTCCTGGCAGGGCCTGGGGGTATGGGAGTGCTCAAAGTCTTCTCCTGCCCTGCCAGAAGCACGAGGCACTTCTAAGTGCTACGTGCTCCTCACAGGACGGAGCCAGGGGGGAGTCAGGATGGAGGAAACTTCACGTGCTCCTCTGCCCCCAGGTCCTGATTGGCCTGAGGGCGGGGAAGTGCGTGAAACCTCCAGCCCTGTCAGGAGTGTCTAGCGCTTCCAAGCGCCATGTGCTCCTGGCAGGGCAGAGGAAAGATTGGATTCAGCTCATACATGTGCAACAGTATTCTAAAATACCTGAATTTAAGAATGGTGTAAGTAAAGGCTGAAATTCTTCAGGATGTCTTTTGAGAGAAGGAAAATTTATTTGACAAGGTGACCTCTTCAGGCAAAATGTGAAAGTGAAAAATTATAAAGAACTATTGCAAAATTAATTAAATTATTAATTGAAGAAGTTCATCAGAAATATGACTAGTCTATGATGACTGTGATGACACTTTTGAATGGTTCAGTCCAAGAAAAGAAAGCATTTTCTACTGCCTGAGCATGTCTCAATGGAGGGTTAAGTTTACCTTCCGAGATGACTCATGCAGACAAATTTATTAGAAGATAGTATCTCCTGTATTTATCTGTCTTCCATTGTGGCAAGATCTGAATTCCTCTGAAATATTTTATGTTCACAGCAACCCTGTGAAGTCAAGTAATATTGGTCATATTAATCAGATGAAGACCAGAGGGACACAGACACAGTTACTTACCCATTATCAGGAAACCTGTAGTAGGCTGAGAATTAAACTCAAACTTCCTGTGTCCAAGACAATTACTTTACATATATGACTATCTTCCTGAAAAGTAAAAACTTAAAAAATAACAAATAGTCTTGTAGCATCTTAGAGACTAACAAAAAATGTAGATGATATCATGAGCTTTCATGGGCACAGCCCTCTTCTTCAGATGAATGGCGTTAAGGGGTCCAGTTTCTAAATAAATAGTAAAGACAGAGAGAGGATGGGAGAGTAGGAAAAAGAAGGAAAAAAAAAGGGGGAAATAATGTCAATTAATGTCCATGCTAAATGAAACAGATGAAGTGGGTACTAAGTGCTCTTAGCTACCGAGTGTTCGGGGTGGGTTTTTTTTTTTTGTCATCAGGACTTGGAATGTAGTGGATAATCCAACTAAATTATTTGTTTAAACTTCTATTGTAGGTATCAGACTCGTAAATGAAATTAAGCTCTACAGCTTTCTTTTTAAGATGGTTTTTGAAAATGGCTTGTAATAATATCGAAGTGCCTAGGAAAGTTAAAATATTCCCTAACAGGTTTCTGTGTGTTACCTTTTAGAATATCTGATTTGTATCCATTAATTCTTTCTCATATAGACCATTCAGTTTGGCCAATATACATGACAGAGGAGCACTGCTGTCACTTGATGGCACAAATCATATTGGTGGATGTGCAATTATATGAGCCTGTGATGTGATAGTTTATGTGGTTAGGTTCTCTGATGATGTGTGGTCAGAGTTGGGACTGGAGTTGATTGTAGGGGTGGGTTCTTGGGTGAGTATGATGGAAGTGTGCTGCGTGGTTACTGGAAAGAATTTGTTTGAGTTTCAGCTTTGTCTGTAGATGAGGAGTAATTTAATTTATTCATAATTGCTTTTACTTTGAGAATATAGGGGGATTAATTGGTGAATGTTATTAATCTATACTTTCAAATGGTGCACTATACAAGTGTCTTCTAAATAGGGATGTTAACAGCTAACCAGTGGGGGCCAGACCAGATTCTGTCAATCGCCAAGGGAAACCAGTATCTCTGGAGTGTCCTGAACCACTTCCTTATTTATTGCAAACTTTAAGCAGTTAATACGGTTTAAGTTTTACAAGTCTTGAAAACAATTACTAAACAATTTAAATCTTAAATACTATAAATTCTAAAGGAATTAATACAGTGCCAAGCAATGCAAAATCAATTAATAGAAGATCTACTATAATGCAATAACAAAGCCTAATTCACTTACACTTGACCCATATGCTACTTTCAGTACCAGGCAGGAGGTCGTGGTTCCTTTTCTTTCCATGCATCGGAACACCATGCACTTTGTCGCTAGTGTGAGGAGCCTATTTACTTCTAGTTACATCAGGCAGGACCTGTGGGTCAATCCTGTCCATTCCCTCCCATCGATTGTTCTTACTAAGCCCATTTTATAGCAAAGCGAGACTTGGTCTCTCTAATAATATTTACCAATTGATTACATATTGTGTAGGATACGTAAAATGCCCAATACCTCTGTAGTACACACTACTCAGGATGTTGCTGCTATGTGTGTAGTTGACAGTTGTATGGCTGCATCTGTAATGTTTGCTTATCAGAAACAGAACAAGGTTGCTTGTCGTGTGTTCTTGACATGGTCTCATGTACCATGCTTAATCTGCATTGTTATTCAAAACATTTCTGCCTCTCACAGATTCTCCCTTCCAATGTGCACCAGACTTCAGACAGGCCTGGGTTTTCTTCTTAGGGATCCGCACTGTATACAAGGCAGACATCACCATTTATTGTCAAAGGCAGGGTAGTCCAGGCTCCCCTATACCCATCTATCCCCGTGTTGCTACCTGTGATAGAGAAGCAGCAGCACATAGGGTGAAGGGGCCAGCAGGAGCCAGTACAGTTGGGAAGCCAGCTTTAAGTTGGCTGCCTGTGCATATCAGCTCCCATGGAGGTGTTTGCCCTCCTGCACTGCTGCCTCTTTATCAGCGGCACCAGCACAGCTGGTGGTGAGGGGGGTAGAGGAGGCTGCCGCAGGCCCAAGCATTTAGTTTAGAAAAGAGAAGACACTGAGGGGACATGATGGCAGTTTTTAAGTTTCTAAAAGGATGTTACAAGGAGGAGGAAGAAAAATTGTTCTCCATGACCTCAGATGATAGGACAAGAAGCAATGGGCTTAGATTGCAGCAAGGGAGGTTTAGGTTGGACATTAGAAAAATTTTCTGTCAGGGTGGTTAAACACTTGGAATAAATTGCCCTAGGGAGGTTGTGGAATTTCCATCACTGGGGATATTTAAGATCAGTTTGGATAGACATCTATCAGGGACAATCTAGATGGTGCTTGGTCCTGCCATGAGGGCAGGGGACTGGACTTGATATGAATCTGTGCTGGGGTAGCCACTCTCCATGGGGAGCTCAGCCCCCTGTGGACAGGGGCTGCAGCTACTGCCCCACGTTGCTGCCTCTGTGAGTGGGGCGAGGAGCACACTGGCTGCTGGCCCTGCCCCCGGGGCCTATCGAATAGTCGTGTAACCACTAAAATTTAATCTGGTTACATGATTATTCAATTAATTGACATCCAATATCCCTAGTGCCAGCCTGGCTGCAGCGGGTGGGGGAGGGGAGCCGTTTCAGTCCAGCCAAGCTAGAGCAGCCTGCCCCTCTCCCCGCCTGTCTTGTTTAATCGATTAACTGGATCAACTTAATGGTTAACTATTAAATAAGATTTTACATCCCTACTCCTAGAATATTTTGAGACTCGCAAGGTGGATGAGGTAATATCTTCTATTGGAATAGCTTGTCTATGTGTACTATATATTCAAACAGATCAGGTCTGATACAAATAGAAAACATTTGAAGGAAAGACAAAAAAGTAAAGTTTTTACTTTAATACAGATCAGACAAGTCTTTCTGCTATATACCTGCTGGTTTCAGAAATATGTGAGGATACACAGTGAAAATTGTTAGGTTTTGATTCCTCAGTCTTGTATGTTCTTCATTCGTTGTTTGGAAACAGCATAACCCTATAATGAGGTAGGTGTATGTATATAATTCTTTATTCAGCAGATTACTTGGAAATGTATAAAGAAGCTGTGTAAATTAAGAAATAAGAACACAACACAATTTATAAGTGAAGCAAAAATACTAAAAAATGAATACAGAGGCAGCTGCACAAGGTGGAAGGGCACTGGACTCCTTGGGAATGGGGCTAGGAGCACACTGGCTGCTGGTCCCACCCCTGGGAGTCACCGAATAATCACGTAACTGCTAAGAATTAAACAATTTATAACATCTCTAATTTAAACATACTAAATTCTGCCCGGTCATAATGAATGTGAAAAATATATGAAAAAATCCTCTCTTTAAATAACAGTTGAATCTGTGGTCACAGATGTTATAAATGCCTTCATTATAATTGTGTGATCAGAGCCGTGGCCACTATTTTCAAGGGGCCATCGATAAAACCCGATGGAAGACCACTTGGGACACGCAAAAGGGGTGGTGGTTTTTTTTTTTTTTTGCTCCACAAATTTTCCTCAGTGGCTGCTCGGGGCCACCAATTGGTTAGGACTGGCCCTGTGTGTGATTACTGGAAAAAAAACCTATTTATATTTCAGATGATGTACATAGTGATATTACTGTTAAAATTGTCCACCACCCTTTACTGTAAGATTCTATTTTCAATTACTTACAAGTTTGCCAGACTTTAACTTTTGGACTGTAATTTTCCATTCCCGATGCCTGCCTTAGCTTGAATTGTTTTAGAAAACTTTGGCAAAAATGGTTCATTCATTTTGTGAAACAGGAATAGTGGAAAATATACATAATTTTGCCTATGTTAAAATGTTTTAAAATTGTTGAGATGCTATAGTGCCCCATCTTTTGGAGCAGGGACTCAAAATTTGTTATAGGATATAGCCCTCATGCCTGGGGTACTTTTGATCATCTCCTTGAAAATCTGCCAAAATTTGGCCAAATCACAAGCCCCGGAGAATCTCCGTTACCATACAGGCAGTCCCCAGGTTACGTACAAGATAGGGACTGTAGGTTTGTTCTTAAGTTGAATTTGTATGTAAGTCGGAACTGGTACATATTGTAGGGGAAACTCTAGCCAAACATTTCTCCAGAGCTCAGTTTTATTCTACCACACCTCACTTCCCTCAGTCCTTTATTCTCAAGCTGAGGTGTCTGCTGAGAAAAGCTGCTCCGTGTCTCCCTGGTCTGCTGGGGGGGTGGGCGCTAGCTTCGCGTCTCCCTGGTCTACTGGGGGGAAGCAGCTAGTGCGGGGTTGCCTCACCCCGTTTGTAAGTAGGGATCCATGTAACCCGGGGACTGCCTGTAATTTGCAACTCTTCAAAGACGGCTTGTACTGAGCATGTTGCAGTCCAGGGATGAAGGGGCAAAGCAAGATTTTCCCTCCTGATTATGAAGTGCCTGGAATTGAGAGCAGAGAGACTGAGTCTCTTGTGCTCTGTGGTCCCCATGCTGGCTCCTGAGTAGGAGGTGGGAGGAAGCTACTTGACTGGAATGTATAATGGTTCTGGGGAGTGATAGGAAAAGGGTCCGTGGGTGGTGGGAAGATTGGGTATTAAAAATGGGAGTCAGGGATGAGGAACCAAAGTTGGGGGATATAATATACATGCTTTTAAATTATGCTTTAAAATAGATCAGTAATGTATTTAAATTGCTGTTTGGGGAAGTCAAGGGGAGTTCTGCATATGGTGAGCAGGCTTTGTTCTCTATGTATTGTTGTTTGGTGTACAAGATTCTTGTATGCAGTAAATGATTAGTTCAATTTGTAGTGCATACATTTATTTCAGATTGTTCTAATTATGAGATTATGGCAATAAAATGGTTAAACTTGTTTTATTAATGATCAGAACACAGATTAAGGGCTCTATTCAGGAATGCATGAAGGATGTTAAGAGGCGGGTAATTGGGTAATCGTGTTGTCAATACAATTTGTATTGATGACACGATTAGTCGATAAGGGAAGGTGGTCAGAAGGATCTACCCCTGCTGCAGCTCTGCAGTTGAAATATAGTAAGAGCTGGGCACACAGGCAGCCCGGCTCCCACTATGTTTAAACTGCAGAGCCAAAGCGGGTGTAGATCCTGGACCTGGTGTGAGCCAGGACTGAACTGGGCTTACTCAGTCCCGGCTAAGGATGTTAAATATCGGGTAATTGACTAATTGAATAGTTGATGCATTTTGCATTGACTGCCCGATTAGTTGTTTAGACACCTCCGCCTTTGAAATGTATCCACAGCCCTAAGGTTGTTGCTGCACTTCAAAGGTGAAAGCACTGAGTGGAGGTTGGGGTCAGCTTTGAAACGCCATGTGCAGCCTGGGGACACCCCGGGGGAACCGACTAGTCTTTCACATTCCTAGACCCGGCTCACATTGGGTCCAGCAGCTCTGTCCGTGGAGGGTCCCAGCAGAGGCAGCAATGCGTGGGGAGGGGAGGGGCAGGCAGCTCCACAAGGTCTGGTGCATGTGGAGAGGGAGCCCTAATGGGTATCAGCTCCTACCTGCCCCCTCATCCCCCCTTGCTGCCTCTGATATGGAGGCAGCGGGTGGGGGAGAATGTATGTAGTCAACAGGAATAACTGATATGCCTAGGCATATTGGTTAATCATGTAGTTGTCTACATATTGACCTCCCTGTGCTAAACTACTACAAGTAAGATGACACATCTGTTAAAACTTAGAAATGTACTTATGTTCTCTTTTCCAGATAAGTTTTTATAACTCTTATTTAATTTTTTTTATATTTTAACAGTTCAATCTTCAAGAAGATCCTCAAGAAGTGCAAATCCAAAACATAATGATTTGAAAATAGTAGGATCAACCACATTTCCAGGTATTCATAAAGGGAGTAATCAATCTTGGTTTTCACTGATGGTTAAAATAATATTGATGGGGGCTTTGATGACTATTTTGCCATTTATATGCTAATAGAAACCAACTTTATGACCTTTTTAGCAGACCGAGGGTGTGTCTAGACTATAGGGTTTTTTGAAAAAAGTGGCCTTTTTTTGAAAAAACTTCCCCTGCGCCTAGACTGCTGCTGCGTTCTTTTGAAAGTAAATAAAAAAAATGCGGAAGTTTTTTCGATTGCTGAAAACATTGTTTTACGATGAAGAACTCCTTTTTTCGAAAGTGCTCTTTCGAAAAAAAGGCGCTATGTAATTCAAACTGTGCTTTTTCGAAAGAGAACATCCAGACTGTGTGTGGCTCTCGAGTGACACCAAGCAGGCTTCCGTTGGCTAGTCTTCCGTCTGCCGGTGGGGACGAAGATGCGTCCAAAAGTGAAGAGTCCTCAAGGAGTCCTCGAAGCATCCCTCCAAGTGTTCCCAAAATTGCCCCCCCAACTCAAACTTTCTTTCCCTATTTATCCATTGGTATTACAATAACATGTCACTCAAAAACTTGTTAGGCAAGCACTTTTTAACGGTTAGGCAAGAGGTTTTCTTCGGATCATCACTTTCACCAGATGCATTTTTTTCTTTTTCAGAGAAAAAGAAAATACAGTGCCAAGCAATGCAAAATCTTGAGGGCCCTGATAGATATATGTCTTATGGCATTTAGACAAACTTCAGCAATTTCAATTGAGAATTGGGCCTCAGGAAGGACACAGAGTCAAACTCCCCCTTCCCTCCCTGACTGTAGTCATGCGAAAGTCGCAGTCTCGGTCTAATTTGGGCCTGTTAGCTTGGTTGCTAAAGTTTAAGCCGTAAGTAATAGTGGTTCAGGCACATAAATGGATTTGCTGAAATCTCCCCGTACAACCCCACCAGGAGTGAGCATGTAGTACCACTGAGCTATTGTGCCTGGCAGGGACCCTCGTGCCTGTATGTAGCTGTAGTGGCAGCTTCCCCAGAGGATGTGGGGCAGCGGGGGATCAGGCTTGGATGGTGGAGGGGACCCAGCCCTAGCAGCAGCAGCTCCTCCACAGCAGCGCAGCCCCCCGGAATGTGAAGTGGGAGCCAGACCTAGAGCAGCCCATGCCCAGAGGGGATGGCACTGAGGCTAGCCACAGCAAGTGGCGGAGGTGAATGACAGCGCCGATGGCATGAAGAAGTGGATAACATGATTCTGTCATCCTGCAGGAAATCTCTCTCTCTCTCTCTCTCTCTCTCTCTCTCTATATATATATATATATATATATACGCACATAAACAGAGAGAGAGAGAATTTATAAAGCAGTATGAAATTCTGTATGAAACAAGAAAGGCCTACCAGCAAAAGTCATGTTCTTAATTGATACTGAAACAAGAGAGCTATTAATGTAAATAAAGCATTTTATAATTGTAATTAAACAATATGAAACTGGCAAAAGACATCTCTTATTTGGATAAAGTACTAGCCAGTTCACTCTGACACAGATCCCTCTCTCAGCCATGCAGAAAGGAAGTAACCAAATTGCACCATCCGGGTCTGCTAAAAGGGGATATAGAGTTACTTGCTCTTAGCATGCAATGGCAAAATGACCCAGGCTCCAAACTAATTCTGTGTCCCCCCATATTGACTTTAAGTATAGATTGAGCCCTGGATGAGACAGAATAAAACTACAGAACCCCAAAAATAAGAACCTGTTGGATGGATGTGCAAACCTGTTTTGTCCCTCCAGAAGGGTCATGGGGGCACTGGAAAGTATGCTTGTTCTTTATGGAGAACTAGATTAAATAAAGTCAAACAGAAGAGACCTAGATTTTATAGAAGAATATGCAATAGAACTAGAAGAAGTCCCAACAGTTCATTTGATTTTGATTAGGGTAGAAAAAGATTATCTTTAATATTTCACAGTTGGTGATGTAGTTAGGAGGACCAGTCCCAGCATTTTGGGATCATTCTTCAAACATCTATTTCATGATTGTGATTCATTAGTTTATTTGATTGTACAGACAATTTGTTATCTAAGATATTTGCTAATTATCATATGTTGTATTTCAGTCAAAATTTATGTCAAGTTGAATCACAACAGTCCACGTATTCTGTGTGTAACAAATCGGCTACGAAATTCAGAGCTGATCGATCCAGTATTCCAGTGGCATGGACCAGAAGGTGACCTTGTTGCAGGTAGTGATTTGTGGTATTTTTATTAATTAATGTTTCCTGTGGTTGTGCATTTATTATCTAAATTGTGATGGAACACTACTGAAAGGATTTGTGGTACTCCAACTTCTCACATTTTTTTTTTTAAAAGAATATAGGTAACACCTCAACAACTGAATCTAAACATGTAGGAGGAAAGGAAAGATGAAAAGAAAATTTAAGATGAAATTGAAGTGTGTATGTGTTTTTAAAGGGGGAGGGTATTTCTTGTTTTTGAGTGCCTGCTCATGTCCATTCCATGCTAGGTTTATGTGAATGCTGCGTGTGCAGTTGCTAGAGATTTCTCCCCTTTAGTGATATCCATAGGACTAGCTTTAGAACCTTCTAGAGCCACAGATGGATGTGTAGATATAAGGGATCTGCCTGCTCCACACCCTCTCAATTCCTTCTTACCACCCATGACAATTGCTTTGAAACTCTTGTTCTTGAAAGGCTTCTCTCTCAGTGTTTGGACTTTGTGGTACATTGTATAGTTTTTGTAGTGAGTGTATATAATGTGAATTAGGGATGTAAAATCCTGTTTAATTAGTTAACTGGTTAAACGTTGCATTTAGTCAGTTAACTGTTTAAATGTGGGGCATGACTGGGATGGAGTGGCCCCCATGCCGCAGGCAGGGCCCTCCCAGCTCCATGGTTTTTACGGCTCTGGAATGGTGGTCTTACCTGGGCAATATTTCTGAAGGGGTAACCTTTGTGATTCCAAACCCGTTGATGGTGTTAGTGTTGGATGAGTCTGCCCAATATGGGGGATTACTGTAAATCCAGGGGTTGTGGTCCCAGAAAGAGCTGGCATTACACATCAGTGTCGGAACTCAGAATATCTGTTTTGGCTTGTGAAGTGTTCCTCCTTCAGCTGTCCCATCAAGTGATACAGGTGTTCATGGACAATACAGCCTCCCTGTTTTATGTTCATGGATGGGGGTGGGAGGAAGTACAAAGTCTTTGTCCCTCTGTCAGGAAGCCCTCCATCTCTGTGAATTTTTGTGTCTAGTATGTCATTCGCCTAGAGGCTTTACATCTCCCCAGTGTCTAAAACACACTGGCGGATCGCTTCAGCAGTTCATTCTTTTCTCACCATGAGTGGTCGCTCCATTTGCAGGCTATCAGAATGATCTTCCAGAGATGGGGGATTCCCCATGTGGACCAATTTGCTACCAGGCAGAACAGGAAATGTCACAGGCTTTTCTCTTTACTTAGTCTCATTAGCAGATTTTCCAGTTGCTAGAGAAGAAACAGGAGACCCAAGAGTAGATGGGATAAACGGACTACTTTATTGCTGACGCATGTTTACTCTGAACCCCCAACAAAACATTTTGAGTGGCAATGATTTGGCACCAATTATGCTTCTTTATCCATTTTAGTATGTTAATTCACACATGTGTCACTACTTCCCCATAATCCTTATTTAGTAATGTTAACTCCTATACAGTAAATATTAATAGGCTGGTGATTAATATTATTATTCCCCCCTTTACTGTTTACAGGATTTTCAGTTAGATCAATGTTTTTCTACATTACATACTTCCTGAATCAGCAGGTTACAGATATTACAAAGGATGTGACCCAGAAAGTATTTTTATAGAGCAAGTGAGAACAAGCAAAAGACAAAATAAAGAAGAGCACTTGTATGTTTATCTATCTTTCTAGGTTACAAGAACGAAGGAAAAAGAGCATATTTATACATCAGAAAGGATAATACCTGTTTTGGCTGGACCCTTTATCTATCTTTCTAGGATGCAAGAACAAAGGGGAATAAACATGTTCAAAGGACAATGCCTGCTCTGGCCAGATCCCCCTATCATTATTGTATTTTTTCCCGGACCCCTCTTAATTTTTACATATCCCAATACCAGCATCTTTCTCCTGTTTTGGATGGGTTGGGCGTCCTGATAAATGCATTCCTGCTGATTCTGCTCATCAGCAGTGCCCTCTTGAAGATTAAGAGGGACTAGGCCAAAGTCCTCATGATCACTCTACCATGGCCTCACCAGCATTGGTTCAAAGTGCTCATTAGGTATGTTAACGGAAGTTAATGGTTACCTGGTAAGCATCACCCTTAATAGGCGATGTTTATTGGGTAACGGTTAATTGGTACTGGGAGCAGTTTCCTTAGCTATGACTCAGGCTTGGAGCCAACAGCACCTGCACAGGCACGGGCCAGGAGCTGTGGCAGCAGCCTCGGCCTGTGGCAGGGGCTGTTTCAGCCCAATCCTGGAGCGGCCCCCTCATGCCCCTTTAATTAGTTAAAAGCAGTGTTAGTGCTACATTTAACCAATTAAATGGGATTTTATGCTCTTGGACCTGATGACAGCAGCCCCATGGACACTAGCCAGTTACCCAGGCTTGTCCACTCAAGATCACAGCGCCTGAACTTTCCCTCTTTCTACCTCCCAACATGGATGCTGCATAGTTGAATCTGGAGGAACAAACCTGCTCTCGTCAGGTCCAGCTGGTTCTCTTGAAAAGTAGAAATCCCACTATTAGTACAACTTATCTGGAAAAAGTGGAAGCACAGCTCCTGCTGAGAGTGAGAGTGGAATATATCTCTGACCCAGTTGTCTCTGCAGTCCATTCTGGATTACTTGCTTCATGAAAAGCACCAGGGCCTGGCCTTCTCTTTGATCAAAATGCATCTAATAGCCATATCAGTGTTCCACCCCTGCACCAGTGACTTCTGATGACAGACAAAGGGGAGGCATGGCCATGTGACTCTTCCCAGACCACGGGTGCCCCATCTCTTCTCGCCTACCATTCCATCCTTTCACTCTCTTTCTGAAGTGCTGCAGCCTGGGGGATTAGCAGGAGGGGGCCTGGCACTGGCAACAGCATTCATTAGTGGTAGTAAGCTGAGCAATGCAGGTAGGACCACTTCCCCCCCACCACTGGTGAGTGCAGAATCGGTGCTGATGTGCACCCATTGCAATTCTTTTTGACTAATAGTTTTCAGTTATGTTTTCAGGGAACTTGCACACAGTGGGGATTTTGCAGTCAGGTTCAGGGAAGTATTGTTGAAAGAGATGCAATACATCTTGGAGTTTCCAAATTGGCAGGGAAATGTGACCACTACTATATATCCCGAGGGGGTTTGTAAACTCAGCTTTTTGACCATGGAGACATAGATGTGTCTCTTCTGCTCTTTGGAGTGACTATAATAAATCCTATGGCATTAACATGGACCAGTCCTTATTGTTTGTGGCACCTAGTATGCTCTCGCCTCTGATTTGGTTTTGTGCCAGGGATGAGCAGGCCTGTCAGAAGGGGGGCCTAAAATTCTGACATTCTTCTTCAAGAGACATCCCTGGGGGTGCTCAACAGGAGGCGTCGGTGAGTCCCAGTGCCGCAGACTGGATTCTTCATAGAAGTGCACTGGGGCCACTTCTGAGGTGTGCGGGTGCCACTCAGCATTACCGTGCATGTGCGGCCACCCTTCCTTCAGTTCATTCTTACCATCCTTGGCACAAGACGGATCTCGGTAGTGCTCTTCATTACTCAACATTAAATAGTTGAATTCCTATTCCAAGTTCTTCTCCCTAGTTGTTTGTCTTCTCCAGGTTCTTCCCTGTTCCCTTCTCCCCTCCCCCCCCCCAAAAAAACCCCCTCTGTTCATTTGTTCTGAGTTGCTCTCCCTCCGGTTACTGTTTACCACGAGATAACAGTGTCACCGGGCTCCAAGTGCTCTTCAGCCTGAAGTGAGGCAATGCCCATCTCTGATGGATGTACTGAACGTGTAAAATGCCTATGAGAGTCCCATGTCCACAGGACTGTCAGCACTGTGTGAAACTTAAGGTGTGAGCACAGAGAGATAGGAACCTCCATTTGAAAATGATTATGCTCAAAAAGGCACAACGTCCCTTTCCTGACCTTGGCACACAAGGGACTGTCAAGACTAAAATCGATAGGGAAAAAAATCCCCAAAGAGATGCGTCTCATCTTTACCTCATGACAGGCAGTTGCCCAAGTGGCACACAACTGAAAAGTTAACACACAGGGCTGAAAAAACACCCATTGGGCACTTCAAGTGCTGACCGGATCCTTTCCGGACATGTCACACATAGCGCATGTAATGAGGCTTCAGGCCTGCTTCCCAGCTCTCAGCACCAAATACCCTTCCAACTAATGCAGCCCCTGAACTTGTGTCACCGAGAACAGTCAACACGGCACTGCAACAATTGAAGACGCAGTCCATCAGCACTGCCCTGCCATCTCATGGTGCTATAGCTCAGTTTTAAAATCCTAAACAAATCTAAGAGTCAATTAGAAATAGTGATGCTCTCCTTGCAAATACTAATATACAGGGCTCCACAAACTGCGGCGAGATCTACTCGCCAGCCCTGCACCGAGCATGTGCCAGACTGGCACTGCGCATGCGCGCAGCACTGGTGAACGGGGCAACCGGCTGAAATCTACTCACCACAGGCGAGTAGATACAGTGATTTGTCGAGCCCTGCTAATACAATATTTACGGATACTGGAAAGGAGAATAAAAAACATTCACTAAGGCTTGTACGGTTTCTCTGGGGAATGTTTAGGATCCATGCTATATAAGAACAAGTAAAAACAGATAAAAATTCTCCTCGTTTGGAACTGTCACCTTATGTGTGTCACCAATTCAAAGAATAGAAGCCCCAGAAGAAAGTAAAACATGGCTTCAGGGTTTGTAGACAGATGCATGATTCAAAGAGCTTGCAAATAAGATTTCATCCTACAAAACAACTAGTGTCATGCCTAGTACTTCTGACTCATAAGAGCCAAAACTCTAACGCATAGCAAAGATCTGGGCTTAATGTAATACTGATAAATGCATTGTATATTGTAACACAGGATTTTTAAAAAAATCATTAAGATCAGAGTTTTAGATATCTGCAGCACCCCAAAAAAATCTGTTAAAAGAATCTTTTTCTTTCTTACCGTAAGCCATTAATACCTATGTAAACTTTGTTTGGAATGTAATCATGAAAATGTCCTGGCATAAACACCCCATACAGCCTGCTTTCTGTTTATCATGGTGAATATGCAGTGGTAATACAGTCAAAGAACTACAGTTACTGGTGAACTTCCTTTTTGTATTAAGGGTATAAGTACCATTCTGTGCATGGTTGGAACTATAGCCATAGAGACTCCTCCTTTTGTATTTTATCATGTTATCATGAAAGTAAAACTAAACTTACTGTACTATGTTATTTATTCACTAGAAAATAGCAGTGTGAAAATAACACCAACAGGAACCCTAATATTCAGACACTTCAAATATGACATGAGTGGAGTTTACACTTGTTCCCTCGTTTTTAAACCAACTGAAGAACAGGCTGAAAAAAACTATTTGCTCAAATATGTTATTTATGGTAAGAGATCAAATTAGTTAAAAACATTTTGTACTTTAAAATGCATGTTGATGGTTTGAAATTCTGATATGCCAGCTTAATTTAATTTGAATAGAGTTGGAGAATTCTATACTTCTCGTAACTTTGCTGTTAATTGGCACTTACCAGAGAATTCATGGAATGCCATTTTCAGTCCCTTAAAGGAAATCTTCTGGTCTTTTGATTGAGAAATTGTTAAGCATAGCTCTCTGCATTTAAAAGGAGACATGAAACATAATTGAAAAATAGAAGACTGAAAAACTGACTGGGTGAAAATACTTAATAACTGTGCCACAGTAATTTCATTTCATGCTGAATTATTCCTTTTTGGAGATTGATTTTAATATCTTTTATTACCCCTTATTCCTGGGACTTCAGGAGCATCACTCAGACACAGTTTACACCAATGTAAAATTCTCATTCAGTTTTGTTTTTACAGTGTTGTCAAATAAGTCCTGCCCTTCTAAGGGAATATTGTGTAATAAAATATAAAGTGTTAGCATTTTTTAAAGAACATGCTAATTCTGCTTCACTATTCAGAGTAAATTTTGTTGCATAATATAGCAGAATGCCCCATGATTCTGCTGAAATACAGATATTACAGATAAAATTTTATCTCTTCATTACCATGATTCTACTACCAACTAAAGACAATAATAAAACTATTGACTTCAGTTAGATTTTAGATTGGAAGCCAGTGTTGCCTAAAAACATTGAGCAAAACAAAATTAATTCCTGGTTTTAAATTCACCTGAATTTGGCTCACTATTTCCAACCTTAAAAAAAAATCTGATTTTCAGTAGTTTAACTTGCTGAAGAACTTAGCTGAAATGGGGGACTTCTTTTGAATTTTATTTTTTTGATCAAAATGCTGACAAAATTTGTTTCCAACATCTATTTTGTTATTCTGTTGCCTTGCTTCAGCTTTCTTGTTCCAAGAAACCTCCAATCTAAATATCAGAAAGCAAAATGACATTTATAGAAATTTACAGGGCTTCCAGAATATACAAGACCTGGGCACACAAGCAGATGTGGTTTCCCAATGTACAGGAATCACTATATATAAATATATTATTTTATATATATTAAAATATATGATGGTATGACTTAAAAATCAGAATTAATGAGAGATACTGCATTATAAACAAGCAGCGAACAGCCTAGTGACTTATCTTTAAATGGATATCAATATAGCATCATGTAGTTTGTATTACATTTGTTTTCTAAGACAGCTATATGATTTCTCTACTTCTATGTTCTTTTTCTTCTCATATCCCTGATTTTTGCCATTCCCCTTCCCTGTTCCTTTATTCTCTGTTGCTCTGATGCTTTCCCACTTCTTTTTCTTTAGCTTGCATTATTCCTCTGTCTCCTTGTGATCTATCTATTCTGTGATAATCTGTTACCCCTACTATCATCTTGGTCCCCTTCACCATGTGCAGTACTAAGGAGGCAAACTTCAATTCAGTACAGATTGTAGCAAAAGAGATTCTATTCACTATACCCCGCTCCTGCCATATCAGCTATTCAGTAGGACCAGTAGGGAGACTGATCTAGAGACATGCTGCTGACCCATTACTCAGCTGCAAGAGTTCTCTTGGATCTCATTGGAGGTGAGGAATCAATCTTGAAACCCTTTTTAAAATAGCTTGTGTGGTTCTCACTAGAAGGTGCAAAATATTATACTGTATTAGAATTATAATTATGTAATATTAAATGCAATTCGTGTAATGATAAATTACACCTCACATTTCAATACGTCTTCTGAAATTGCTATTGTCTTCCTTCATATTCTTAAGCACGTATAGTCTCCATTTCTTGTAAGTGAAACAGAAATGTTTAGGCGTTTTATCCTTGTTAGGATATGTTTTGAAAAATGAAAGGTCATATTTATGAAAAATAGAAATGATGAATTATAAACTTGTAATATTCCATTGTTCTGAGACATGAATCCTTCATTAACATTTCAATGGAGATGTAAATCAGTTTTGTTGATGAACTACAGCTTTAAATTAATTACTTAACTTTCACACAAAAATACTGTTTTTAACTTAACCTTCATGTTTAAATGTGTGTTTCTCAGAATCTTGTTTTTTCTTTCGCCTACAGCTTATTCTGATCCTAACTTTTACTATGAGTTTACAGCCCGGTATCATGCAGCCCCCTGCAACAGTATCTACAATATTTCTTTCGAGAAGAAGTTGCTTCAAATACTAAGCAAACTTGTCATTGAACTTTCTTGTGAGGTTACTTTACTCAAGTCAGAGTGTCATCATGTAAAAATGCAGAAAGCAGGTTTACAAAATGAAATCTTCTTTACTTTTACAGGTAAAATATACTGAATTTTTAAAGACTGCTTAGCGTTTTTATGGTAAAGCAAAGTTTATTTAATGGAATATCATCACTGCTCACATTGAAAGCATTGTACATGTTTAATTCATAAAGAGTTATTTAGATTGTAACAATATATCTACAAATGATTTATGTGGTAAATCCATGTAAAAATGATGAAAACTCAGATATCTGACACATCCCAAAAAGTGAATTAGAAGCTTTTATGAATCTGCCCACAGCCACAGATCTTAAGTTCTTATCAGAGAATGAGAATTTTTGACACCTGAGGTATGCCCATCCAGAGAAGTAAAGGGATATAATATGCCCACTTACACTCTTTTGTTTTAATATATTATGAGGAGCAGTGCACTGGAAGAGGAGCTACTGTGGGCTGTTAGTCCCTCCTCCTAATGCGTGTGTGTGGAGGAAAGGAGGCCATGGTCATCAAGTTAGCAAAACTATTCTTCTTCGAGTAATGTCCCCATGGGTGCTCCACTGTTGGTGCCGGGTTGCCTCAGTGCCGTAGGTCAGAGTTTTGCACAGCAGTAGTGGGTTGGGCTGCGCATGCGCACTAGGTGCCTTGTGCCGTTCATGCCTTCTGTTTTGTGCGCGCGGCCCGACCCTTCCTCGGTTGCTTCGTTGCCAGCCTCGGCTGCAGACGAAACTTCAAGCTGCTCTTCTAAGAGAGCTACCTCAGCATTTTAACTGCATCAGTCCCTCTTCTCCTTCGTTTTAACATTTTCAGCCCTTTTAACTTTACTCACTACTCCTATGATATCCTTTTTTGTCTTTTTTTTTTTAAGAGGGAGAAGGGGCAGAAAAGAATCCTGAAAGCCTCTGTGGCCCTGCTGCCAGCGACCTCCCCGCCCCAAAAGGAAATAAAATATGTAATATTCAAACAATAATGATAATATGACATACTATGTCCGGCTCCCCAGGCTTCAAGAAATGTTACACATGCCAAGAGGCCATGCCAGTCTACGATGGCCACTCCTCATTTATTCACTGCCTTGGTGAGGGACATATTCTGCAGAAATGTCCTCACTGCAGCAAGCCAACAGCCCAGGCTTGCAGAGATAGGGAGATGCGGCTTCGCATACTCCTCTTCAATAAGGTTCTTCAGCCTTCAGCTACCAAGCACTCCTCTGCTTATCTTGAGCCACCCAGGGCAGAGAAATGGCATATAAGTTCACCAGTGCTGAAGCCAGTGTCGAAGAAGAGACTTCCCCCGCTAGGTCTCTACCATGATTGACATCGACCTGTATCAGCTCTAGCAATAAACTGGGTACCTCTGGAACCAGACACATCTGGCAAGCCAAAATCATGGAACCAAAGGACCACCACAAAATTATGGCAGCATTGGCACCCTTGGCACCCAGCAAATAGAAGGATACCAACAAGCCCTCATGAATGGCACCAACAGCACTGACTACTCAACCGGTGCTGATGAAGGCTCGGGCAAAGTCGAACCGTGCCCATCCCTCCCCAAGCCCGGAACAGACGTTTTTGCTGGCACCTCTGTCACCATCATCAGTGCCATGTTCACCAGCAGCTAGGCAAAGTTAGGCAGTCTCATCATATTAGTCGTCATACATCCCAAACTAAAACTTCAAGGCGACTGCCTTATAAAAAGGACATCTCCAGAGAAGATCCTTCACATGATATCTACAACAAAAGGCCTATTCCAATCCTTAGTACTTCTTATCAACGACCAAAAATCTACTCTTCAGCCGACTCAATCCCTTAGGACAGTGCCTACTTACTGACTCAGAGATTCCAAACGATTCAGGATCTTATCACCATACTTACTGTCAGCCGTTCAGTTGTGGTCCTCATATGCCTATGACTTATGGGCCACATGGCCGCCACTACCTATGTAGTCCAAAATGCCCGACTACATATGAAGCGTCTTCAGCACTGGCTGGCCTCCATTTACACCCCATCAAACACCGGGTCCACCGAATTGTCTCCCCCCCTTCCAAGGTCCTTTTTCCCTCAAGTGATGGACCAGTGCCACCAATCTACTGGCAGGGGTACCTTTCTAACGCACTCAACCATCTGCACAGATCACAACCGAGGCTTCAGTGACAGGCAGGGGAGCCCACCTAGAAAGTTTTTCCACCCACACATGAGAAAACTTTACACAAACATTCTGGAGCAGTCTTCAATGCTCACGAAAGCTTTCAAACACAAATAGTGAATCATATGGTCAGAATTTTGACAATGTGTTGACAGTGTATGTCGTCAATCGTCAGGGTGGAGCTTGACCCCCTTAGTTGTGTGCTGAAGCAGTCCACCATTGGAATTGGTGCATTGCCAACAATATAACACTAACAGTGGTGTACTTGCCCGGCATCCACAAGACCGCTGCAGACTTACTGAGCAGACAGTTCAGTATGGACCATGAGTGGCTGATCAGTCCCCACATCATCAGGGCTGTCTTCTGTATGTGCGGATTTGCAGAAATCAACCTTTTCAATACTCACAACAACACAGTATGTCTCAATTATTGTACTAGAGTGGGCATAGGATGGAGGTCTTTTGGAGATGCTTTCCTCATCCCCCCCTGGCCACCTCTACTCCTTTCCCCCAATTCCACTCATCTTGAAGAACCCTCAGCAAAATCTGGTGGGACCACACCTGGGTAATCCTAGCTCCCACATGGGCCAGGCAGACGTGGTATCACTTTCTGTTTTGAATGTCTGTCCACCCCCTGTCCACTCACTTGTCATTCAGATTTCTTGACTCACCATGGGGGCACCCTTCTGCACTCCAACCCTCAGAGCCTCCACTTGACAGCCTGGCTCCTTGCTGGTTTCAATATGCTGAAACACGATGTTCCGATTGAGTAAAGAGAGTCGTTCTCCATTGCAGATGTGCTACCACCCGCACCACCTACCTTCATAAGTGGAAGAAATTCTCCATGTGGTGCAAGCAAAAGCAGATGGACCCATACGAAGATCCACTTCCTCTCATCTTAGACTACATGCTCGACCTCAAACAGTCCAACTTGTCTTTCTCCTCTCTCAGGGTGTACTTAATCATTATTAATGCATTCCATTCACCACTCCAGGGACACACTTTTTTTGCTCATCCAGTAACTAGACAATTTTTGAAGGTCTCCATAACCTAGCCCCACCATGTAGACGTCTGCCACCTTTATGGAATCTTGAACTAGTCCTCGACATGTTGACCAGAACTCTATTCTAACCTCTGGCTACCTGCCCTTTACCCATTGTGACAGCCAAGGTGTTATTCCTCCTTGCAATAACATCCACATGCAGAATTAGCGATCTTGCTGCCCTTTTTGCGGCTCCATGGTACACAATTTTTACTAAAGACTCTAATTTATGTACTCACCCAGCCTGCCTACCAAAGGTCTGATCATCAATGAGCCGATCGTTCTCCAGTCGTTATACCCTAAACCGTACTCATCTTCAAGGGATTTCCTGATCCGTATTTTAGATGTTCGTAGGGCCCTTGCCTAATACACTGACCACATCAGAGGCTTCTGCACTTCAAAACAATTATTCATCTCAATAGCCAACCAATTTAAGGGCAAGCCACTTTCCTCACAACGTATATTCAAACTATTGTAGCCCACATCACCTAGAGCTCATTCTAACAAGAGCAGTCTCTGCCTCCATAGTCTTCCTATGAGGCATCTCACTCAGAGACATTTGCCGAACAGCCACATGGTCTCCAGACCATGCTTTTATGAAACACTAAGCGATTCTTAAAAACCTTGCTACTGATTCCTCAGTAGCCACAACAGTATGACAACACCAGGTGACTCCAAAGCCCACTGTCTGGCTTATAACTCACAACTGCTACAAGGTCGTCTACAGTGGAGCACCCACAGGGACATCACTTGAAGAAGACAAGGAAGTTACTCACCTTGTGCAGTAACGACGGTTCTTCAAGATGTGTGTCCCTGTGGATGCTCCACTATCCACCCTCCTCCTCTATTTCTTTGGAGGAGTTGTTCTATTTTCTCTCTCATCTAGATACTCAGGCATACACGAGGAACTGAGGAGGGGTTGGGCCGCATGCACAAAACAACAGGCACAAACGGCATGAGGCACCTAGTGTGCATGTGTGGCTTCTGCTGTGCAAAACTATGACCTGTAGCTCCGTGGCGACCCGACACCTACAGTGGAGCAGCCACAGGGACACACATCTCGAAGATCCATTGTGGCTGCACAAGGTAACTTCCTTTTCCACTATATCACTGCCACAGTCTGTTGGGGAAGTAACTTTTATGATGCTGTTGTGTGGATTGTGTTCCCTGAAGCAAGAAGGGACCACTGTGCAACTGACAGTCTCAGTACAGTTCCTATTCTGCTCCTGGTGACAAAGTTTGTAATAAATTCTTAATAATTCAACTGCTGCTTTTATCTTCAAATTAACTGGGAGTGAGTCTAGTGGATTGAAAGACCCTAAAGCACAAGTTGAGCTTGAAGAATCCCTCTGTCATCCGTGTGTTGGAGCAAAACATTTTGGTCAAGCATTACTCCATTTTCTGTGATTTGGCATTGAGTGGAGAGCTGTAGAAATAAGAGAATAATTCACCTTCAGAACATACATTTTTGAGGGGAAAATTGTCAAGTATTGCTATCTGAAACTGTCAGCAAGAAGGGATAAAATGATACCAATACTAACTGATTCCCCTTTTTTTGGTCCAAGCTCCAAGCACATGGCCTAGAGGGAATTTTTATAGTGTAAAGTTGCAGCTCCTGCAGGAACATTACAAACATTCCCTGCAGAACAGCTGTGGAGATGCAAGATACTACCAATTGTCAGTTTCTTTCTTGTTACTGTTGGTGAAAGAATATCCAGTGGTTGCTATGTTGGGTGCATCAGTTGTCTTGCATCTCTTCTAACTTGATGTCTGTCAGTGTAATTCCTCCTTAAAATTCACTGGATAATTGAATTCTGGAACTAACAAAAGAAATTTAGTCAAATACTACCCTAGGTAGCTCCACACTCTTTTCTAATCCTTGTTATGAATCTGTTTCACAAGAAAATAAAACTCAGAGGGCTAGATTCTGTAAATCCCCATGCAGCTATTCCCCAGCCCTGTAAATACCAAAGATCCCTATCTGCCTAACATTCCACTGGTGGGCATGTGTAAAATCTCTTATGTCCCAGTGAGATCTGAAAATTAGACATTTTCTACCTCTGTCATCTACAGAGCATGATTCAGTATGTGTCCGCAGAGGCAGAGATTGTGATAGTGCTCCCGAAACAATGTAATCAAGTGGCTGTAGTACTCATTTAAGATGTAAGAGGCCTATGTACAAATTCCCATGCTTCCTGATATGGAGGAGAAGCTTAAACTCAAATCTCCCTGTCTCTAGCTCCTGAACTATGGGGTATTTTGCGGGTGAAGATCAGTCTCCCACTTGTTGTAAAATACATATTAATTGGGTTAGTGTAGGGTAAACATTTCTGAGGTAGGCTATGATATTCTGTTAAGAACCCCTATTCTAAATTTCAAGTCTGGAACAAGCACACAAACACCTTACCAAAGGCACAGTACATGAAGGTTATCCCCCCTCCTGCTTAGCCCATTGGAGGAAGGTCATCAGAGACATGACATAACATATTCAATGGTGCTAGGAACAAATGCACAGTTGTCATGTGCCCTCACTGCCTTTACTTTAATCTCCCAGGTGCAACACCAATGGATCATATCTGTGCAAAGATACCTTCCTGATGCTAACAGACACATTGCCACTTAATACATAATTGACAACTGATGTCTGCTTTGTTTAAGTACTTGTTTAACTAGATATAAGGTATTCTGTAAGCTATGCGCAGAAAAAACTATGTAACCTTTAAATTATTGCCTTAATTTTGCCTCACTGTTAGCGCCTATCCAGGGGTTTGTGATCTTCCCCCCCACCCATCACTTCATCCGCCATCAGCATCTTATATAATCCATTGTAACTTACTGTCTGGCAGTGTTCACCAAGCCTAACAGGCAAAGTGACACTCCACTAGCGTTGTGTGTAATAAACCCTCCTGCTTGCTTCATACACTCTGTCCAGATTCTGTTCCAACAGTTAGGGAGACAGAGAATGACTGGTTATAGGACTCCCTAGGATATAGGACAACCATGTTCAAGTTCTTGTTCTCCAACAGTCCAAATGGGGTTTTGAACCCTCTCTTCCATAGTTTTGGGTGAATGTGCTAAATATGGATTGGGAGAGGGCAACAAGCCCCACAATAACAACAACCACTTTTTAGATTAAGAGAGTGTCTTTGTTTAAGCACCTAACTCTAGGAGAGGGTTCAAGTGTAGAGAATCTCAAAGGGAAGTGCTACCAGTAGCCACCTAGCTCTTTTAGCCCTTCTGCCCTCTCACCATTTCCTATTGGCTAGCTTAGGCAGTCTTATTGATCAAAACTAATATGAGGCTTTGAGTGAAGACTTCTCAAGATAGTGTTTTCCTTTACACATTCTGCAGCCATAAGAATGTTTACAAGTACCCAGCTGTGCTGTCAGAAGATGTAGGTTAAGCTACTTGTATCTGTCCATAGTTGGATTTTTGAGAGCCTAGTTTCCGAGATGGATCCATTGTGCAGTCTGTTCCAATCAATGCTAATGTTAAATGTAAACTTTCAAAAACAGTGAATTTTGTAAGATATGTACTGAATTCCAAATCTACTGCCACCAGTTTTCCAAATGGCAGTTTTCCAGAAATACAGAAATGTCTACATGGTTCAGGTTAAAAATAATACAACTTTCTTCCTTACAAAGAACACCTGCTTAAACAATCTGAGCAGAAAATACAATCTCTGGCATGGGTGTAAAAGACTGTATTCTACTAGTTTTTTCAGGTGTGAGAAACAGCACAAATATATCTGGTATCTACAAAAGGGAATGCAAAATGACTTTATACAGGAGCAACAGATATCCAGAGTTTTTTTTATGGGTGACTTTCTATTAGATTCACTAGTAGCTTTTCTGCCATCATTAGAAAAGTTAAACTAGACAAAGTCCATGAGTTCGTAATAGCTGCAAGCCGGGCACTGTCATTTTAGATTTCCTGGTTCTTGCATTGAAATTCTCCTGTTCCATCACTCTAGTTCCAAAAGTCACCATATCATCAAAACAAATTCTTCCACCTAGAACTGAAATTACTGAGATTGTTAGTTTAGCTACTTCTTTGTTGTGCAATGTGGATTGCATTTGTAGTTACAGATGCAGCAGATCTTTTTGAAGAGTGAGAAATATTTGAAGTAGAAAGAATTCTCTCAGAAGACTGACATTTCTATTCATTTCCCATTTCCATTTTTGATGTTCATGAATAACCGTGTTCCTGAGCTTTGAAATTTTTTTTTAAACCTGATGGAGAAACTTGATTTGAGATCTTGCAGTATGCCCATTGCACTACCTTTCCCCCTGAAAACTCCATTTATAATGGCTGTAATGTCCATGTGAAGTGTTTGAAAGAACAAACCCTAAATGTTTCATCACACCAGTCATTAATAGTTTCTCTTCTAAATCTCAGTCATTACTGGGGGACTTCAGGTTATATAATCTAGATATTGAGAGTTCTTGACTGCTATTTAGACAATGTAAACAGCCTATGACAAATATAAAAGTTTCCTAGTCCATGTAAGGTAGGGGTGGGCAAAATGTGGCCCACAGGCTGGATCCAGCTGCTAAGCTTAGGACCATCAGGTCTACTGGGATCATGTACCTCTAGGTGCCATGTACCCCCAGCGGGGAGAGACTTTGCTTCCTGGCCCTGCTCCCAACACAATCATTGTAGCTCCCAAATTGGCCCACAGGAGCTACGAGGATTGTGCTGATGATGAGGGCAGCGCACAAAGTCCCCTATCCTCCTGGTGCAGGGCGCAGAGAGGGACATGGTCACAACAGTTGGCTGCTTTAAGCAGCCTGGGGCTGCAGCAGGTAGGAAGTCTGTCTTAGGCAGCTCCCACCCAGCAGGACCTTAAGTTAGCACGTTCTGGCCAGAGCCCGCATGTGCACCCTGCCACCTCCCAAACTTAACTCCCTGTCCCAGGTCACCAACCAAATCCTCGGCACACCGCCTCCACCCAGGTAAATCTAATGCCAAATGCTGGAGAGCAGCTCTTTAATCTCTCGTTAATATTCTTCAAACCCCCCCCATAATAGTGAATTGGTGTTTCTTAATCTCCCCAAAATAGGGATCTGTATAGGCAGATGATTGCATAAGTGTAAACATTTGTCTATATTGATCCACTCTTCTCACCATCTTTCATATCAGAGTTGTATAAAGATTCATCATAAAATAGAAGGAACAGTGGTAGTTAGTGTTGCAGTTCGTTTGTAGCCATTCAGGTTCAGGCATGAACCTATATCTATAGAGCATGCATGTTTCATAAGAATGTAGGTCCATAAGACAATAATTTTGAAGAACTAAAGTTACTGAAGTAATACTTGTTATATTCTACTTATTAGTCTTTCACTAGAAAGGAACTGATCATTGGAAGCACTAGGGATTGCAATGGCTTTTCTTTGAGGGAGGCTCAAGAACTTCCTTGCAGAAATAATTGATCAGAACTTTGTACTTTTGGAGTTCCTGCCTGGCCAAGCACCCAAAACATCAACCCAACAGTGATATATTAAGATCTATACCTTAATTAAACAGCTACTGCAGTTAATGAATTATAACATGGATTGCTCATGTGAATTAAAAGAATTAGAATATTTATAAATTGGTAGACTTCTAAGATTATTAATTTCTTAGGAATCAAAATCTATAAATAAGTATTGCATCCAATCACACTTTAAAAAAAAGAGATACCAATATTTAAGTGCATTAAATCTTCGTAAGAGGAAAATAATTATTTTTAAGGCAGTTTATATTTATAATTATTTATAATTATTTATAATTTCAGTATAGTTGCTTCAAGTATAGTGAGAAATGTAATTTTATTAATTTGAAAAGAAAACCTTAAAGTTTTATTTTCTGGGACATTAGCAAGTTTAATGTTGATTTCAGTGTATTTGTTCCCTTGTAAAGTAGAGTATGTTTTATTTACAGTTTCTTCTTTAGATTCAGAAAAAAGCAACAATCCATGTCAAACGAATTGTGATACTACTAAAAGATTAAACAAGGTACTGTAGATAAATCAAAAAATATGAAGACCAGGAAATATAATTATCCAGTTCTTTCTAGTGCCAACAAACTGATTTGAATAATGCGTCTAATAACTAAAAATGTTATTGTGTGCAAATGGATGTACCAGTGAACACTTAAGCATAATTTACCACCTAGTGATATTGTTTAGTTTTTAGTTTGTCATGTGGAAAAGGGTGAATTGCATTATGGCTCTATTTGGAGAACAGACTTGAGTTGTTTCATTTCAAGTAATGAGATAATTACACAGAAGTAAAGTATTGAGAATGAATAGTAGTAAAACAATTAAGTGGTTTGAACATAAAGTATTTTACACATCTAACCAGAATATGCAACAAAACAAGCTTTTACATAATTTGAAAGTAACCCTGATGTTGATGTGTGACTTTAAAAAGTAGTGCTACAGTAAGACAGAAAAAGTTAAATAATTGCCTTACATTGTTAGTATATTACATATAATATAATATAGAGGATATTTTTCAGAACTGTGGCGTACTAAATTACACTTCAGAAGATAAATGTATTTTTAGTTTGCTGATTCCTGAAACAAAGATTTTATCAAACCTTCAAAATTCAGTTAGAGTTTTTTTTCACTTCACAAAAGGACAAAATTTTGTGCATTTTTGTATCATTGATATATTCCGATTATAACTTCAGAGAGCTCAACCAATTGAAACAAACTTGAGATGATTTAATCATTCAGATTATTCAAAATACTCTTTGGACCATGGATCAGTGACAACTTACACTATTGGAGGGATTTCCTACCCTTCCTTCCTCCCTTTTAACATCTGTTTGTCCAAAATGCCTAGGAAATACTTGGAAAAAAAAATATCTTTGTTAGAAATTCAAAATCCTCTAGCCTTTCAAGTGAGTGCTGAAAGAACTCTTAATCTACATCCAGGTTATCAAATGCATCCATCATAACAGAGAAATGCTATATTGATTTTTCTGATAATTCTAATGATAAAAGTTCATATGCATCTTAGGGATGTTAAATTTTGATTAATCAACTAATCAAGTAGTCGATGGAATTTTAATCGACTACTCGATTAGTCAGTGGGGCTTGCCCCGGGTTCCCCACTGCACCTCTGCCTTTGAAATGTAGTAAGAGCTGCCTGCTGCAATATTTCAAAGGCAGAAGTTCAGTGGGGAACCCGGGGCAAGCAGGGACTCAAGCAGTCCCTGTTCACACCAGTTGCTGACTGCTGTGCTTCTGTTGTCTAAATGTAGCAAGAGCCCTGTGGGGCTCCTGTTCTAAGGCAAAAAAGACCACATTGGCACCAAAGCCGACACAGTACACTGCACCTACAGGGCACTTAGACTCCTCCATGCAGACTGCATCCAAACCAGTGCTGTGGACATGCACCAAGTTGACCCCAGTATGAACCGATGCTGCTCCTGTATTGGCTACAGTGCATACAGAAACTGCTCCCATATCCACCTTGGTACCAGTATTCTCCACAACACATCCTCTAACATCACATGAGGATCTGGTGGTGGCCTCATTTGGTACCAATGGCACTCCAACACTCGAAGGACGAAGCAGGCTTGCCACATCCATCCAGCTCTTTTCCCCCATTCTCCGGTGATGAAGAGGATGATGATGAGGCGATTTCATTCTCTCCACAACATTCATCACAAAAACCTACATCATACCCCCAGCAACAGCAAAACCGGGGTCAGATGTGATAGCTAGTCCCTTAATTCACTCCCATACATTTTCCTCTACCCTCACAGAGATGGGGCCATGGTCTCCTTATAGAGTGCGGATGGCTACAACCCATGCCCCAGTGCCTCAAAAACCACAGCCAGCACCTTTAAGACCATCATAGTCAACTAGATACGAGACAGCCCAGGCAGACATTGAGGACATAGAGGACACCCAGCAGGATGAATCTCTCCCTCCAACTCACTGTTGTCATTATCTCCTCACAATTATGCCTCCACCCCCAACAGCAGGGATGATTTTAAGTCCTTTCACAACATATTTAAATGAGCAGCTGACTTGCTGGAAACAGAGGTATCCCTCCTTCTTCCTCATCCAAGGGAGCAGATAGAAAATACTACATCCCAGTGAAAGGATCAGAGTTTTTATTACTCACCCAGCTCCCAATTCCTTGGTCATAGAGGCTGTTCACCCAAGAGGAACACAGGTCCACTTCCGATTTACACCTAATGACAAAGATTGGAAGAGGCAAGATATATTCGGAAGGAAGGCATATTCCTAGGCCTAGCTGCAATTTAGGATTGCCAATTACTTGGCATTGTTAGCAAATCTAATTTTTTTTGAAAAAATGATTTTTTTTATGGAATAGCTCCCAAAGGAACATAAAAACCCCATCCCTGTTCCTTTCCAGGGATCCTTTCCCACAAGATATTCCTACAACGGGAGATAGACAAACTCCTCAGTATAGGAGCTACAGAGCAAGTACCAATTCAACATAGGGGAAAGGGTTTTTATTCCTGTTACTACTTAACATCCAAAAAGACAGGGAAGATGGAGACCCATATTGGACATATGCTGAGTAAACAGATTTCTAAAGAAGCAGCACTTTACTATGGTCACTCTCACAAAGATAATCCCATCTCTAGAGAAAGGAAATTGGATGTCATCCCTCGATATACAAGACACTTACTTTCATATCACAATTTCTCCATCACACGGGAAATTTCTCTGATTCAATCTGAGACCAGCATTACCAGTGCTGTGTTCTGTCCTTTGGCCTAGCAATGGCCTCAAGGGTATTCTCCAAGGTTCTAGCAGTAGCAATTTCACATCTCAGGAAGTCAGGAGTTTTAATCTTCCCATATTTAGATGACTGTCTATACTAGATCCCACAGCTCAGGTATCAACCTTCTATATGGCATGCACTATCAGCCTTTTCAGCACTTTGGGACTTGAAACAAACAACCAAAAGTTCCAAGAACTGGAATTTACAGGGGCAACAATGGACTGTATCCATGTGCAACCCAGACTACCATCATTTCCAAGCATCATTTCCAGACAACCATACCATCATTTCCAAGCATCATCAGCTCAAGGCATCTTGAGTAATCCCAGGGTTTCATCCAGGCAATGCCTTCAACTGTTTGGCCATTTGTCAGCCATGACATATGTGATAAGACTTGCCAGGCTTCACATGCGCTGCCTACAAACATGGCTTCACACCTGATTTTGACCTCATGGGCATCATCTACAGAAATCCCTCCAGCATCCCCAAAAGAGTAAAACAGTTGCTACATTGGTGGCTACAATCAAATAATCTATGTGCTAGAGTACCATTCCAACAAAAGCCTCCTTTAGTCACGGTTACTATGGATGCGTCTCTAGAGGGATGGTGTGCACATCTGAATAATCATAGCATTCAGGGAAAATGGTCCCCAGTAAAACATATCAATGTACTATAGCTTTGAGCTGTCAGGTATTTATGCCAATATTTCCTTTCATTCATTTGCAACAAAGCAGTAAGAATTCTCATGGATGGTATGTTTTATATATACCATCCAGGAGGTGCAAGGTAATATCACCTATGCACGGATGCCATTAACCTATAACATTGGTGCACAAAGAACCAAGTAGACATTTCTGTTGCTTACCTCCCAGGAAAACAAAATGTCATGACAGACCATCTAAGCAGAAATTTCCTTCAGAAATACAATTGGGAAATCCACCCTC
Source organism: Pelodiscus sinensis (assembly GCF_052426305.1). NCBI lineage: Eukaryota > Metazoa > Chordata > Testudines > Trionychidae > Pelodiscus > Pelodiscus sinensis. The sequence continues at coordinate 159,552,598 of NC_143053.1, forward strand.
AAGTCTTGCATTAGGTATGTCAATCATGGGGCTTTCTAGAAATAGACTTGTTCACCACATATCACAATGCAAAATGCCTCAGATACTGCTTCTGAAGTGGCCTGGACAAGAACTCCATGCGGAATGCCCTTATAATCAGGTAGTCAGATTCATGTACATCTTTCTCCCCATTCCACTGCTCAGCAAACTTATATGGAAAATAAAGCAAGACAGGGCTCAAGTAATTCTAATAGCACCCTGATAGCCCAGGCAGATATGGTTCCCCTACCTAGCCCAGATGGCCATAGCCCCTCAGTTTAGATTTCCACAGATTCCAAATGTCCTATTTCAGGACTCTGGACGCATCCTTCATCCAGATATCCAGTATGGTCCTTGAAGGGCTAGCAGGATTGCACTTAACCTTTTTGGAGAAAGTTGAACAGTTAATCGCGACTAGCCGGAAATCAAGTATCAGAAAAACTCACTCTCAGAAGTGGCAACATTTTAAACATTGGACTGCAGAACACACTATAATCCCACATTCAGCACATCTACCTAAAGTGCTGAATTACATGCTCTCCCTAAAGAAGCAGAGCCTTTTATACTGTTCCATTAACAGCCACCTGGCAGCAATATCAAGCGGGCATTTGCCTATAAATGGTCACTTGGTCTTTGCTCACCCAGCCATAAAGGGTTTTTGAAGGGACTCGATAATGCTTTTCCTCTACTAAAGCAGTCATCTCCTTGGTGGGATTTTAAACTTGGTTCTCACAACATTGACGGGGCAACCTTTTGCATCAATGCCAACTTGCTCATTACTACATCTTTCAATGAAGGTAGCCTACCTCATTGCCATCATCACAGCAAGAAGAGTCAGTGAGATTGCTGCATTCATGGCCGACCCTCTGTTTACAATTTTCTGCAAGGACAACATAGCGCTTACCTCACCCAAAATTCCTTCCAAGGTCATGTCACTATTCCATGTTAATTAACTGATGGACCTACCTATCTTCCACCCAAAATGGTATCGATATGCCAATGTTGCGTGCCTCCACATGTTAGATATACTCCAGGAACTTGAATTTTATCTAGACCAGACAAAACAATTTAGACAGTCCCCTACACTTTTTCTATCAATAGCAGACCATTCTAAGGGCCAAGCTATTTCTAAATGAAGACTTTCTAAGTACGTATCTTACTGTAATAGAATGTGCTATTCATTGAATTATATACCGGTCCCTGACCAGATACAAACTCACTCCATTAGGGCAGTCTCTACATCAACTGCATTTCTTCATAATTTCCACATTACTGATATTTGCAAAGCTGCAACATGGGCTTCAACTCCTACCTTTATGAACATCATGCCCTGGACAAGTATGCAGCATAAGACACAATTCTGCCTAGTAGTTATTCTGTGGCCCACACTAAATATCCAAAGTCCCACCTTCCAAATTCTCAGGATACTGCTCCGAAGTCTCCTACAATGGAGCACCGACATGGACACTCCTCAAAGAAGAAAAGGAGGTTACTCACTTCACGCAGTAACTGGTGTTCTTCAAGATGGGTGTCCCTGTGGGTGCTCCATGACCCTCCCTCCTCCCCTCTGCTTCAGTAGAGAAGGAACTGAGGGACAGTTGACAATGCATGTGCCAGTACACTCACTATGCAGCAAGATGGCAGCACACATGTGCATCGGCACCTAGAATACTGGTGCTAAAAATATCCCACTATAAGCGCAGGAGTGCTGAAATACCTACAGTGGAGCACCCACAGGGGATACCCATTTCAAATAACACCAGTAACTGCACAAGTTGAGTAAATTCTTTTATCATCTCCTTTTGCAGGTCACATTTAAAGCTTTTTATAAAGCATGAGTTCCATGAATGTTACTGAAAGCAGAATTTGCTCTATTGAATCTGGTCAGGTCTTTTGCTTGTTATATTGAGAGTTAGTATGCAGCAAGATGGGATGTAAATTTACAGCACACTAGCTTACTGTGCAATTACCGGCTGTTTGTACTCTGCCATATGTGGACAGTAGGGAGTGCTACTACCTCTGAAAAAAATTCTTTATTGGCTCCTGCAGAGTAAATTACTTCCATACTAGTAAAAAGGGTTCACAGCAATTATCTTTAATACACATCAGTTTGAGGAGGAATTACACATGCTGTAGAGTTATATCAAGCAGATAACTTCTCTGTTAAACATTAAAGAGCTATACATTCCCCTTGACAAGATTCTTTTTCACTAACATACACAAACGGGCCCAGTGCTGGCCTCACATAGTTTCTACCTGGCAAAGAGAGAAAGAAGGTGGTTACTAGTTTTATAGACAGCTTATCTTCCTGTCTGTTCATCTTAGCTCTCTGGTCTTGTCTCAAGGGAATCTGAGACAGGAGCTGGTTGTCTCGAGATTCCTCAGGCTCACAATCCTACTCGAGCAGAGTTTTGGCTACTCTGCATAGCAGTGTTGCAAGTTACTTCAAGTGTTAATATTAAGGAATCCCCCCAAAACAAAAGTAATGCTTTAGTCTTATACTTTTTCCTTAAAGGAATCACATTTCTTAAAAGCATGCACAGTGGGCACATGGTTACTAATTGTTACCTTTTTAGTATTTTAAAAGGGACTAGAGAAGGTAGTACCAAGCACTCAAAGATCACCCCATGTTCACTCACTCATCAGTCATCACACAGAGCGCCAGAGTGAATGTTTCTGTAAGCAGGTTGGCTTGTGGTCTATGCTGGAACTTTATACATGTGATATTTACCTTTGAATAGGCCATATTTGCTGACCATTACTGATTGTATGTGCAGGCTTTGGCAGTTCTTTATCACATTTGCTTCTGCTTAAATGAAACTGTTACCTGTCCTCGGACTAGCCAGGGAATCAACTTTGACAAAGGGCCACTGGAGCTGTACTGGGGTTGTTTATTAGCATAGATTCTTAAGGGTACGGTGGTACGTGTATGCACACACACTCTCTCTCTCATATATATATATATATATATGCTGGCAGTTTGGATGCAGGCTACAAGCAGCGAGAGTTCGTTTGTTTCACAGGTGGCTGAAACTGGCTAAATAAGAGCCTCCTGGAGACTCGGCTACAAAGCAATGAAAGACCACCAGAGTCCCTTTGGATTTGCGGGAGGGCTTTACTTTCTCTGGGTCAGTCCTAGGCTTCTGCTGTGCTGTTACATCTTGTCCAAAAAAAAAAGAGAGATTCCTGCTGGCCACTTATGACTTTAATTTATATACTTTGCAGAGTTCTTTCTTGCTTTGAAAGGTTAGAGGTTGAACTGTCTTTTCATTGGGTATTTTTCATTCACTTGTCTTCACTCATTCTATGGATTACATACATATTCATAAGCACGGATATAATTAAGCAGTGTGATTTCTAAGCAAAGTCTTGCCTTATTGCCTTTGACATAGCAGGAAGCCTAACATAAATTGGATTGTTTAAGATAGCAGAAGGCTTAACATAGATTGTATTGTGAGAGCCAGAGCCAAGGGTAAAAGGGGGTGGGGGAGAATAGCCCTACAGAAACCTGCTCTCAGGATCCTCTGCAGTCATCCAGCCATGTTTAAGTTGTGTTAAGTTATGCTCACACTATTCATTCAGTATAGCCACACCAATTTGGCACCATCCCAACATTACGTACTAAATGTTCCATAGCAGTAAATAATAAACTATGGAACTGTTAGTGCATGGTTGCAGGATTCACACTTAAGTTAGGCTACAGAACACTAATAGATTTTTACACCAGCTCTTTGCATACTAACTCTTTATAAACAAGACCATTCTCATCTTCAACTTCTCATCATTAGAAATCTTCCAAATTAGAATATGAACAACTTTTCGGTTATGTTAGATTTTGCATTAGCAGAGTTTACCAGGAAATCAAGGTTTGTGATACTATGGAATTGTGCTGTTAAGGTAGCATGACCATGACTAAATGATACACTTTTATAAAGTTTACAAACCTAATTTTTTTATTTTTAATTTTTTTTTTGCGGGTGGTATTTGGGTAATACTAAGTTAGGACCAAATTTGTAAAACCATCTAAAGTTTTAATGTGTGTTCCTTTTATATTTTTGAGACAGACTAACGTAAGTTGCATGTGGTACTGTGCCACAAGGGGAAGTTGTCCATGGCACCACCATGGTCTCCTCAGAGGCAATGCTCTCTATCTGGAGGATTGTCGAAGGTATCACCTCTGTGAGATGAGAGATGCAGAGGCCCCAACCTGGCCCAGTCCTTGGTCTGTCCCAGGACCTCTGAGGGCAGCAGGTGGGACTCCCCAGGATTTTGGCAGAGGTCTTCAGAGGCACACGTTCCTGCTCCCTCCACCCTGCATATGGGATTAGCTCCTGAAGCCACTCCTCCTCTTGGCCTCAAGGTCTGAGCACTGTATGAGGGACAGGTCCCCGGCACAGCACCACTCACCTTGCTGGTACCACTCTCTGGCTCATAACTTCCTGCAGTGTGTCTGTGAGGAAAGCAGGGACTGGTGGTCCCACTCAACTTCATGGCGTGGTTTCAGCTGATTAGCTAGTGGCTCTGGGACAGGTGCTAGTCATGAGATGGCCAGCCACCGTTGCCCATACTGCAGATCCCAGAGTGGATGATGCTTGCCGGACCCCACTGCTCTTCTGCATCCAGGGTGTTGGCCCAGTGTGCAGTACTGCACCCGTGCCAACCCTTGCTCGTAGTTCCCTGGCACTGCACTCTGTCATCCTGGCCTCGGACCAAGCCTAAGTGCCCGTGGTGCAAGCTCCTTGTCCAACACCTCCAGTACAACAAACTGAACTCTAGTTGTTACAGTGGCCAATGGTCTGGTTGTCTCAATGGTACCCTGGAACCTGTGGGGGTTCTCTCTATCATCTCAGGTACTGTGCTCAGTAGCTAGTATGCCAAAGGCATTATTAACCTCTTCTGTCTGTGTTAAATGCCTCCCAGCAGGAGAAGCAGAGAGCTAAGATATAGGCACGGGCCTCCTCTGATCTCGAGGAGGTTCCCTCAGCACAGGCCTCCTCCTCCTCTCCAGATGAGACCATTGTAGGCCTTCCACAGTGGTGCCCCCCAATGATGTATGGGCTCACCAAGACTTCCTTAAGAGGGTGACCACTAACTTGAACCTCCAAGTGGAGGAAATTGAGGAGCAGGAGGATACCCTTTTTGGGGAGTTGGGTCAGTCAGCTCTGGCTAGTTACTCCTCCACAATGAGGTGGCCAAGATTGCCATGGCCCTGTGGGAAATGCCCTCCTCCATTACTCCTATACCTAAGGGTGGAAAGTAAGTACTTCATCCTAGCGAAAAGGCATGAGTACCTTTTTCTCTCACCCTACCCCTAACTCCCTGGTGGTGGAAGCCATTAACCACTGGGTAAGGCAAGGTCAGCTCAGGGCGGCTCTGAAAAATAAGGACTCAATGAGGCTGGACTTAATCAGGAGAAAGCTTTAAAGTCTTCCAGCTTACAGCTTTGGGTGCTAAATTACCAGGCCATCATAGCTTGCTCTGATATAAACATGTAGCAGGCTATCACCAAGCTTGAGTTCTCTCTGAGGTATCAAGGAAGAAATTTTGTGCTTTTCCAGAGGAGGGGACAATGGCTGTTAGAGTGGTGCCCCAGGCTGCTTCTGATGTGGTGGCTTGTTCCATTGACCATTTTCATGTGGAAGGCCTTGTAGTGCTTCTCTCCAGCCTCTCCCCTGAGGCACAGCAATCTCTTCAGGATTTCCCCTTTGCTGGGGCAGCCCTGATGCAGAGGCTCATCAGCGCGTAAGAAATTCAGGCCTCAAATTCAGGCCTATCTGCTGAGCCTTCCCAACTTTACCAGGACTTGGGGCAGAGCAAATATAAGGGGTTTAGGTAGAGGCAGTCCAAATCTTGCTCTTCTATGCAGCCCAGCTCCTCCCATCCTATGGTTGCCTCCAAGCACCCGTTTTGAAGGTATGATCAAGGACAGCATATCTTTCACACTGCCAGATTCAACCCTGTAACCTTTTCACACCACCTGCATCTTTTTCCTTCTGCCCTGGTGCTCTATAGCTACAGACCTGCATGGACTGAACTGTTAGCTGGTATGGCTCTAGTTCAGTATGGTATCCCTGGCCTCTGTCATTCCCTTCCTGGACCTGGGAGAATGGAACACCATCCTCGATCTCAAGGATATTTATGTTTGTCAAGGGTCACAGACATTTCCTACAGATATGGTGGGAACAAACCACTACCAGTTTGTGGTCCTTTTGCTTCGCCTTGTCACAGCCCCTTGGGTTTTTACCAAATGTATGTTGGTGGTGGCTGCACACCTCAGATAACAAGGGGTACAGATCTACCCTTACCTGGACAACTGGCTCATCAAGGGCGACTCGTACTCTAACATCTGCATGCATGTGGATCTTTTGCTCTGTCTGTGCCACCGCCTTGGCCTGTTGATAAATACAGAAATGTCTCAGTTAATGCCAATTCAACACACAAAGTTTAAAGGAGCCATATTAGATTCATCTCTCATGAGGGTCTTTCTCCCTCTGGCCAAGTTTTGCTCTCTTGTGGACCTTGTGACTTACATGTGCACTTCACCAACCACTACAATCAGAGTATGTCTTCAGCTACTCGGGCATATGGCAACATCTACTTCCTTGGTCAAGTATGCCAGACTCCATATGTGGCCCCTTCAGGAATGGCTGGTGTTGGCCTATACCCCCTCAAGACTGCTTCCAGACAGAGTGCTGACAGTCCCGGCCCCAGTTTTGAGTTCTCACCTGGTGGATAGGCACTGGCAACATTCTGACAGGAGTACCATTGTGAGCGCCTTCCCCCTTCCTCCCCCCCACCACTCCTTCAAACTGGTATTGGATGTGTTGGACCTAGGCTGGGGTACCATTTTGGTGAACTCCGGACCCAGGGTACGTGGACCAAAAAGGAAGTGCCTATCCACATAAATGTCAAGGAATTGTGGGAGTTCTCAGGGCATGTGAAATCTTCCTCTCTCTCTTGGCAGTCAGGGTGTTCCGAGTCTTCATGGACAACATGGCCACGATGTTCTTTGTCAACCACTGGGGGTAGGGTGCGGTTGGACCCGCTCTGTTATAAGGCAGTCTACCTCTGCAACTGCTACATCCAGCACAGTATTAATCTGGAGACCCACTGCCTCCCAGGCGCGGGAAACTTCCTAGCCAATCATCTGAGCAGAAATTCTCCTCTCATCAAAAGGGGGCTCTCTAGCTGCAAATCATTGCCATGTTCTTCCAGAAGTGGGGCACTCCCCAGGTGGACTTCTTCGCCACAGCACACAACACGTGTTGCAGCTTCTGCTTCAGATGATGAGCAGATGCGGGATTCCTGAATGATGCCTTCTTCATCAAGGGGTTGGGAGTTCTGTTCTACATATTTTCCCTGATCCCACTTGGCCCCAAGGTCCTGGCCTAAAACAGCTTAGATGAGAGATTCTTTCTGTTCTCACATTACTTATAAGCATAATGAAAGTTTTTGACGTTTCAGTGGGATTTGGATGCCCAACTTGTATATAAATGGACATTTCTAATGATTGATTGTTCAGCTGAAGACTGAATACTTTATAATCCTCTACCTGGGTCTTTTTTTTCAGGTCCCACTGTAAGAAAAAACGTCTATAATCTAACAGAGCTACTAGAGGATTCATAACAGACAATTGATTCATAAAGAGAAAAAAATTGTTACCTAGAATTGGATTTCTACAAAAACATTCCAAGCAATTGCAATAATCTCCTGTGTTGTTTTGTTTTTGTTTTTGTTTTTAAACTAAACTAGCATAACTTTCTATTTTGTTTTATTCTGGGGAGATGCTTGTGTTGTCTGTTTCGCCAACAGGTGACCTGTTATGGATGAAAAGTGATTTGAAATCTGATTTATCTTACATGTCAGTAGTTTTGCAGATGGAAGACCTATGAATCTATTTTGCTGATGTTATAGTGTAGAAATCCCAATTATAATATAGGGAAAAAAACCTGTCATTTACTCCTTTTTTAGAATGTTTTTGCTTGTACTGTTTACTTTTTATAAATCATGATAGCTATTAGTGCTTGCTATAGCTCTCATCATCTCACAGAAATTAAAATTCACAATTACATTAATCTAAATTCAATAGACTGGCCATTCAGCTCTGCTCCCCTACCAGCAATGATCAATGATAGTAATTCATCTTTGAGATCCTGTATATTATTACTTCTCCCACCTTAAGCACACTAGAAAAATAATTTTACTTATTTTTGAATGGATGATATAAAATAAATCTTTTTGTTTCACTTTAGGCAAAAGATCTTATAGAGAGATTTTTTAACCAACAAGTGGAAGTTCTGGGGAAACGTTCTGAACCCTTACCTGAAATATACTATATTGAAGGTACTCTGCATATGGTCTGGGTTAATCGCTGCTATCCAGGATTTGGAATAAATTCTCTAATACATCCAGATTGTCCTGATTGTTGCGGTATGTCGTATATTTAATAAGGTGTACTATTTGTAAATTTGTGTTAACTCAAGATAATTTTCACTTTGAGTTCTATACATCGTTTAGCTTAGTGTAGTCATTCATACCCATCTTATGGTATTTTCCTGTCAGGTGTCTCTAAAGCTACTCAAGATTGTCCTGTTTTATCATTTTAGACTGATGTTTTCTAGGAATAGCAAGATACTTCAGAAGATCATTTTGATTATTAGGATCTTATCCATAGTGCATTTAAGTCATTGGTATTTTTATCACTATTCCTTGTGAGTTGAGGATAAATTAGAGGGCAAAAAAATTCTACAACCATGTTAGAAAAAAGAGGATGACCAAAGACATGATAGGGAAGAACAATGAAGAGAGAAAGACAGTAGTAGAAAATGTGGAAAAGGCAGAGTTACTTAATGACTTACTTGTTTTGATTTTTTTCCGGAGAAGGTTGGTGCTAATTGGTTCCTAACATAATGAATTCCAGTGAAAATGGGGTAGGATCAGAAGTTAAAATAGAGGAAGAACAAGCTAAAAATTACTTAAAGTTAGAGATCTTCATGTCACCAGGGCCTGATTAAATGCTTTTTAGAGTATTCTAGGAGCTGACTGAGGAGATATCTGAGCCATTAGCTATTATCTTTGAAAAGTCATGGAAGATGGGAGAGTACAGAAAATTCGAAAAAGGGCAAATGTAGTGTCCATCTCTAAAAAGAAAAATAAGGATAACCCAGGGAATTACAGACCAATCAGCTTCAGTACTGGGAAAGATAATGGAGCAAACAATTAAGGAATCAGTTTGCAAACATCTAGAAGAAAATAAGTAATAGTCAGCATGGATTAAGAACAAATCATGTCAAATAAACCTGATAGCTTTCTTTGACAGAATAACAAAACTTGTGGATAAGGGGGAAGTTGTAGACTTGATATATCTATAACATTTGGATAGCACTTTTTGATCTGTCAGAATGATGTAAGCTGTTAAACTAATGTAAAATCTTCATCATTAGTGCTGATCATTTATCTGAAGTTTCCTGGTAAAGTTAACATTTTTTCAAGATTGTGTGCAAAGATCATTAAAAACCCAGGAAACCTAATGCAAACTGAGTAAAAAATTTACAGGATTATTTTCAATCATGGGAAAAATTAGAAAACCAAAAATAAAAGTTGGAAAGATGAAAGGTTAGAAGCTCTTCTTGTCCTCCAGGTTTTTCCCAGCATAGGGTATATATATTTAAAAAACCTACAAGAGACAATTTTAGAATATAATGGAAGGGGAAACAAAGAATGGGCCAAATACTGCTCACTTTATTTATGCAAGGTCTCTCACTGAAAGCAATGCAATAACACTTTACACAAGTGACCAAGGTTTGGATTAGAGATATTAAATTTCAATCAATTAACTAATCGAACAGTCGATGGGTTTTCCATCGACTATTTGATTAGTCAATAAGCTATAGCATTCTGCCTTTGAAATGTACAAAGAGTTCCAGCAGGGGCTCTTGTGCATTTCAAAGATTGAAACACTGCATGGAGCCAAGGGCCAGCGGGGAATCCCGCTAACCCTGGGCTCCTCACCGGCACTTCTGCTTTGAAATATACAAGAGTCCCCAGAAGGATCTCTTGTGCATTTCAAAGAGGAAGTACCACGTGGAGCCTGGGGTCAGTGGGGAGACTCAGTCCCCCACTGGAACCGGGCCCCCTGCAGCATGCCGCATGGAGCCCAAGACCATTGAGGAGTCCCCCACTGGCCCCAGGCTCCTTGCAGTGCTTCCGCTTTGAAATGTACAAGAGCCCCAGCGGCAACTCTTGTACATTTCAAAGTTGGCCTCACTGCACCCCTACCCCCTTCCATGAAGCTGGAGCTGGGGGGAACCATCTTTTAAGTTGGCTCCCTCCAGCACCCCTTTCTCTCCCCCGCCCCCCGTTGCTGCCTCTTTGTGATAGAGGCATCAAAGGGGGCGGGGGAGCAACTAGTTGACTACTGTGTCGACTATCTGATAAGCTTTTGCTTACATCCCTAGTTTGGATCATCATTTTAAAAAGTTAACTTGACTCTAAATTATTCTTAGACTAGCAGATGTACTTGGCTTTGCTTGAGTCCTTAACTGTAGTATTTTTTTTAAAATTAGAAGGAAAATGTACATGCTTTATTTAAATGATGGGGTTCAGAGTGGGGAGTGCAGGCAGTTATGGCAGGAGGATGGGGGCTCAGAGCACGGGTTGCAGGAATCAGGCAGGTGGTGAGGGGTGCAGAAGTCAGGGCAGGGGTTGTGTGTGGCAGGCTGGGGATGCGGAGGTGGAAGAGTTAGGACAGGGTTTGAGGGTGCAGGGAAAGAATGAAGGCAGGAGACTGGGAGGTGAGGGCAGAGAGTGGGAGTGGAGAAGTCAGGGCAGGGGTTGTGGGGGCAGGGGACTGGGAGGTGTAGGGGGATCAGGGTAGGATGTGGGCAGTACAGAAGTCAGGGCAAGTGTGGTGTGTCAGAGAGTTGGCTGGTGGGAGGCTCAGTGCATGGTTTGGGGGTTGAAGAGCCAGGGCAGGGGGCTTAGAAGTGTTGAGGGCTCGGCAGGGTGTGGGGAAGCAAGCATCAGTGCAGGGTGCTTGGAGGTGTCAGGGGGCTCAGAGCAGTGTAGGGGGGTGCAAGAGTCAGGGCAGGGGGCTAGGTGTGGGGAGGGGCTCAGTGTAGGGTGTGGAGGTTCAGGAGACAGGGTAGGCTGTGGGGGACTCGGGCCTGGGGGCTCATGCAAGGAGGTTTGGGGGCTCACTGGTGAGGGTGGAGCTGCTCTGTGACAGTGGCTCTGTAAGGTCACACTGTAAGTGGCTCTGTGACAGTGGCTCTGTAAGGTCACACTGCCCGGCACTGGCTTCTCTGAGGGCAGGGGGCTGAGGCTATGCTACTTCTCCAGGGGGAGGAGCTGCGCTGTCCGACCCTGTCCCGTAGCTCCTTGCAGGGCTGCTGACTGGTGTCATTCCCTCATCTGGCACTGGGGCCAGGGGAGAAGTTTGGTGCAGGGGGCTACTTACCTGTTGCTGGCAATATGGAGGGCCTTGACATACCATTCTTTTCCTGGTGAGGCGCCTTCCTGTGGTCAATGCAGTATAACTATCTCCTGTGTTTGTTGCCCCCAGAAATCATTGCGGAGCATAATGGTTGCTGCTCTCAGCCCCCTCTCTTTCCGTGTTATGGAAAACAACTGGTTTCCAGGCACATCCCATTTTTCTGGCATAACTAAACCGTGACCTTGCTTTAAGTTAGGATTAGAGAAAGCTGCATACCAAATTTGGTGGTCCTAGCTCTTACTGTTCAGGAGATGTCATCAAACATAGCATTCAAATTATCTCAATTAGGCATTGAGGCTGAAATCTCAAAAAGTGTGGTATAATGTAGAAATATACAAAATAATACAATAAAGCTGCACGAAGTCTTTTGGTATAGGCAGGATCCTGCATGTCTGGGGAAAACAAAGAGACTTTGTGTATTAAAAAACGGAATCCTGAGGATGATGCAATAAAATAGAAGACATTATAAAAAGACCCTAAAACTCCAGGGTCTGCAATATATTTGCTCTGATTATGAAGAGTTATCACCATAAAGGGGAAATTCATTTTTTTCCAAACAAATATAATGAAGCAGTTAAATAGAGCTTTCATTAATTGCTGTTAACTCGTAATTAAAAAAAAAAATCACAAACAAATTAATGATGATTCATTGCAGTTTTAATCACACCTTTATTGAGTATTTTGGGTGTTTTTCTATATTTTCAACTACTGATTTCAGTTACAACACAGAATAAAAAGTTTACAGTACTCTCTATTTTTATTACAAATATTTGCAGTGTAAAAATGATAAAGAAATAATATTATTCAGTTCACCTTATACAAATGTTTATCATGAAAGTGCAACTGACAAATGTAGGAATTTTTGTTACATATCTTCACTCAAAAACAAAACTGTAAAACTTTTGAATCTACAAGTCCATTTAATCCTACTTCTTGTTAATCCGGTCTCTAAGACAAGCAAGTTTGTTTCCATTTAAGGGAGATAATGCTGCCTGTTTCTTATTTTAGTATCACCTGAAAGTAAGAATAGGCATTCTCATGGTACTTTTGTAGCCTGCAGTGCAAAATATTTATGTGCCAGATATGATAAATATTTGTATGCCTTTTAATGCTTCAGCCAGTATTCCAGAGGACATGCTTCTGTGCTGATGATGCTCATTAAAACAACAATTCATGAGCACTGTACAGTCCATATTCTGTGTTCTATTTGAAATAAATTTAAAAATGTAGAAAACACCCCCAAAATATTTAAAAAAATGGTATTTCAATTATTGTTTAACAGCATGATTAGTCACTTACCAGCTTTAATTTGAAAGTTTTACCTATATCCATAATCTGTGGGGTTCTTGGGAGTACATCTGGTGAATGGGAGAACAATACTAAATTTCAAACACTTAGTTTTAGTGTTTGGCCCTAATCCTTCCTGTGGCATGCAGAACTAGCACATGATTACATACTGGTGCTGAGCAGCTGCTATATAGAAACATATTTCCTAGCATTAGTTATATCATAGCATTGACTGTATTATATTAAGTAAACATCAGGAAGAGGCTCATTCTCTCTGTCTCTTGGTTCTCTACAGGACTTCCTCCTGAGCCAGTTCCCTTTACCCACTAGTACCATCAGCAGATACAACAACCATCTTTTGGTTCTGATGCACCTTAATTAGAAAGGGCAGCATTCAGCCATTTAAAAGGTGTCAGGGTCAATCCTGTGCCTCAACACTTGCCAACATCCTCCCATTGAGAGCTTCTGTATTTTCAGTGGGGTCCCAGTAATTATGTTGCTACTACCTGTATCTGCCCCTTAATTTCCATTCTGGTAACATGCTTGAAACCAGATATTCAGTTAGCTTGTCCTTTGGTAAAACTGATCTTTTAATTCCTCAAGTTCCTAAATAAAATAGAGACATTACAATAACATAGTGCTTCATGACATAGCTTCCACAGAGCCCCACTACAGGAATCACATGACTGGTCATGAAACCTTTTTGATCAGTAGTGAGGAGTCCACATGGCTGACTTAAGCCCTATATTCAATGGACCAACAGTATAATTGCTGTAGTCCTAACCATCCTTCAGTTCCTCTCTGCTGCTAGTTTGAGCACTCATGGAAACTATTTAAGGGATGATGTATGTGAAGTTTTGGTTCTGAACTTATTCTCTTGACATTTGGTCAACAGCAGACTCTGGTTTGAGAAGGACAGTGCTTCAGTTCCTGTTAAATAAGCTTGCCTTTTCAGGAATATGACTGTTAGCTAATCTCCTATAGTAGGGCTCTGTGGGCACAATGTCATGAAACTATTAAAGATAGTATACTTATCAGAGGTAATTCTTATACTCTGAATGTATTGCCATTTCAGAGCCAAAATCAAACTCAACTTCATGGCCTAGGTCCAGATGAGACTTCTTGAGGTAAAGAATAGCTGAAAGGCAGTTAGAGGAGGCAGAGTATTTATGCCCTTGCAATATAGGGCTACAAAAGGAATTACAGATGCTTGTAACAGCAGAGTACTATTTAACATTGTTTTGGAGGCCACATGGATAGGCATTCTTAATGGGTGGTGCTATAGCGGCAGTACAAGCTTTTCTGTCTCATAGAGAATGGATTGATTTAAATCAGTTGCTCTCAACTGGAGCTATTCATACTCCAGGGAGTACAGAGATCTTCCAGAGGGTACACATCAGCTCATATGGATATTTGCTTAGTTTTACAACTGCTATGTAAAAAGCACTTGCAAAGTTGGTACAAACTAAACTTTCATACAATGATTTGTTTATATTACTCTGTATACTATACACTGAAATGGAAGTACAATACTTATATTCAATTGATTTAATGTATAATTTTATGGTAAAATGAGAAAGTAATTTTTTGAGTAATAGCTTGCTGTGACTTTAGTATTTTTAATGTCTGTTTTTTTTAAACAAGTAGTTTTTAAATGAGATGAAATTTGAAGTAAAGCAAGACAAATCAGATTCCTAAAAGGGAAACAATACTCTGGAAAGGTTGAAAGCCACTGATTTTAATAATGATTTAAATCAACCACCTAGAACATTTTATTGATATGATCAACTTTAATATTGTTTTGCATTTGTAATTGTTTTTCTGCAAAAGAAAGGTTTATTCTCATTGATTGGCAACCATTATAACTCGTTGACCTGCAACTAAATATGAGCTTTGCTCTAAGTTTGTTATTGTTTGCTAAAAAGGACTATAACCTGTATCTATGCACATCTATTTAAGAATTTTGTAGCTTAACATTCTCATTTAGATTCTTAATTTTTACACTTTTAGAAAATGGTGAATGATATTTCTTTAGTGTAGAATTATTTATTTTTTTCTAATGATTTGTGTTAAGCTGCATTTGAATGGAAATTAAAATTAAAATGCATAAAACAGCATTTTATTGTTGAAATCTACCTTCAATGTATTGGATAAATAAGAAAAATACATTTATTAAAATGTGTTTTATATATTAAACTGTCAAGGCTGTTCCCTACTCCGGCAGTCTGAGTGCAGAATATTTGGGACCACAAGGGGCCTTAAATACTTTGCCTCTATAGGCTCTGCTTACAAAAACTCTCCAGAGTCACAGATTTACTGACTTTGGTGGGTAGCTGCCACCATCAAGTGATTTAACCCTGAAAAACCGGAAGGAACACTTGAATTCCTTCTCCATGGATACCCCAAGCTCTTTTGCCCCGAGAGAGCTTGAAAAAGTAGCAAAAAACAAAGAAAAACAAATTGTATCTCTAGTAGCTGACCTCCAAGGCTCGGCAGACACACACAGATCCTGTTACCTTCCACAAGAATCAAATCATCACCTTAAAAAGGATTATTTTATTAACAAAACAAAAAGATACACTTGGTAAAGCATACTTTTGGTTGCTAGGTGTTAACAGAGCAACTAAGAAAAGAACTGATCAAAAACACAAAGAATCATAGTTCTTTGGGTGCTTGCTCATGTCCATTCCATGTAGGTGTGTGCACGCGTCATCGGAAATTTTTCCCTTAGCAGCACCCATTTGGCCAGCAGGGAAGTCCCCTGGCGTGGTGCTGGTATACTGGCCATTATATACCCCTGTTGGCCCTCCACCCCCTCAATTCCTTCTTACTGCCCGTGATGGTCATTGAAACGTGCTCTTGTTCTTAAGTGGCAAGCGCCTTTCAGCAGTTAACTTGTTCTCAAGTTCCTTTGTTTCTGTTCCAGTTGATCAGTTGCTAAGTGCTGTTTTCTTAGTGTAAAGTACAGTCGTTAGTGTTAAGGGCTTGCGGCTGCCCTTATTCCATGCGGCCCATGCCTGCCCCCCAGGGCTTCAAACCCTGCGAATGGTGCAAGTGGTCTATGCCTTGAGGTGGCTCACACTCAGCTTGCCTGAAGCGCCTGGGAAAGGCTCACTTGTCAGAGGCCTGCAATATCTGCAAGGTGTTAAACCACAAACAAAGCAGGAGGGTGAGTCACGCCTAAAGATAATTTTAATGGAGGCGGCTCTCCGACCAGCACCAGCGTCAGATCTGGCACCAGCAATGCAGAGTGCACTGGCCTCAGTGTGGGAGCTCTCAGCCTACACACACACCTCCCTAGCACCATGAAGACCACGACACCACTCTTCATCTCCAGTGTCACAGAAGAAGAGGAGACTCAGCAGGGGAAGATCACCCCCACAGCACATGCCCTCTGTGCACTCTCCAGTGGGACATATGGCACCAGCAGGCGCCGAGCCCGGACCTTTGAGATTGGGCAGAAGGCCTAGCTTCATCGGGACCCCAGTCCAGTGAGTGAGTTCCTGGAGCCCTTGACTCTGAAGGCATTTGAGGTAGCCAGGGACCTAACTGAGCTGTCCCTTACCTCCTCGCTAGCACCGGCCTCTGGACGGGACCCTGATCAGCACTGATCCAAGCACAAGGCACCAGCTGCCTCGGCACCGGACCCTGAAAGGCACCGCTCCTCCCAGGCTGTCCCGCCACTGCCTGTGGCACCGTCTTCTGGGCCTGCTCCAACCACGGCGTCCACCCCAGCCCGCTCTGCGGTACCGGACCTGGCATCGGGCCATAGGGTTTGGTTGGCACCGACTGCGGCATCAACTACCAAGCCCTGTCGGAACTGCTCAGGTCCTGGCTGTGGGCTCAGCCATGCCTCCTCCCCCCCCTTGCCGGCACTGGGGGAAGCCGGAGTTGATGGCTCAGCACGCTCCAGCAGCAGCAAGGTCCCCAATGGCGTCTGCCTCTGCTCTGCCCTGGTCGGCATCGGAATATACCACTGACTCAGAGGCAGAATCAGTCTGGTCCTCTAGGGGGTCTCGACACCGTTACCACTCCTGCCAGTCACAGCACCATAGTGCCTCTGCTTACCCACAGCAATGGGCACAACCGGCCCCAGTGCCAATGATGCAGCAGGCCTAGCCTCGTCAGGCCCCAGGAGCCCCTCAATGGCCCTTCTGGACCCCGTGGGCTTTCAAACAAGCTCAGGGTGTAGCCCCCTCTAGGCTGGAGTCGGAACCCCCCTCAGCAGCCCTCCTCATCTGATCCCCCTCGTTGGGGCAGTCACTTCCCCTGGGCCAGACGTCCCCTAGGCCCTCGGAGCCCGAGGGTCAGGAGGGTAGGCCGGTCACAGGGCCATCCTCAGTGGCCTCCCAGGGCCCCCACATGCTGGGTGCCCAGCCAACGTAGGGGTGCTGCTTTGGACTCACCTACCTAAATGGAAAGGACATGAGCAAGCACTCGAAGAAGAAAGAACTGTTACTTACCTCTTAACTGTTGTTCTTTGAGATGTGCTGCTCATGTCCATTCCAAATCACACCTGCCTCCCCTTTCTCAGAGTAGTCCGGTAAGAAGGAACTGAGGGAATGGAGGGACAGCAGGGGTATATATTGGCCAATATACCGGTGCCACTTCAGGGGGCTCCACTGCTGGCCCAACGGGTGCTGCTAAGGGAAAAATTTCCGATGATGCGTGCATACTGCGTGTGCACACCTACATGGAATGGACATGAGCAAGCACTCGAAGAACAACAGTTTTGAGGTAAGTAACCAATCTTTCTTCAGGTTGTAACTTACTTACATGGTGAATGAGGGAGGAAAGACATAGATTCGCACAGAGAAGTTTAACCAAACAATCAAAATAAAGAAAAATACCCTGATTGCAACTAAATACATACTTTCCCCTCTACTCATGATCCATGCTGATCTGTACTTAAGGCCCAGTTCACTCCCATGTTCAATATTTCTTATAGGCACAGTAATTCTGATTACTGAATATGCTTCCTCCAGCTCTTACCTTAGAATTTTTCCCCAAAGAGAGCAGGCAAGTTATCTAAATTTAATTCATATTTTTAGTACTGTATTCTCATTGGTTCTTCTGACCCCCTACCAACACCATTGCTAGCTACCTGAGTTTAACCCGTTAGTCACCGGATGCTAGCCAGCACTCTTCCTATCCATCACGTAAATGAAGGAAGAATTGTCTGTAGTTAGTGATTTGAATTGGTCACCGTGTCATTTAATATTTTAGAATTAGTAGATCTCATCCCGTCACACAGTTGTATTCAAGAGGGGAAATCGAGAACAAGTTTAACTTCTGTTTCAATTCCCTGCCTTTTTCTTAACTTCTGAAATAAACATTTATCAGCAATGTTAAAAATCGAATAGTTCCATTAAAGAATTAAAATCTCATCCAGAATTCTTGTCAAAGAGGGTCTTAAAATTGTGCTTAAATGTGACTATACACTACTGATAATTTTTCTGAAACCACATACCACCAAAGAGGAAAAAAAGCTGTGATTTCAGATGTCCATATGATGTTTTCATTTTCTATAGAGCAAACAATACTTTTTGTAGCTTAAGCAGAAAGAATAACAGGCCAGGCCATATCAGCCCAGAGGATTTCTAACTGGATCTCTTTCTGTAGCTGTACTTGTTATGAGTTGTTAAAATGCGACACTGCTATCAAGTACTATTGTGCATTCAGCTGCAGCTCATGCTGCCACTGTGGTCCTTCTGAGGAGTGTTCTTGTGTATATTTATAGAGTTGCTACACACATACATTCACTCAAGGTTTTGTGATAAGAAAAGCATTTTGGACTGATGCCAACTTTGGAATGATAGTTCTGTAGTCACAGTTTAAATAGACCTCAGTTAGATTCCACCTCCAGAGGAGAACTATTTGGGAATTGGTGGATTATAAATCTGTACAAGAACTCAAAGAAGAATAAGAAACAATTATTTACCTGGCCATTTACTGTGGCTCTTTGAGATTTGTTGCAGGCATATATATATTCCACAACCCATTTCCCTTCCCCGCTACAGTGGATTGAATTGTTACCAAGATTCTGGTGGTGAAGGGACAAGAGAGCAGTTGGAGCAGTTCTGCTCTTGCCTGAAGGTTTAAGGGCAGTTAGGGTGTATGTACCGATCCATTGGGTGCTGCTGCCCAAAAGTTTTCTCCTTGAAAATACGGGGCGCTCAGACCCCACAATGGAATAGTTATATATAAAGCATCCTGAAAAAACAGTTAGGGCTCGTCTACACTGGCCCCTTTTCCGGAAGGGGCATGTAAATTTCACCAGTCATCGTAGGGAAATCCGCGGGGGATTTAAATATCCCCCGCGGCATTTAAATAAAAATGTCCGCCGCTTTTTTCCGGCTTTTAAAAAAGCCGGAAAAGAGCGTCTACACTGGCCCCGATCCTCCGGAAAAAGTGCCCTTATTCAAAGTAGGAATAAGACCCTCCGGAAAAGGGCACTTTTTCCGGAGGATCGGGGCCAGTGTAGACGCTCTTTTCCGGCTTTTTTAAAAGCCGGAAAAAAGCGGCGGACATTTTTATTTAAATGCCGCGGGGGATATTTAAATCCCCCGCGGATTTCCCTACGACGACTGGTGAAATTTACATGCCCCTTCCGGAAAAGGGGCCAGTGTAGACGTAGCCTTATAGTACAAGTAGGTATAGGTTGAATCTCTCTAGTCTGCCACCTTTATGACCTGACTCTGCCGAACCAGAGAATTTGCCAAACCTCGGGAGGCCAATATTGTCTAGCAGCATTATACTTCCAGTGCTTACTGGGCTCTTAGAAGACATTTAGGGGTAAATTAGAGCTACATAACAGCATAGAACACTGAGAGCCAGGACTTGCAAACTTAATGGGACTGCAGAAAACTTAGCCACACCAAGTGGACATCTAGCTAACTAAAATCATGCCAGACCATGGATGCTGCTGTACCAGGGAGAGTTGAACTAGAGATACAAACTATAATTTTCTTCCAGGTGCTTAAACAGTGACTTCTACCAGTTCAGTAGTTTAATTTTCTTTAAAATTCCAGCACCATATACGCTATTCTAATATTACATTATTTAAATGTTAATAAAATATAGCATGTTTAGGCCTTAACCATGTATTGTCATAATTTCACATTTAATTTTAGATGGGTTTTATATTTTAAAGGGCTCGTCTAGACTACGCTGAAGTTTCGAAAGAGGATATGCAAATTCCGTGGGAATTTGCATATCTTCTTCTGATCTCACTTTCAAAAGTGAAAGTAGTCGGATGTGGCTTCTTCGGTAAACACCCCTCTTTTTTGAAACTTCAGTGTAGTCTAGATATAGCCAAAAAGAAAACAAATTTAATTTAAATAACCTATTTTGATACATCATTTTTATCCTTCCTAACTTCATAATTGTGTTTATAATATTTTAATTTGCAGATTTTTCATTTTAATATTATAAAAATCTAAGAAACATAAATTTAATATAATTCCTGTTCATTCTAGTAGTTTAAGTGCTTTTTAAAATTTTAAGGTACATAAAATAAAGACTATTTGAAAGGTAAATGAAATGGGTAATTGCTACAAATAACATGACCCTCCAATAAAGTTCAATTAAAGTAATTGTATCACTATTGTGTCTTCACAAAGCCATGAGATATAAAACAAGTATTTTGTTGGTCTTAAAAACATTCCTGTAATGTCTTTATTTTGTGTCAGGAGTTAAGCTACAAATGGAGATGAAATACAGAACTAAAATTCTTATCTTTTAAGGGGTCCTGATACATTCCTGACAACTTGATTTCATCCCATGGGATAAGATAATCAGAAACTCACACTTGATTTATAACTTTACTCATTTATTGGTTGATTTCCTGTAGTAATTTACTAAAATTGACTGGGTACAAATTTAACTTGCCATTTCAGTCACTCAAATTTCTTTAGTGTGTTCAACACAGTGATTTAAAAAAAATAATTAATTGAAGAATAAAGAGAGTGTATTGCTGAAACAAATATTCAAATAGTACTAAAATTGGAGTAGAGCACAAAATGTCAGCATATGGGATTCCAAAATAAATTAACATGTCAATGCAGGTAAGAGTTTGTGAGATGTGAAATGGTATGTGAGATAGGTACAGATGGAATATATGAGGTGAGTATTTTGTGGAGATGTTTGTACACAAAGGGTAAAGTTAGGCCAATGAGAATTCATGCTCAATAAGGAAGATCGAGGCAAGTTATGTTTATTGTAAGAAACATTATAGGTTTTCACAGCAGTAAGATCAGCAAGCTGTAGGTTGTGTGCTTGCTTAAGATTTTTTCCCCCTTTTTCACATCTTCGCCTAAATGGCAGACTGAGCTGTTCACAAATAACTTTTTCTATGATTGTTTGTTATAGTTCCTTGCCTGCCCCCACCAAAGTGAACTGAAAATTCCCATGGAATTCACTGGGAGCAGTAATGTTCAGAGTGCAATTTTGCTTCTGAGGTTGAGACACACTGGGGAAAGGAAAGGATATTCACTAGCTCAACCAATATGGAGACTGGGGAGTATTATTTCCTGCAGGTGTATCTAAGGTTTCTTCCAGCAGAACCATTCAGATGTGCTGAAAGATAGATTCTGAGCTTCACACACCACTTCCAGACATACTTCCTCACTTTCCCCAGCAGTCCTGTGGTACCTTAGAGTCTAACAAATTATTAGGTCATGAGCTTTCATGGGTAAAACCCAAGTCATCAGATGAGGAATTTTTACCCACGAAAGCTCATGACCTAATACATTTGTTAGTCTTTAAGATGCCACAGGACTGCTTGCTGTTTTTAAATTTGAGGGGACCTGTAAAGCTCCTTTGAGTAGCTAGAAAGGAACAAGTAGTTAGGCAGCCCCTGGTGGCTGCCCTGGGTCAGGGGAATCTGACTATGGGAATTGGCAGGATGAAGCCCCACAAATCTTCTTGAATTAATGGATTCAGGCAGGATAAGACCTAATAGAAACCTTTGGACTATGACAAAGTGTGGAAACTGGTGTGCTTCAGCTATAGAAGAAGGAACCCAGTTTCCAAGGGGGCTGAGCATTAATGCCTTTATTGTCCTGCTCTTCCTCTAAAAATCCTGCTTGCTTCCACCTGATCACTTATGTTGGGCGCTAACTAGGGATGTAAAATCCCATTTGAAACGTTAACTATATTTTTAACTGATAACCAGCCCTCTGGGGCATACTGCTCCCAGTGAATTCCATGGCAATTTTCAGTTCACTTTGGTTGGGGCAGGCAAGGAACTATAACAAACAATCATAGAAAAAGTTATTTGTGAACAGCTCAGTCTGCCATTTAGGCGAAGATGTGAAAAAGGGAAAACAATCTTACGCAAGCACACAACCTACAGCTGTGCAAATAGCCTTACAGATCCTGGGGCATACTGCAAGTGGGGGACCACTGGAACAGCTCCCCGCTTGTAGTGCGACACAGTAAGCCTGGCTTGCTTACCCAGGTAAGCATGCTGATAAGGCAATGCTTAACGAGTAAACTGTTAACCGCTTACCCCCTTTATATTTTTAGAGCTAGCATATCATATACATGCAGACTAAGGCTATTAACAGGCTTAGCTGAATGTGTATTAATTTCACAGAAAGGTATAGCATGAGTTAACCAATATAAAAGTTTTTCTGCTCACACCCACATATTAATTTCTTTTTGGCTGTTGCATTCTTTGTGCACTTCCCACTTATTAATAGATTATCAAATCTCAGTTTTGTTTTACATTTCCTTTCAAGTACATATGTGTCCACTAGGTGGAGATAAAACCATTTAGTTCAAACTTTGGGTGTTGACTACACTAGAATCTATTGGTAGTTGCTGATCACTGGTTTTTAATCATGAAAAACTAATTGGGGGGGGGGGTGTAGAGCAATGGGGAAATCAGAAAGTCCTACAAACTACTTTTGTTAAGAGAAGGCTATTATGTGTGTCCCTTTTTAATTCAAATATTAGTGCAAGAAAAATCTGATCTTGTCAGTTAGTTGAATGTTACGTTCTAAGGAAAGGAGTTTTATATATTTCTAGTCTAGAAAGTATTTTAGTAAGCATTTAGTTTTTTTAAAAATTTTCTTTTGTTCTGTTTTCTCTGTCTGTAGTTGTCTGCAGCCCAGGAACATATAATCCCCATGATGGAGTTCACTGTCTTCAGTGCAACCAAACTTTGATATATGGAGCAGCAAAATGTTAGCAGAATATCATACATGGCTCTAATGTACTTTATTTTTAACATAGTAACATCAGTACATGTATTTTAACACCTTGTACAGAGAATTTTGAATACAACAATGTTTTTTAAAGGAGTAATATCTAGCCACTTTAATAAAATAATAGGTCTTATGCTATTTTTGAGTATTTGATTTTTTTTTTAAAAAACTACATCTTGTGTTTACGAAATATGCCAAATAGACCACTGTGTCGACTAAAGCTCTTTAGTTAATCACAGAACAGCGTGTAGGCAGTGGGCATGTATACTTCCTCACAAGTTGCTTGTCGATGTCCTGCTTTTTCTAGAAAGACCATTTTTAGGAGTGTATGTCTAATTTAGTGTACCTGATCATCTAGTCCTTTTATAGACTGTTAGAGGATTGTGAGGAGCCCAGGCTCCATAACAGATGCTCAGAGGTGGATCACACTAGCTTGCAGACCCAGGTTTGTGATCTATTAAATTGTGTTTCCTCCATGAACAATTACCAGGTAAGAAATTATTTCTGATATCAGTGATTTTAGTTTTTCTAGTAAGGGAGGGCTTCAGACATTCCTACATAAAATTTCATAAGGATAAATTAATGCTACAGGTCCATATGGAATTCCTCCTAAAAGAGTAGCAGCATTTCATTTTAATCATTTCAGTCATCTTGTTGGTATTTTCGCTCAACCTTATGGTCAGGCCAGCGGGTCAAATATCAAAGCTCTCTTGGCTTTTATCTGGAGTAGGCTAAATCTTCAGATAAAACATCTATTTCTATTACTTTACATCAGTGTGTAACAGTATAAACCTGTGTCTAAGAGAACTACGACTAACCGGTTGCCTTCATGCCTTCTCATTGTTACTCCTTAGTGGGCTTGACCATTAATGGAAGTTAAGAAGAGTAACAGGAGTCAGCCTCAGATCATTACCAGGGCAGGAAATTAGCAGTGCAGCCCCTAATGGAATTCTTAATATAGTTTTAATAAAACACTGGGGTAAGGGGAAACAGATTCATGTTGAAAAGTGTAGTTTGTGCTGTAAAGTCAGTTTCAGTACTGAAAATAGTCTAACTCAGTGGTTCTTAACCAGGATATGTGTATTCAGAGAACTTCTGAGAGTACATCAACACATATAGATACTTGCCTAGTTTTACAACTGACTAAATAAAAAGCACTAGCAAAGTTAGTAGAAAATAAAATTTCATGCAGACAATTATTTGTTCATACTGGTCTATAAACTGTACTCTGAAACGTAAAGACAATATTTATATTCCAATTAATTTTTATAATATGAAAAATAAAAAACAACAAATAGCCTGGTAGCACTTACATGTAGATGGTGGTGTACCCACAAAAGCTCATGATCCCATCTACACGTTTTGTTAGTTTTTAAAGTGCTACAAGACTATTTGTTGTTTTTTTTAAGTTTTTCCTATTACAGACTAACTCAGGTACTCCTCTGAAGCTTCTGAAAATAAAGTAAGCAAGTTATCAGTAGTAGTTTGCTGTGACACTTGTATTTTTATATCGGATTTTATAAGCAAGTTACTTTTAAGTGGGGGCACACAAGACAAATTAGGGGTATAGTAGTCTAGAAAGGTTGAGAACGATTGGTTCAACTCGTTTGGCCCTTGTTTTATTCTCTTTTTGTGGCAATAGGGAGCTTGGAGGTCGGGGGGGGGGGGGGGAGGGAGAGAGAAGCTTGTCTGAATGTCTCATTTGTTGTTTTTAGTATTTCCTGTTTTCCTTATTTTAGAGACTATGAAGTTTATATGTTCATAGTGGGTAAGAGTTACCTTCGGAGGGAACAGCAAATTCAAATTGCAGGAAATATGAGCTCAGCTAGTATTCCCTGCATGGAAAAATAAAGGAGCAGTTTATACCTATTTTGACAAATTTTCAGGTAAGCAGTTTAATATCACATATCTTCAGGTTTTGGATTTTCCAGTCTTAGACTTATAAACATGGACTATATATTTAAAAGTTTGGGTCTGTTACTCTTATTACAGTCTAAGAATGAAAATTCAATGTATGCTAGTATACTTAAAACTACTACTTAGAGATAAGGTAAATTAAAGAAATGATATTGCAAGTACTTCATTAAATATATTTTATATGAAAGGGACTGAGATTTCATAAAAATTGATTTGATGTAAATTGTTCCAAAAAATTAAAACTTGAAAAACCATAGTTGTTGCTCTGTTGCTTTTCAGTTTTAATGAACTAGTTTATATGTAGCCCATATATCTGTTTGTATTATCAAGAGCCTCTAAATCAAAAATAAATGCAAAAACATTATTAAGATTTAAGAGAATGACTTTTTATTGCTGAAACAATTGTATAAATAGCATATCTAATATTTAGCAGAATATATAAAATAGCTATTTTTATCAAATGCCATTTTAAAACAAGTTGCTGGGAAAAAAAGCAGTGTTGGAAAAAATGCTTTAGCAGTAAATTAAGAAATTCATCTCTGTTCAACTGGAATTTACAAAATAACAAAATTCTAGTTATTATTCATTTGGTAAATAGGGATAAACAGATTGCAAACTGTAAGTGTAGTTACATTAATTTGAAGCACTGCACATAAATGTAATCTTCATAATTAGTCAATCACGATAACAATAAATTACTTCGCATTAGTTTCACTTATCAATGGTTAATAAAGCATAGGAAACAGCAAGTCTTGCCTTTGCAAATATGTAGGCTTTGTGTTGGTAGCATGCCAAATAATATAAGCAGATAAAGTATTGTAGAGTACCTACCATAAATAAATTCCAGGATTACACTCTGCAATTAATTAGTTTTTAAGGCAGTAGAAATATAGATTAAGCTGCACTTTTTCCTTTTCTTTTTATAAATAGAGAAGTACAATCTGATGCACTTAAAAACAAACAAACCTGTAGTTGGCATACAAATCTATCACCTGAAGGCATTTATAAAATATCAACCATACTTTTTGGGACAGAAGTGTTATGCTTCAGTAGTTCTTTTCATTTTGATGTGTTATGTCCTATAAGGGTCTTGACTTTCAATGCATATGTTGTAGCATTTTATGGAAAATGGTTGGGTTTTTGGCTTCTTCTAATGAGTGAAATTCATTCCGTGCTCAGGACAGTTCAAGGCCAATAGATACTTAAGATTTATTTGGAGGCATTAAATTAAATAGTACCGTGATACATAGACCTTGTGCTGTTTTACTACATAGAGGGGAATTTCCCCTTCTATTAATGTACATTCCTCACAAGATTACTTATACTCATACTATTATCTGATTGATTCATTAATCACAATTAAATACAGTTGTTATATAGTGTGTGTATGTATGTATATCAATGGGACTAGTGTTTATATCTCAGTTATATTGGTGTTAATCTGAAAATTAATTTAATTGAATTATTCTGGAATTACACTGGTGTAACCAAGATCAGAATTTAGTCATTTATGCATATATACAATTTATGTGCACTGTAAGCAAATATTTGTGTATATTTTGTATATAGAAATACAGTCAGTATTTTCCAGACTTCCCAAAATATGTTCATGTTTTCCGGTTTTCTTTTTTGTAATTCCCCCCCAAATACTTCCTTATTCTCTTGATACCTCGCTGGAAATTACAGCCTTCTTTGCATATATTTACTGTTTAATCTTACTATACCTGTTACTTAATTAGCCATTTTGCACTGTTGTGTGAGAACTGATATTGCCTTGTCACCTTTTGCTTTTATTTTTTCATTAATTTTGTCTTCTATATCCTCATGCATAGGCTCATCATCAGCACTTCTACTAGGATTTATGAGCAGGTCCCCTGAGGGCTGCCTTCGACAATATCTGCACCAAGAGAATTCTTACCCAACAATCTAAAGTGCTGGGGACCCCTTTTCATTCTGGCCCTTTTACCTGGCCCAGAGGGGCAACAATGGAAGGGAGGATCTCATGCCAGAGGAGATGTTGGCTGCTGTTAAGGTGACTGTTGACTGATGCATGGGTAAGCCCAACATTTACCCTGATGGATAGTGAATGTTGACTGTGTCTGAACATCAACAGGTTGTGTTGTTACACGTACTCTGAATGCTGTCATCAGGAATATCTCTTTTATACCATTGCATTTTTTGTGTGTATCAGTTTTTCTCTTATGACTTAACAGGAAATGAAGTTACATGATCTAGATATGTTGTTAATCTCAGGTGAGCTGCCAGGAAGCAGAAATTAGCAAATAAGATTTTTTAAATTAATTTAGCTGCAGCTAATCAAGTGAGGTATTTTCATGATTGATAAATTAATCATACCTTTTAACTAACATTTCAGTATATCCTCTTATGAGGAAAACAGCAAAAGCTTCTTAACTCATTCTATGACTTCTCATCCACAAATAAGCCTTATTTTTTGGAATAAATAGTAGCAATCAAAAATATATATTTGATCATGTTACCTTTTGCTTGACCAAATCAGGATTGTGTTGTGCAGTACATTTGTTGTCTTCAATGTTGTTTAATCAGGTAATAGATCTCCATCTCTTTTGGTAGTTCTGCCCCCTTCCCCCAGGTGTACTTGCAGCATTGCTGCTTTCTCTTCCCTCCCTCCTGAGGGTGTGAAACATGTGATTCACAGCAGGTGGTAAGTGCTGGGAAAGAGGGAGGTGCTGATTAGCAGGCCCAATGGTAGGCAAGAGACACTGCGGGGGATGGAGAGGTTCTGGTTGGGGGACTGCTGGTGCGTGTCCAGCCCCAGTCAGAGGCCCCACCAAAAAGCATGGTCACCCTGATTTATGGTACCCTAGGTACAGCTCTGCCTCTCTCAGGAGTGGGCAAAATATGGTCTACCCACCAGAGACTCAGCTAGCCAGCTGCCTACTTTGCCCTCTGCTCGGCACTCAGAAAAGCCAGCCATGTGTGCCCCTCTGAATGCTGAGAACCTGGGGGAGGGGGTAGAGGCTTCTCATGTTGCCCCCACCTCAGTAGCTCTCATTGGTCACTTTTCAGTCAAGAGCAACTGGCTATTTGGAAGACAGGCAGCATGTGAAATGCCTCTCCCCCCTCATCTCCTGGGCTCATCCCAGCAAGCACGGTCCCTGCAGCTGCTCTAAGCACATACAGGGGCATGGAAGGTATGGAGGGCTAAGGAACTTGCTAGGCTGCTGTCTGGGAGCTACCCAGGTGAGGTATCCTGGTCAGAGCCTGCCTGTGGCACCCCAGTCCCTCCCTCTCCAATCCTCTCCCCCCCCTTCACTCCTGCCCCATGTAACCCAAACCTTTACAGGTAGTGCATTCCTTTCTAAACCCTTCTTCAGGTCACAACCCCCTTCCAGCACCCCAATCTGCTGTCCCTGGTCACAGTACATATCCCTGCACCCCTTCCAGCCCTAGGTTACAACCTGTACTCCCTCCTACACCCCCCCAGCCAGAATTCTCTCCTGCACCCATACCCCTCCCAGACCCTGCACTCAATCCCTTGTCCCAGGTGACAACCCAAACCCTTGCACCCCTACCCCAGGTCACACTCCACTTCCAGACCCTGAACCCCCTCCTATACCTCAGTCCGCGGCCCCAGGACACAATCCTCTCCTTTACCCAAACTCCCTCCTAGATCCCATGCCCCAATCCCTTCTGTACCCATCCTCCATCCCAGACCCCCTAATCTCCTCCATTAATAAAATGGAGGAATGTGGTCCTCAACCACTTACCAAATTCTTCGAGTGGCCACCCAGCAAAAATTATTGCCCACACCTGGCCTAGTTTTTAAATGGACACAAAACTGCAAGTTGAAGAATTGTCAACCTGTTGGAATAAGTAATACTGCTTGAACAGTGGCAGGTGCCTTAGAACATTTTAACAATACACATTAAGTGATAAACTGATACTATCTGCAATATTACTTTTTATCACAGTCAAATTTAAAAAAAATCATTTTATGGCAAACTGATTTTATTTCTTCATTTTAGTAATATATATTTTGCTTGAACAACATTATAAACTGGAAAGAGTTAAAGAAATTCCTGTCATTCTCTAGTAGTGAAACATAGCTTGTGTTCATTGTTTTAATGTTTCTTCATTTTCTTCATAGCTTAGATGAACACTTCTCAGTATGACAGTGGAACTCAATATGCTATGGGAATTTTTGCTCATTAAAAACTATGTGGTTGGATTTGTATTTCTACTTTTGTATGAAGAAATTAACAGCATGTGCTACTTCGATTCAAACAGGAATATTACTTTAGTTATGTAGTGAGATGTACATCAATTTAAATTTCAACATAAGTATCTAATATGCACACCACGGACATTCTGTTCTGCTTAAAAACTTTTAGAAAAAAAGTCTACAGCTGGGCAGCCTTTGTTTCCTGTATTCCATGTACATGTTTTTCTTTAGCTATAGTTCTCAGCACCTAGGGAGAGAACACCTGACTGCAGATTGTACATGCCTTTTTTCGCCTTGTTGAAGGCAAGAGGACATTGTTCTTTCACAATGGCTAAATCAGCACTATTCTATTGTAATTCTTCCCATCACCTCCTTTTAAACACTAATTAAAAATTAATTCATCTGTAAGATGCCAGATTCACAGCACTAGAATCTGAAGTTTACATATACAGGTGTCAGCCCAACAGGCTACCATACAGTACATTGACAGTGCTCCTGTTCACTGACAGTACAGGCAGTCCCCGAGTTACATGGATCCGACTTATGTCGGATCCGCAGTTACGAACGGGGCTTTTCTCGCCCCGGAGGACAGGAGCGGCGGGACGCCCAGATGCGCCGCAGTCCGTCGCCCCCGTCCTCCAGGACAAGAAAAGCTGCTCCCGTCTCCCTGGTCTGAAGGGAGACGGGGAGCAAAGCGTTGGAGCACGCCCACAGCGGGACAGCCCGGGCACGCTTGAGCTGTCCCCCTGCGGGCATGCTCCGCGGCTTTGCTCCCAGTCTCCCGACCAGCAGACCAGGGAGATGGGAAGCAAAGCCTCGGAGCACGCCAGCAGTAGGACAGCCGCGGCGCGCCTGGACTGTCCCGCTGCCCGCGTGCTCTGCGGCTTTGCTCCTCGTCTCCCAGGTCAGCAGACCAGAGAGATGGAGCAAAGCCATGGAGGACTTGGGCGGTCCCGCCACCCCCGTCTCCCTGGTCTGCTGGGGGGAGGGGGGTGCAGCTAGTGCCCCCTCCCCAGCAGACCAGGATTTTCTTGCTTATCCCTGGGGTAGAGCAGCTGGGGGCTGCCGGGTTGGTCCCGCAGCGCCGCTCCGGACCAACCCGGCAGCACCCCAGCTGCTCTGCCCCAGGCGTCCCCAAGTCAGCCGCTGATCAGTTTCAGCGGCAGCTGACTTGGGGACGCCTGGGTTTCTTAAGTTGAATCTGTATGTAAGTCGGAACTGGCGTCCAGATTCAGCCGTAGTTGAAACTGATCAGTTTCAGCAGCGGCTGACACCAGTTCCGACTTACATACAGATTCAACTTCAGAACAAACCTACAGTCCCTATCTTGTACGTAACCCGGGGACTGCCTGTAGAATCACCCTTGTGCTCCTGCCTATTCATTCCTTTGCCTCTTTACTGAGGCTGTCAGCTGGATACTATTGAGAGCCAATTATGAGGTTTTTGCGTATGTACTGTTGACATCTGCACTAGAAATTTGCCTTTGTCCATCAACTAATTTTGCACAGACCACTGAATAGCCCTCAGCTGGCAATAGTTACTATGGAGAGGGTTTGGGTTTTATTCAGTGACCTAGATGTGAAAGGCTGTATAGCCTGTCATGAATCTCCATAACTATCATGATTTTTAAAACCAGTCTCTGAACCTCAAAAATTAGAGAAAGATCTTCACTAAATCAGAGACCTGAGCGATTATGAGGAATCTACATAAATCAGACAGGACATTTTGGATGAAATTAGAAAGAAGGATGAAATGTATATGTTGGTGTCAGGATTGAAAAACAAAAGTAGAAAATGCTCAGTATTAACTGTGCCCTGACTTGGAACAGGGACTTGAACCTACCACTCCTATACCAAAGCATGAATGCCTTAACCTTTGTGTTAGTGGGTACTCCACACTGGATTTCTCAATCATTTCTGTTGAAAATGTGGAGTGCCTGGGTTGAGAGTCCCAGGAGGGTTTTAGCTTGAGTTGCTCAGCAAGCCTCACTGATTAGTTTTGGACGAGTAACGTGCACGTGTTGACTGGTAGAAATAGGCACCAGCATGGTGAGGCGGAAGCTGAGTCCTGCTTTGATAGTGCCTGTGGCACTTAAATGTCAGAATTGGGCACCTTTATTAATCTAGCCCTTTGTAATGTGTGACCAAAACATGATCATTTTATTAATCAACTACTTTTATAAATTGAATGGGATTTGGTTCTGATTTGGAACCAAATTCTGCCACCTTTAGTTAGATTGCATGGGACCTTACTGGGGGTACGTCTAGACTACATGCCTCTGGCGACAGAGGCATGTAGATTAGGCTACCCGACAGAGTAAAATGAAGCGGCGATTTAAATAATCGCCGCTTCATTTAAATTTACACGGCTGCCGCGTTGAGCCGACAAACAGCTGATCAGCTGTTTGTCGGCTCAGCGCGATAGTCTGGACGCTCCCCTGCCGACATCAAAGGGAGTTGTCGACAACCCAGGTATGCCTTATCCCAGGAGGCATACCTGGGTTGTCGACAACTCCCTTTGATGTCGGCAGGGGAGCGTCCAGACTATCGCGCTGAGCCGACAAACAGCTGATCAGCTGTTTGTCGGCTCAACGCGGCAGCCGTGTAAATTTAAATGAAGCGGCGATTATTTAAATCGCCGCTTCATTTTACTCTGTCGGGTAGCCTAATCTACATGCCTCTGTCGCCAGAGGCATGTAGTCTAGACGTACCCTAAGATGATAGTTTTTATTCAGTCTACGTGTACACTATGAGTTTTGCTGGAAGAGGCAATGCAAATGAAGCACAGATTAGCATTTTCTCATTCTTCATTTGCATAATCTCTTCCGATATGTTTTTGCACAAGAGGTTTTTGCACAAAAACAAACAGTGTGGACGTTTCCTTTATGGATCGGAAGAGATTATGCAAATGAAGTGTGAGAAAATGCTAATCCATGCTTCATTTGCATTGCCTCTTCCGGCAAAACTCATAGCATAGATGTAACCTCAGGGAATAAGGTACTATTTTTTGTAGAGGTAGCAGGATCAAGCATTTGCTTCCAGATTTGGAAGAGTGCACAGCATGGTTGGGTACACACCTGTAATGATGCTCTTGACAATCTGCCCATTAGTGATTTCCACTCACTACTGCTAGTAAAATAATAATTTTGTGCTAAGGTTGAAAGAGGGTACATGTGGTAAATGGTCTTTCTGCTACTTACTGCTAGTAGCTTTTTAATATATTTAGATGTACTTTATATAAATGTACAAGTGCTTGAGGAAAATTATTCTGATAAGTGCTGGATTCAGAACACATCTGAAAAAAATCAAATCAGTCCAAAATCATCTCTCCTCAACTTTCCACCATGATGGACCGAGGCTGTGTGTGAACTTGAAGTACGTTTTCTTGTCAAATTATTTTTCTTCAGGTTTTCAATTGTTATAATTACTTAAGCTTGCTGTGCATTTTGTCACTGCTGCATGTTTCCTCATTTTCATGTCCATGATCTAGTTGGAAAAAAAAACCAGTTCTCGCGTGTCTGATAGCTGTGTGGATGAAATCCTGGCCCTTTGAAGTCAATCACAAAATGTCCATTTGAAATCCTGATAGTGTGAGAACTAAACAATATAAGTTACGCATCCAGTGTAATTTAGTTAACTATTAATCACTAACATTGCACTAATTCAGAAAAAGCATATGCTACAGTTAAACTCATTCTTAAGTGCTTTTCTTGAACCTGTCCTCACAAGTGTAATTTATCAGAGTAGCAGAAAAATAAGAGCATATAATAACATAGTAAATACCTGCTTTATCTTACACCTGTTTGTTGCTTCTTCTGTTACATTCCTTGCATCCCTCCATTGTCTTTTGTTTTTCCACAACCATTAAATTACATTGCAAGTTACATTCCTTTGTCACTTAATCATTATAGCAGATATGGGGTGTTTTATCACAAAAGAATTCATCCTGACAGGATATGTATATACCTGAAATTAATTCTTATAGGATCCATGTATAGAGTTCTGAAACAACTACTATCAAAGTAACAATTTCATACTCTTCCCAGTTATACTAGTGCAAGGCCACTTGAGAGGCACCAGAATAACCAGGAAGAGAATTCGGCCTACTTTAATATGTTTAACACATTCTTTTAAAGCTTATACCGTATATTTTCACAAGGTAGAACTTCAAAGTACCTGAAATCTGTGATTTGCTGGCTATTTCCTTACCACACATCTAACATTGTTGCCCACCAAAATTTACAAAAAAAAAAATGAAAAATGAAAACAGATGTTTTTGGCATGGTGCATGTACACAATAGGACAAGCGACCATACCATATTTTAATATGTATTTATATAAAAAATGTATTTTACCATCTATAATAGGATTATAGAAATATTTAGAATATTGGAGAGAGTGTACTTAGTGCACTCACCATGAAAATAAAGCCTGAAGAAATTTTATGTCCACATTTTTTTAAATATATGAATTCTTTTTGTCTTGCAGCATTACATTAATATGAAAAACAATATACCAGTATGATGATCTTTCTCCACATCAAAAATATTCTTATTACACAGTGAATAAGCATTCCCAGGCTTATTTAGGATTTTCACTACAGTGAAATATTTTATAAAAACCATCATAGTACTTTGATTTTTAGATTCCCTAGATTTGTTTGCATTCATGTCTAGTGCACATAGCTTGTCGTTCAATTCTCCAAGTGCCTTCTTCATAGGTACAGTGACATATAGTGCATTCATCAGTCTTCACCTCTCGGCCTGCTGGAATGACAGTGGTTTCTGCAAAGCAGTTTGGACCTAAAAAACAGAAATAATAATTAATAATTATACATATATATATTTAAAAAAATGAAAGCTCTACTGGATCACGTTTAGTTTTTGCTTCTTAATGCTTCAGACCTAATATAAATTAGTAACAAAAAGTATGTTCCTTTTAATGTCAGTTGAGATTTATAAAACAGAATATTTAATTAGAAAAGGGAATGAGAACCATCCATACTTCGTCTGGGGGCTCTGTATGCACATTTCCCCTCTATCCAGGAATACATATAATGTGCTAGTTGTACAGTACTTGGTAGTAAGATCATACATAACCATAATAGATCTCTGGGCAGAGTCTGTTCCTGTAGATAAATATAGATTTCAGAGATGAGAAACACTTCCTATTTTCCACAAAAAGTGGACCACTATAGCATCTCTACAGGTTATTAAACAGTTTACTTGAGATTTTATTGCTCCTTCCGCTGGAAACATGTTTAGAATATACTGTAATAATTAAAGTATTCCAACTTTATTGTGTGTTACCTGAGAAAATGTTCTGTCTCCGCTATAACAGTGATTTGAGTCTCTACTGCCGCCTGTGCACTTTATTTAGTGATACACTAACCAGCAGTAAGTAAAGCACCCTTTTTTAGATTTCACAAAAACACGTTTGCTTCCCACCACAGGGCAGAACTACTTAGCAGTAGTTTCTTTTTTTCAGATTGGTGCTCTGTCCGTTATAAAACACTGTTTCTGAGTTTTTTTGGTAAACAAAAAGTAGAAGCAAACTATTTGTTAAGACACATTGAATGGTTCATATGTTAATTTAAATAACACTCTTTGGGGAGGGGGGGGGAGGAGAGAAATATCTTTTATTCAGGGCCTGTGTACCAGATATACTACAGGTAGAGACTGAACCAGTCCCTTAATGAAGTTTAAGGGACTGGTTTTGCTTCTGTCTGTGGTATATCTGGTACACAGCACAGACCTTGAATAAAATGACACTCCTTATATCCATCTAAGTCACTACTGAACTAATGTTCCAAACACAATCCTGGAGGGAGGTGTGGTATCTTTCAGATTTGATTTAAAAACTACTTTTGTTTTTTTGTTTAATTTTTTTCCTACCAATATAGCAGTTAATGATGGTATCTTGGTCATATTACAAGTAATAACACTTTCTGATTGTCTAAACTTGTTAATAATAGTGAGTATTATTGTACCTACACTTCAGGGGTAGAACACAGCAGTTGTTTCTCTTCGGTGGGAGATAAAGATGCCTGGGTATCATCCTATAGAGCCCTTCACTGTAAAAAATATGCGACAAATGCTACATTATTAAGGGGAAAATTCACTGCTATAAGGGAATTGAACAAAATCTAAATCCTAATTAAAATCCACGTGAGCACTGCGAAGGTATAGGATGTGCTGAAATTACAGGGATTGTTCTGGAATTGTTGTACTTGGTTGTGAAGAGCAACAAGAAGTGAAATAAAATAGCCCAATTAATTTAAATTTACTAAGGGTCAAATGCTAATGCTCTTACATTGAAAAGTATTTTATGCTGTGAGCAGTGCCATTGAAATTAGTGCATTATTTAACAGGAGTAACAGTATCACATTGTTAAACTACTGCAGTTTGGAGAGGTTGTTTATATTGGCAAGTCTAGTGTCAGTCCTCTACTTGAGAAGGGTAGTCTATCACAAAATAATAGTGAAACAGCGAGAGAGTCTTTTGAGTGACTTAAGTGTATGGGAAATTATGTATTTTAAGACTTCGTAGTTTCTTCAATCACTGTAGCACTTGAGCACCTTTTATGTTAGATTGGTGTTATAGCAAAGTTCCTGGTTCAGTTAAAATGATCTTCAGATGTTTTCCCTCTGTTACAGAAAATGTTGCTGAGGTAGGTTTCCATAAAATCAACCACCATGCTAAAACAATAAATGAAACTGTTTGTTAAACTGAAGAGGCTATATCAACCAAAATATTGGGAATTTATGTGCACACAGACATCTATGTATTCCTTAAACAGAGATAACTGTAGAGTATATCTATACATTCTTCAGCTTCTGTGGCTCTTGATACTAAAGCATAACATGACTTTTTAGTTTGACATTCTAGCCATAGTAGTCAGATGACCTGTAAATGGGAGTAAGAGTTAGAAACTCCATGTATTCTATTCCTGTCAATTGTACCAACTTGTGTGACGTTGGTCTCAGTGTCCCCTGCCTGTAAAATTGGGATAACACCTCCCTTACGAGACTAGTGGCAGTATAACAACATTTGAATACCACTTTGAAGTGTGAATTACTAATATGTATTTTGTGACCATCTCTTGTTTAATATCTACACTATTGTGAACTTAGTAAGATGATCTCCAGAAAACTGTACTGTGTGTGTGTCTGTCTTCCAGGCAATTCGCAAAGATAAAACTGGAGACTTTCTGATAAAAAATTAAGGGGTACATTTAATATGTTTGTTCAAATCTTAATAGTAACAAGTCACTGGGACCAGATGGCATTCACCCAAGAGTTCTGAAAGCACTCAAATGGGAAATTGTGGAACTACTAACTGTGGTGTTTAAATCAGCTTCCGTACCTAATGACTGGACAATAGCTAACTGACGCCAATATTTAAAAAGGGCTCCAGAGGTGATCCTGGCAATTACAGACTGGTAAGTCGAATGTCAGTACTGGGCAAATTAGTCGAAGCTATAGTAAGGAATAAAACTGTCAGATGCATAGACGAACATAATTTGTTGGGGGAAAAGTCAACATGGTTTCTGTAAAGGGAAATCATGGCTTACTAATACGCTACAGTTCATTGAGGGGGTCAGCAAACATGGATATAGTATACTTAGATTTCCAGAAAGCTTTTGACATGGTTCCTCACCAAAGGCTCTTAAGACTGGAAACAAAGGGTAGGAATAAATGGTCAGTTTTCAGAGTGGAGAGAGGAAACTAGAGGGATCCCACAAGAGTTTGTCCTGGGACCAAGCCTATTCAACCTATTTATAAATGATCTGAAGAAAGGGGTAAACAGTGAGCTGGCAAAAATTGCAGATGATACCAAACTGCTCAAGACAGTTAGGACCAAAGCAGATTGTGAAGAGCTTCAAAAAGATCTTACCAAACTAAGTGATTGGGCAACAAAATAGCTAATGAAATTTAATGTTGATAAATGTAAAGTAATACATGTTGGAAAATATAATCCCAACTATACGTACAATATGATGAGGACTAATTTGGCTACAGCTACTCAAGAGAGATCTTGGAGTCATTGTGGATAGTTCTCTGAAAACATCCACTCAGTGTGCAGCAGCATTCAAAAAAGCAAACAGAATGTTAGGAATCATTTAAAAAAAAAAGGGATTGAGAATAAAACAGAGAATATTTTATTGCCTCTATATAAAACCATGGTATGCCCACATCTTGAATACTGCATACAGATGTGGTCACTACATCTCAAAAAAGTTATATTGGCATTGGAAATGGTTCAGAAAAGGGTAACAAACATGATTAGGGACTTGGAATGGGTACCATATGAAGTGAGATTAAAAAAACGTGGACTTTTCAGTTTAGAAAGGAGGAGATAAGATACAGGTCTATAAAGTAATGACTGGAGTGGAAAAAGTGAATAAAGAAAACTTATTTACTTATTCCCACAATATAAGAACTAGGGGTCACTAAATGAAATTAATAGGCTGCAGGTTTAAAACAAACAAAAGGATGTTTTTCTTCACTCAGCGCAGTCAACCTGTGGAACTTCTTTCCAGAGGATGTTGTGAAGAGTAGGACTTTAACAGGGTTAAATGAAGAGCTAGATAAAGTCACAGAGGTTAGGTCCATCAACAGCTATTAGCCAGGATAGGTGGGAATGGTGTCCCTAACCTCTGTCTGTAAATGGGTGTCAGGAAAGGGATCGCGTGAGGATTACATCTTGGGTTCTCTCTCTTTGGGGCATCTGTTATTGGCCACTGTCTGTCTCAGGAATAGGAGCTGCTAAGGGAGAGTCTGACTTACCTGAAGAGTGAGGAAAAGGTTAAGCAACTCTGGAATGCACCTGAGGGAGGGGGCTTTGGGCATTTAGCCAATGAAATGCAGATAGGAATTTCATACCAAGAGAGAGGTATGAGATCAGAGCAGTATTTTTCCCAGGTAACAAGGGAATTGGCTGTTCTCAGGAATGGACAACTTGAAATGTGTAAGTAGGAAAACATTTAGATAATCCATCAGGTTTTATTGTTTTCCTTGTTTGGGGGATGGAAATCACATCTGAGCTGCTTAATTATTTTTCTCTTTTGTAACTAAGGATTATAACCCAGGGATTTCCTGAGTCTATTTCACTCAGTGACTTAACACTCAGTCCTTCGCTATGCTTGTGACAGTAGTTTTGTTTTGACAATAAAAGTATTTTCCTTTTGGTTTTGGTTAACTCTTATTGGTTGATTGTTGTGTCCTTAATCCTATGTGCCTGAGTTACCCAGGAGGTGTAGAGCCCCATTGTTCTCTGCAGATTCCCTCTGTTTTCCCAACTTTAAGCAAAACAGAGATTGGGGCAGGGGGAGATCTTGGCCTTAGGGAGGGGATTCTCAAGAGATTTCTTCTCTGGAAAAGGGTTTATTTTTTTGTTAAACTCACTTAGGTGGTAACAGCAAGACTGTCTTCCTTTTGGGCCTCTGGGGAGTTAGAGACAGGTTCTTCGATTTTATTCTGCTAGCCAGCACACCATATCTGCAATCAAAATGCCTTGGGAAAAGGCATACAGAAAGTTAACCCTATAAACCCAGACAGTCCAACCCAAACAGGTTTTTTTAAGCTTTCACGGCAACTGGATCAGTAGGCTAGAATGGGGCAGGGAAACAGCCCAGTGCATGCTTTTGCAGTTGGGCAGATTAGCCCGAGAGCAACCAACTCTTCCTAAATCACACCCTGATGTGAAAACAGCTCCAGATCAGGGCGAGATGTACAGCTCCAGGGAAGACTGGCACCCGAAGGAGGGGAGACAGGAGAATGTCCCTGGGAGGCCAGGGGAAAGTAACCTTGTGTGGGCAGGAGCGGCAGATGGTTGCCCTTCCTGCTCACCATTGTTGTCTTTGTGGAAAAGTGCCTTTAAGGCAGGAAGATCTCTAAGGGTACGTCTAGACTACATGCCTCTGTCAATAGAGGCATGTAGATTAGGCTACCCGACATAGTAAAATGAAGCGGCGATTTAAATAATCGCCGCTTCATTTAAATTTACATGGCTGCCGCGCTGAGCCGACAAACAGCTGATTAGCTGTTTGCCGGCTCAGCGCGATAGTCTGGACGCGCGGGTGTCGACATCGAAGGTATTTGTCGACCACCCAGGTATGCCTCCTGGGATGAGGTTTACCTGGGTGGTCAACAAATACCTTTGATGTCGACACCCGTGCGTCTAGACTATCGCGCTGAGCCGACAAACAGCTAATCAGCTGTTTGTCAGCTCAGCGCGGCAGCCATGTAAATTTAAATGAAGCGGCGATTATTTAAATCGCCGCTTCATTTTACTACATCGAGTAGCCTAATCTACATGCCTCTGGCGACAGAGGCATGTAGTCTAGACATACCCTAAGGTAGAGATGAATTTCTTACTACAAATGAGGCAAATAGAATCCAAAGCACAGATGAGGTGTGCTGAAGCAGAGGCCAAAGTTGCACTAGAGAACACGAAAAGGTCATACATTCCAGGTACCCCAGCCAACAACACTGCTCCAATCGCTGTTCAATAGGAAGTTACCCTTGTACCAGGTGGGAGATAACATAGAGGACTTCTTCCTCAATTTTGAGAGGGCCTGTTGGCCGCACCACATCCCCACCAATCAGTACATGGCAGAATTAAAACTGCAAATCTCTGGTCCCTTATTAGGAACTGGCTGCAGAGAGAGCCACCGTGCCTGCAGCAGCAGCAACTGAATCTGCGTAGGAGTGGAAAGATTGAATAGGACTTTGTGAGCCATGATATGCAAATTCATGAACAAACACTCCAATGACTGGGTCCTGGCTTTGCAACAGTTACTGTTTGCCTATAGAGATGTCCCACATCCCACTTTGGGATTCTCACCCTTTGAACTGATGTATGGCCGCCAAGTTAACGGTCCCTTGCAGTTAGTAAAACAGCAATGGGACGGGGCTACCCCTTCTCCAAGGACCAATATTTTGGATTTTGTGTACAACTG
Source organism: Pelodiscus sinensis (assembly GCF_052426305.1). Taxonomy (NCBI): domain Eukaryota; kingdom Metazoa; phylum Chordata; order Testudines; family Trionychidae; genus Pelodiscus; species Pelodiscus sinensis. The sequence continues at coordinate 159,592,690 of NC_143053.1, forward strand.
ACCCTGCTCAGTTCGCTCTCGGAAGGGGGAGAGATGTGATGTAGTGGGGGGTGTTGTACACGCTGGTTGAGCATTCACTGGTCACTAAGCCTGGGCTGTAGGTGACCTCTACTGGCCTGTGTTTGTAAGCACTGCCCTGAGGGCTGTCATGTCACCTCCTAGACAATGGCCCAATCTGTTCTCATCTGACCAGGGAAGGGATTTGAACCAAGGAAGGGTATGGTTTGGAGAAGGGGCAGTGAGAGCATGGAGGAAGCAGATTAACCGGTGTAAGAGGGGGCAGGGGGAAGTGTCAGGGGCCTGTAACTGCTTCCCCCAAAGGAACTAGGGCTGTCGGCCTACTCTCTGTCTGCATCGGTCCTATGCTGTGTTGTATCTTAGAGCAGCAATAAACCCTCTCTAGTCTACTGGCTGGCAGAGTCACATATTGCTGAGGACGGGGGTGGGGGGGCAGTGGTGGGGGATACTGTCACAGTTGGCAGACAGGACACTGGGCTAGATGAACCTTTGGTCTGACCCAGTATGGCTGTTCTTATGTTCTGTCAAAGATGAGACTCCTAGAGGCAGCTATGTAAGATGTTTTATGCTTAGGGACTGCTGCACTAGTTATCCCTGACTTGACAGGAAATACTTAAATTTTAAAGAGATGTTTTTCAATATTAAAAATGTAAAAAGTTGAATATGATTTAAACCATGTAACTGGACATCATTTTCTCTACACACCTGCACTGAGAGTACAATTCCTCATTAAAATCAAGGAAGTTAATAAGAAATCAGTCTTATTTACTCACTAATATTCAAAATCTTTCCCCAGTGTCCCTCCTGAACAGTGGAGGAGGGGAAAGAAGCTAAAGGGGTATTGAGCAAAACTCTGGACTTAGCAAACTTTGAATTTTTAGTATGTTGATGAATAAGACAGTGGCCTGGTATATCTGATCATTTGGAGACAAACTAAGGATTAAAATATGTTTACTGATTCATCACTCAAAGCATTTGAATTAGAATAACTATATTTTTGCCCCTCTTGCGCAAGAGCCATTTTTCCTCATTTTTTTCAGGAAGAATAGCTCTTGTGCAAGAGGGGGGTTTTGTGCAAATAGGAGCCGTCTACACAGTTCCTTTTTGCGTAAAAGCCTCTTGTGCAAAAACGGTCCCTAATTAATTATGCAAATGAAGCACTGCAATATGCTAATCTACACTTCATTTGCACAGGCTTTTGCGCAAGAAATAAGCAGTATAGACATAGCCCCAGAGTCATGGACCACAAACTAAATATGAGTTAACAGCATGACACTGTTGCAAAAAAAACCAAATACAAGACTGTTGAAGAAAAATCACAAGTAGTAATTATTTCACTCTACTCTGCACTGATTAGGCCTCAGCTGGAGTAGTGTGTCCAGTTCTTAGCACCACAGTTCAGGAAAGATGTGGAGAAATTGGAGAGGGTCCAGAGAAGGTCAACAAAAATGATTAAAGGTCTAGAAAAATGCCCTATGAGGGAAGAATTAAAGAATTATGTTTGTTTACTTTACACAAGACGACAGAAAGGGGACATAACTTTCAAGTATCTAAAAGGTTGCTACAAGGAAGAAGGAGCTGAATTATTCTCCTTAATCTCTGTGACCAAGGTCAGGCCAGAGAGCTGCTACAGAATGAGGAAAAGGCAGCTCAAATAGGGTAAAAGGCCTGCTAATTAGAGGCAGAGGGCTGCAGGGAAATTTAGAGCAGCTTAGGACCAGCTAACTCCACTTCAGGCCTGTTTGGAGGCCTTTAAAAGCCTCCCCAGTTAGAAGGTGGGGGAGAGAGTAAGAGGATGGGAGAAGAGAAAGAGAACAAGAGTTTGAGACAAAGTTCTAGTAGTTATAGAGCTAGAAACAGAAGGGGAGGTAGTCCCACAAGGTGTGCCTGGGCTCCCTACCCCAGAAACCAGCTGCAAGTCCCAACCCCTGCCAAGGGGGAAGGCTGCCAGCTCAAAAGCCAGCCAGGGAAAATTGGGGATCCTTGCTACTTCTCTCATAATCGGACAAGAAAAAATGGGCTGAAATTGCAGCAAAAGAGGTTTAGGTTGCACATTAGAAAAATCTTCCTGGTCATGATGGTTAAACACTGGAATAAATTGCTTAGGGAGATTGTGGAATCTTCATCATTGGAGATTTTTAAAAGCAGGTTAGACAAGGCTTGGTCCTGCCATGAGTGTAAGATGTAGACGACTGTACAACCTCTCAAGGTCCCTTCTAGTTCTAGTATTTTATGAACAAATGCTGGAATTGAAGTGGATTTGAAGTGGAAGCTGACAGCTTATGACTACCCCAGAAATAAGCTTGTGGCTTCCAGTTTGAGAGCCCCTAATGTAAAACCAGCTTGAGATCAGAATCAAATTCTTGAACAACTAAGAAAGTAAATCCCAGTTTTCTTGATCATATTGAAATGTTGTTTTAGCCTGATTCAATAAATACATAGGCAGATATTTGTTAGGACTATATGTGCTGAGGCAGTTTCTTTAAATCTTCAAGTATATTTGTTGTTTTTAAATCTTCTGCACCTTTTCTACAATACTTTGAGATTTTTTAATTGATACCATAAAAAGCTTCCAGTGAATTATGATATTATAGGCTCAAATGTTAATACAAACAGGATTTAATTAAAATGCAAATTTTGTTATCCCAGAAGAAAATTCTTGATACCAATTATCAATAGAAGATGTCCAAGTCATTCACCCACAGGTTCAGTATTGCTTGTAACCTACACAACCTTTTGAGTGAATTTTTCAATCTGCTGCTACTCCCCTTCCATAAAAACATTTGTGTTTACAGTATTGTGTTTATATCTTTTGCAGAGTGAACCTGCTTTTGCATATGCACGTTCACCTAGTCAGGCAGATTCAGTAACTGAGTCACATTTAATCAACTCTTCCATAATATTTTTGGCCAAATTGTGGATAAATAACCTCTTCAGCGCATGGAGTACAAGTCAGCAACACTTAGCCCCTTAGCAACTCTGAGTAATAATACTGTACTTTGATACAAGACTCTTCTATCCTTTGTTCTGAGCTGTCCCGTGTTCTTTAGGTGAGTGCCTTTCTAAGTTGTGTGGTTTCTCAAGTATCATACAGCACATTTAGATATTTATATTCTACACTCATAATAGTGATACTGGAGCACTTTACCAATTTATATTTTTAAAAGACAGCTTTACTTTCTCTATTTAAATGGACAGATAGGTTTTAAATCTATTTATTCTAAACACATTGATAGATCATAGGTAACAAAATTACAGAACCAACACTTTCACTTGAATTTTTCCCTGTTAATTAAAGCTTTCATTTTCTGGCAATATATTAGAAATATACAATACAAAAAATACTGTCAATTTGCAGTAGAGAAATAAGGTGACAACTTGCTCAAATTTCAGAAATACCAAGAAAGTGAAGGGAAAAGCCACAGCAAAATTACAATTTTCCCATTTTATTTCAGATAATTAACTTCTCTGTGGTTTCTGCTGATGATTCTATATCTTCTACATCATTCAGTAGCTATTTATCTTGGGGCTTTTGTCAGCCTACATATTTTTTAAATATTACCATTTTCTCCTACACACTATCTGCCATAGTAAGATGAGTTGTCACGGGACAGAAGTTGTTTGCAGAGGTAGGCAAGCTAAGAGCTAGACTCCACATATCAGAGATTGACTCCCAGTACTGTATTTAAAAAAAAAATCCCTTCAATTGGAACATTAAACTCATGACTCTAGTGTATTTTATATATTAATTTTTTAAACAGTAACAGCATGGAAAAAGAAAATGAAAAAAGGAACTCTCAAATTTAACACAGACCTGACTAGATTTCAATCTGCAGGCTGTTTCTCCTCTACCAAATCCAATCACTGCTTTTTCAAAAAGATGTTATTTCTATGTGCTTTGTCCTCTTCTACTCTTTGATCTCATTGAAAGAGTTTGCATCTTCCCGATTTGATTGTTTCCCTATCACACGTGTGAATATATAATATATCTTTCAAATTGTTTCTCTGAAAAGTGGAGAAAGAAGATCAACTAGCAGAGGTAGTTTGAAACTGGAATAGCTGACTTGCATTCTTCTACAAAAATACATTTATCACCTCTGCTACTGTCACACTATTGACTACTTTAAATCCAAAGCCTCTTACTGTCCTCTCTGTCTCAACAGATTGCTGTGTCTTTGAATACACACTGTACCAGACAAGATTTCATACCCTAACAATCGGTGCTTTACATAGTTTAATCAATGCCTTCACATTGGGTACTAAAGTCCCCTAAATCAAGACATTTTTAGAGCATTATTGAATGTGTACGTTCAAAGCATCCATCTTTTGTTATTTTGTTTTGCTTCTGTAGAAAAAGGTGCTGTAGTATATAGAAACTGTTTTGTTCATGCTAGAGAAAAATCTTAAGTGCATTGAAGAAGAAAACCAAAAATAGCGTCCCAAGTCATTTTTCTTGTTTGTTTATATTAACTGATAAAAATTGAAAGTAAAACTGGTATAGTAAAACCTATTAAATATGCCACAATTTAGGAACACAGGAGGTGGAAGAACATCTGTAGACCTACCAAAGAAAGATGTAACATGATGGGAATCCCCACTGACAAAAAAAAAAATCTAGAGGACTACCAATAGGTGGACCTCCCACTCATGAGTCTCATAAAATGCCTGCTGGCTGATTCTTTACAGAGAGGGTGACTTGATGCTGAATGGATCTATTCTAGAGCTTGTCTGCTTCCTTCCAGAGTAGGGGAGATCAAAAAAAGTGGAAATATCTGAGCTAGACCTAAGTCAACTGGATGAAACACAGGATCCTCTTCCACACTGTGCACTGCCTGAAGCCTCAAGAAGGTCGATGTGGAGTTCAGGAAATTGAGTTCTGTAGTCATCCAGATTCAATCCCCAACCAAGAGGCATCTGTAATAAGTGTGTTTGTGAGTGGTGTGAGAACAAAGGAAATTCTCTACACAAGTACTGTCCCCCTGCATCCAATAGGTGGGCGATGTCAGGATACTAAAAGAAAATGGGGCTTATTTTCAGCTTGAAGTAAAAACCTCTCAGACAAATTTGTAGACTGTGAAGGTAGAGCCTGTCAAAGAGGGTCACACACCAGAAGACATGAGCAGACTGTCATCTGAGTTGAAGAACACTCATTGCAAGTTATATGTCCTGTGGTAAGTAAGCCTTGGCTGCAATTAAATATAATTTTGTTCCAATAAATTATATAGTTGGTGGTGTTAAAGTGGACTTTCTTGGATTTAACTAAAATGCCAAGGAATGTTGCAGGTTAAATAACTAAGTGCACCTGCTAATGGGACTGTCTCAGGAGCAGCCAGTCATAAAGTTAAAAAAAATACAGGGTTGCATAGTGCAAGTGCACTACTATCACAGCCAGGATATCGAAAGTTACCAATAACATGTCCCAAGGTGTGTATTTTGTAGTGGAAGTAGTCTAAAACCACTGTAAAATGCAGAAATCTTCTGGGTTTATTTCTCTATGAAAAGGGGTGTCCTTTAAGAGCCAAGAACCAGTTGTGTTTGTTCAAAGAGGAGATTATGGCCTCCATGGTAATCCTCCTCTGTTTTGAATGGTGAACAAAGACATTCAACTGCCTGAGGTCCAGGATGAGTCCCAGCCCTTTTCTTCTTCTAGAATTAAACCCTTTTCCCTATGATGATGGATATAGGCTCTACTAGATCACGGAGAATAGGTCGTCAGAATCCTCTTGTGAGTGGGATCCATGAGGAAAGGCAGACAGGAATATGATTGTGTAGCCAGTTAAAATGTTGTCTAAGATCCATTTGTCTAAAATCATGATCTGCCCCACTGGAAGAAAATGGGCTAGGCATCCACCAAGAGTCCAGGGGGAGAATAGCTGTGCAAGGACTGGTTGACTCCTCTTGTGTGCCTCAAACTGACCTTTTAGAAGACGGGGAGGGAAGATGACAGCAATGTGGTACGTCTGCTGCACTGTACCTTCTTGTGAGTTTAAGTAGCTTGTAGAGTCTTTGGTAATAAAATGGCTGAGGGGTGGGCTGATATCTATGCAGTGGTGTCTGAGAATTTTTCTTGTGGAGCACTGGGGTGTATATTCTCTAGTACCAATGGGCTGGCACAAGAGTCCTGAAGGGAGTGAAACAACTTATTACTTTTCTTGCTAAATAGGTGGTTACCTTCAAAGAGGAGCTCTTCAGCTGCTGGTGGGAACCCCAATGTCAGACTTATAACCAGCAACGTTCCCATGGAACAAGTAGTTATCAGCTGCATCAAATGACACCTGAAGGGACTATCTAGTGGCCCATAGTGTCCAACTAGTTCTGAAGCAGTAGCCACTATAGTGGCTATTGCCATAGTGAATTAGCCAGACTCAACCAGCCAAATATCCACATGTGGCTAGCAGCTAGCTTGTTGGACACCATGTGTTGCATCTAGCCACTAGCTTCCCTCCATCTAGGATAGTAACCAGGGCCTTCATCAGTGAGGTAGTTTAATTAAAGCAAGCTGTCAGAAGACTTTTTGACATCCGAGCCTGATAATTTGCAATGCCAAATAATAGGTTGGCTAATGAAAAAGTTCTTTTTGCTGAAGGTAGTCTTCTGGCATTCTTGCCTGAAGGAATGGATCTGGGAAGGATAGTCTGTTTTTCCTTCAGGACTACTTGGACAATCAGACACTTATAGAGTGAGAAAACACTCAACCCCCATGGAGAGAACAAAATAAGTCTTATCAGCCTCCTTCAAGATCACAGCAGAGGTGGCTGGTATGTGCCAAATGTCCCTAACAGATGCAGAAGGGTCCCATTAATAGAAATAGATTCTTAAGAAGCCATACACTTTTGGACATTCTCAAGTCTAAAATCCTGATCCACTTCCAGTGGACTCTAGAGGATTTCTTCAATCTTCTAAGAATTTCCTTGTACTGCTAGAGAGACTGGCACCTGATCCAAGATGCTGTTGGGAGATGCTGTTGTGCTCTAGGCAGAAAGGGAGGAGAGGGGCTGAGAGGCTTCTCTTTGAGGCACTCTCTTCCAGAAGTGGCACACTGGACTCAATAGTATGGAATCCAAGAGCGCAAGTAAAAGTGAGTGGATAGGTATAGTAGAGACATAGAGGTAGGCCCTGAAGGGGATACCACTGGCCCCACAGTCATTTGGGTGTTGGGGCCTCTGGAAGCCATGTATGGGCTGATGTCCTTGTTCAAATCATTAGAGAAGCCAGTAGTACTGTTTGCTGTTCACCCATGGAGTAACAGTCATCCCAATATGGCATCATGGTTAAAGCCAAACTCCCATCCCAGCTTTCTGGAGCATCCACAGCCTAGCTCTAGCACTCAGGACTGATGAATAGCATGTGAATGAAATAGTGACCTGTCTTACTGGAACTGGATCGGACGGGATCAATAACTCAGGAGCAGATCCTTGACAACACTTTACAAGGCTGTAACAAAATCTAGTGGTAGGAGAACTAGCAGAAGTCTTCAGTATACCCTGGTCCAGCAGTGTGATCTTGGGCATGGTGATCTTGGTGAAGCAAGGTACAACTACTGTGCAGGCTGAATACTCTTTTCTATCCTTACATGTCCTTGTGGATGATTTCAGAGCACTGGAAGCTCCTGGCATTTCCTGTATTGGTTTGTGTGTCATTATCTTCAAATGCATCCACTCCAGAGACTGGACATCCACTCCAGGTAAGACAGCTGTCACTGTCATGGGACTTGAATTTGGTGCTCTCCTAGCTCATGCCTCTTCCCCCCTCCCAGTTCGAGCTCCTAGCTACCTGCTCTCTAGCCTATCACACAAAGTGGCCTTTCTGGTACCCATCTGTCAAAGTAGCTATCACCCTGATATGGTGTTTTTTCTAAGGATTAGGTGCAACTGCAGCCCTACAGTGCCAAAGGTAGTGTCACCTTTTCACATCAATCAGGACATTTTTCTCCCTGTTTTAGTCCCAAAAAAAAACCCACATACCATGGACAAGGATAGGGCGCTATATCCTCTAGACATCCGGCACATCCTTGCCTTTTATATAGAGAACACTAAACCAGTCCGTCAATCAGCGCACTTGATCTACATTGTGGAATGCATGAAGTACCTCCTAATTATGTCAGAGCCTGTTGTCCACAATTGCTACATACATCAGACTCTTCTATGACTTGGGCAAAGTACCAGCCCCACCTACCACAGCACATTCAACTGGGGTGCAAGCCTCTTCGGCAGCCTAGCACAGGTCCCAATTCAGGACATTTGCAGGGTGGCTATATGGTCCACAGTACACACCTTTACCCTTCATTACGCACTCACCCAGCAGTCCCAGAATGACACAGCATTGGGCACCGCTATAAAAATCACAGAATACTAGGACTGGAAGGGACCTCGAGAGGTCATCGAGTCCAGTCCCCTGCCCTCATGGCAGGACTAAATACTGTCTAGACCATCCCTGAGAGACATTTATCTAACCTACTCTTAAATATCTCCACAGATGGAGATTCCACAACCTACCTGGGCAATTTATTCCAGTGTTTGACTACCCTGACAGTTAGGAACTTTTTCCTAATATCCAACCTAAACCTCCTTTGCTGCAGTTTAAGCCCATTGCTTCTTGTTCTATCCCCAGAGACCAAGATGAACAAGTTTTCTCCCTCCTCCTTAGGGCACCCTTTTAGATATCTGAAAACTGCTATCATGTCCCCCATCAATCTTCTCTTTTCTAAACTAAACAAACTTTCAGCCTTCCCTCATAGGTCATGTTCTCTAGACCTTTAATCATTCTCGTTGCTCTTCTCTGGACCCTCTCCAATTTCTCCACATCTTTCTTAAAATGCGGTGCCCAGAACTGAACACAATACTCCAACTGAGGCCTAACCAGCGCAGAGTAGAGCGGAAGAATGACTTTTCTTGTCTTGCTCACAACACACCTATTAATGCATCCCAGAATCCTGTTTGCTTTCTCTGCAACATCACACTGCTGACTCATATTTAACTTGTGGTCCACTATAACCCCTATATCCTTTTCTGCTGTACTTCTTCCTAAACAGTCGCTTCCCATTCTGTTTGTATGAAACTGATTGTTCCTTCCTAAGTGGAGCACTTTGCATTTGTTTTTATTAAACTTCATCCTGTTTACCTCAGACCATTTCTCCAATTTGTCCAGGTCATTTTGAATAATGACCCTATCCTCCAGATTAGTCGCAACCCCTCCCAGGTTGGTAGCATTTGCAAACTTAATAAGCGTACTTTCTATACCAATATCTAAATCGTTGATGAAGATCTTGAACAGAGCCGGTCCCAAAACAGACCCCGGTAGAACCCCACTTGTTATGACTTTCCAGCAGGACTGTGAACCATTAATAGCTACTCTGAGTACGGTTTTCCAGCCAGTTATGCACTCACCTTATAGTAGCCCCATCTAAGTTGTATTTGCCTAGTTTATTGATAAGAATATCATGCAAGACCGTATCAAATGCCTTACTAAAGTCTAGGTATACCACATCCACTGCTTCTCCCTTATCCACAAGACTCGTTATCCTATTAAAGAAAGCTATCAGATTGGTTTGACATGATTTGTTCTTTACAAATCCATGCTGGCTGTTCCTTATCACTTTGCCACCTTCCAAGTGTTTACAGATGATTTCCTTAATTACTTGCTCCATTATCTTCCCTAGCACAGAAGTTAAACTAACTGGTCTGTAGTTTCCCGGGTTGTTCTTATTTCCCTTTTTATAGATGGGAACTATATTTGCCCTTTTCCAGTCTTCTGGAATCTCTCCTGTCTCCCATGATTTTCTAAAGATGATAGCTAGAGGCTCAGATACCTCCTCTATCAGCTCTTTGAGTATTCTAGGATGCATTTCATCAGGCCCTGGTGACTTGCAGGCATCTAACTTTTCTAGGTGATTTTTAACACGTTCTTTTTTATTTTACCTTCTAAAATGACCCCCTTCCCACTAGCATTCACTGTTAGACATTCCTTCAGGCTTCTCGGTGAAGACCGAAACAAAGAAGTCATTGAGCATCTCTGCCATTTCCAAGTTTCCTGTTACTGTTTCTCCCTCCTCACTGACCAGTGGGCCTACCCTCTCCTTGGTCTTCCTATTGCTTTTAATGTATTTATAAAAAGTCGTCTTATTTCCCCTCATTCCGGTAACGAGTTCGAGCTCATTCTGTGCCTTTGCCTTTCTATCTTGCCCCTGCATTCCTGTGCTGTTTGCCTATATTTATCCTTTGTAATTTGTCCTACTTTCCATTTTTATATGACTCCTTTTTTATTTTTAGATCATGCAAGATCTCGTGGTTAAGCCAAGGCAGTCTTCTGCCATATTTTCTATCTTTCCTATACATTGGAATCGCTTGCTTTTGGGCCCTTTGAAAAACTGCCAACTCTCCTCAGTTGTATTTCCCTTCAGTCTCGATTCCCATGGGACCTTATTTATCAGCTCTCTGAGCTTACCAAAATGTGCCTTCCTGAAATCCACTGTCTCTATTTTGCTGTTCTCCCTTCTACCCTTCCTTAGAATTGTGAACTCTATGATTTCATGATCACTTTCACCCAAGCTGCGTTCCACTTTGAAATTCTCAACTAGTTCCTCCTTATTTGTTAGGATCAAATCTAGAACAGCTTCCCCTCGGTAGCTTTTTTCAACCTTCTGAAATAAAAAGTTGTCTCCAATGCAGTCCAAGAACTTATTAGATAACACAGCGGGGCACAGCCTATTTTCCCAACAGCTATACTGCACTCGGCAACAAACTGAGCTCTGATCCTCCTCCTTACAAACTGCTGGTAAGTCACATATTGGAATATACATGAGCAATCATTCAAAGGCGGCAAGATTACTCCTCTTTGTAACTGTTGTTCTTTGAGATGTGTTGCTCATGCCCATTCCAGACCCACTGTCCTCCCAATGGTTGGACTTTTCCAGCAGGAACTGGAACTGAAGGAACTGAAGCAGGAGTTGTATTGATAAGGGTATATATGCAAGGCTTCACCCCAGGGGGGCACTACAGCCAACCTTACAGGTATTGCTAGGAAAAGTCTTCCGATAATCATGCACGCACACATATTGGAATGCTCATGAGCAAGAGTAACACATCTCAAATAACTGTTACAAAGGTAAGTAACCATTTTTTCCTGCACGGACAACTCCCCCTCCCAGATACATTAACAGGCCTATTCTTTTGTACTCTTTAATCAGTATCACTCCAATGGTTTAAATAATTATTACACCAGTGTGATCCCAAAATTAGGCCTAATAAGAGCTTTGATAAACTTCAACAGGAACAGGATTTTAGCATTCACACAATAGTAGGAAATTTACACAGTTGTAATTTAAAAGCCATGTGAAATGCAAGTACAGGTTGTACCTCTAAAATCCAGGATGCTCTGGTCAGGAAATGTCTGTGTTCTGGCATGACCACAGGATGTTTCAGGATCAGAGAGTACCAGCATGCTGCATGAGGGTGAGGTCCAAGGAGCCAGCGTGTGACTCAGATGGGCTGTGAGGAGAGGAGCCAGCACACGGCTCAATTGGGATGCAAGGGAAGGGGATGGGAGTGGAAGGCAGGAAACCTGGTAAGGGAGTGGCAGGGGAGGGGGCTGGCAGCAGAGGGCCTGAAATGACCACCCCTAATATGGCAAAATCCCTCATCTGGGACCAGTCAGGTCCCAAGGATGCTGGACTAGAGAGGTCCAACCTGTACTACTGTGTTAAAGTAAAACAACTTCTCTTAAAAATCTATCACATTATATTAAAGAGATGCTGCATTTACAAATTCAGGTATTACAGGCCAGTATTTTAATTCACTAGAGAAGTGCTACAAATTTTGAAATAGTTAATCTAATCCACCAAAGTCCTGCAGCACAATCTAAATGAGTCAGTTTCACAGCACAGCAATAGGGCTAGAAGGTCAATGAGAAATATAAAATAACCTAGGTTAGCAAAATAGAAAGTGCTATGCATATCAACTCTAATTCTGTGTTAAATTGACAAAGATTACCAAATGCTAATGAAGAAAGGAGATTTGGGAGTTAAAGAAAAATCCCCATAATCTTCAGTTTAATTCAAAGCTGAAATGAAACCAAAGTATAATATAATGCTGCCTTGATAGTTGAGGCTATCTATCAGTACAATTCATTTAACAGCATGTAAAACGTGGGGTAATCCTCATGCAGAGTACTCTTTTGAGGTTTAGCCAATTGTTTGCTAGGTGTTATTCAATTTAAAAAAAGAATGAGATCCCAATATTAGTCATTTATTCTCTTTTTAGAACCAGTGTACTTTTTCCACTTAGTCCTTCTCTTATGATTACTATGGAACACATCAAATCCTGAATCTAGAAATAATACATTCTAAGAAATTCTGCACAAGTTTGATTTTTACCCACAGTGCCTCTTTAAATTCTAGAAAAGTTGTTTACAGTAGGTCAAAGTATATCATTTAAGTTTCTGCTGCTAAATGCTTTTCAAGTGTTTGGGGCATTCTTGCACTGAATGAAGACTGTCTGCAAAGAGTTATTCCAGCCTAATTATAAAAGCTTAAATTCACACTTCAACTTATATCATTACCTGCCTTTGTAAATGAGACCTACAAAATATTATTAGCACTAAAGAATTAACTGAAATGAGATCTGTGTGTAAGAGAAGGGAAAGGCAGCATGCAAGTCAGACCTGATAACTAAGAGTTTTGGATTTGTTCAACTTTCCAGAGCAGCTGCATCTTTTTTCTAAATCTCACCGTACCTGAGAGGTGTTTTCCTCCCTCCCTCCCCCCCCCCAAATCAAGAAACTTGTTGGGTTACTTCACAAAAGGTGAGAATGCAGCAACACACCTAATATTAATCTCTGTCTTTACACTAAGGATGTAAGTGACTAGTTGAGAAGTTGACTACCCAACAAGTCAATTCACTACTCGACTAGTTGCTTCTCCTCCCCTCTGCTGCCTCTAATAGGGGCAGCAAGGGCGGAGGGGGAGCAGGAACCAGTGCTGGGGGAGCCAGCTTAAAAGCCAGCTCTCCCCAGCTCCGTCTCTGCAGTGGGAGAGGGAGCAGGGGAGGTAGAGGCGCAGCGGGGGATCAGGAGCAAGCCAGGACTCAGCTGTCCCAGCACAGGCCCAGTCCTAGATGCCACGCCCCTTCTTTTTATCTGTAGTAAGAGCCACTATGATCTTACTAGAAATAGTGGTTTCCAGTTTAGCTGAGTGTCTGAAGAATGTGTAGGTATCTAAGAGGTGTGACCAGACTAAGAATATCCAGCGCATTTTGCCAACCAAATATTTCACCATTGATTTTTGATCCACACATTCACTACTCTGTTCTCTCTCTGCCTTCTGGAGACATGAACTGTAACTTTAATGCTAAAGCTACACAATTATCCATCTGATGTAGAAAGCAGTGAGTTTAAATGCAGAAAGCTCAGGTGGGAAGTTTATTCCAGAAGTTAACAAGCTGCCTGAATTTAATTTAAAAATAACATTTGCACTGGGGCAAAAAATTGCCTGTCAGAGCATGGCTATGGATTTGTTAATAAGAAAAAATGAAGTATATTGTAAAAAAAAAAAAAAAAAAAAAAAAAAAAAACCCTCCACATCCAAGAATGATTAACTACTTTGTGGCTGCTTTTTAAAAATGAAATTCCCGTTAGCTTCCATTTGTTTAAGTGCCATTCCCCTCCCCCCACAAAAATAGAATTTGTTTTTTGTTATGGGCACAAAGGGTTGGGTTTCAGAGTGCTATCTAAAAACATAATTGGAGAATTTTGTCATCACTTTTCTGAACACATTACTATGTTTTTTGAATGTATTGTCAGTTTCACTTACATACAAAGACTATATCTTATATAAAGGGATTGCCTCTTTATTGGTACAACAGGTATGACACTTACAGCTGGTCAGGAACTTTTGACAATGTTTTATAATAGGAAAAAGACCAATCAAAACTTCATGGAAACAATTGGTTTTGATAGAAATTTGCTTAGAATGGTTTCTTGGATCCAAGGTGGAGTTTCTGGTAAAAAAAACAAACAGAGTACTTGCAAGAGAGATTTGTCTACCTCAGAATAGCTAGTTGCCTGGTGGTTTGGGCAATCAAGTCCTAGAATCAAATTCCTGCTCCAAACCAAGCAAAATTTAAAGATTTGATCCCCCATAGACTTACGTGTGTGCTTAACTTTTGATACTAAAATAGTCCCAGGATCAGGATTTACCCATGTTAAACAGTTTTTCTACATTTTTCTCATAAATGTTAAAAAAATGAAGACATGAACTTCTCATCTCTTTGCAAACCTGCACTTAATGGCAGCATGCAGTGGTTACCATCTCTGAGATGTCCATAATGCAAACTAGAGGTGTAATCTCTCTGTTCTTGTATATATAGTGGCAGTAGCTTTCATTAGTAGCATGAGTTAAAAAACAACCAAATATCTGAGGTAGTATACATACATACCCACAAGTTTGAGGCAGGTATATACTCAGTGCTTTTACTGCCACTGAGGAATGCAGGAATGACTTGTACAGCAGGAGAGTTGAGAGCCACTGAACAAAACTGCTAGAAATCACATCAAGCCACAGGATGCAGGAGCACCCCATATTATAGCATCTTTGCTGCCATTATTAGTGCTGCTTTGGCTACTGGGCTATTCATACTGGTGTTAATTTGATGAGAGCCAAGACATTTACATACAAGCAGGAGAATCATACTCTAAGCTTGCAGCATAGATATACTTAGGCTGTTTTGCCTGTGTTACAGATGCCCACCCAGGAAATGAGTAACACTAAGGGTACGTCTAGACTACCGGGTTTTGTCGACGGAACTTTTGTCGACAGATATTGTCGACAAAACTTCTGTCGACAAAGAGCGTCCAGACACATTGAGTTCTGTCGACAAAGCAAGCTGCTTTGTCGACAGAACCCTGTAGTCTAGACACAACCCTATAGGCAATAACACCTTCTGTCGACAGAACTCTGTCGACAGAAGGTGTTATGCCTCGTAAAATGAGGTATACCAGCGTCGACAAAACTGCTGAGTTCTGTCGACATTATGTCGACAGAACTCAGCAGTAGTGTAGACGCTGGTATAGTTTTGTCGACAAAAGTCCACTTTTGTCGACAAAACTCAGTAGTCTAGACACACCCTGAGTGTTTATCTGTATTGTTCAATAAGAAACAAGAGTCAATGGATTACACCAGATGGATTTATTTCTGTCTTCAGCAGCAGTTTAATCAATAAAAGATAAATATTATATCAGCTAAACAGTTTTACTGATCTACTAGATTAAACCTAATGGTCCTAAAAGAGCTATTTACAATCACAATCACTTAGAGTAAATGCCATATCTAAAGATAAACTTTGAAAATAATGATGGCATTCTAACTCTTTCACGTTTATGCCCTCTCCAGTCCCAGGAAATTCAGAAACAAAGGAGGTAAATCAGCAGTTGGATAGAACAGCTATTTAGGGACAGGGAATGGGAAGGGGTCAGTAGGATGGAAGAGTTATTTGAGGCAAAGAAAGAAATAATAGTTTGGAGGAGTTATGAAAAAAGGGAGAAGCAGGAGTAACAAGGGCTCAGACAGTAGAGGAGGGTAAGCAGGGCTATGGGTAAAATGGCCCCAGTGTCTTAGCTATAGAAGCTGGCAAATAGGTGGGGGACATTTTGATTAAATTTATTGTTAAGTAGGAAGAAGTGTCCTGATAGCTGATTATCAACACAAGGTCAGACTGCTTTGGGGTGATGAAGACTCAATATGGCTTTGTGAAACTTAAAAGGGTTGCTTGCTGTATTCCATCAATACTACAATCCTTTAATTTTACTGAAATTGCAAGTTGGAGACACAAGAATAAGAGATGAAGATATATACAGTAGTACAAGAAAATCTTTCAGATACTGTGGCCTACCTCTGCTCTGTACCATATAGCATCAAACTTTCTTTGCATGTCAATCCAAGCTGAGACCCAATAGTTTGTCTACCTGTTCACAGATAATATTTTACTTTCTCCTTTTACGGTGGTTTCTTATAGCAACAAAGTTGTTGAAATAGTATCTACTAGTACACCAATTTCTGTTAGTAAAGAGACTTTCAAGTTCCTTAGAGCTCTTTCTTCAGTGTGTTGTAAGCCTATTCTTGGAGCTCTTCTCTGAAGCTAGAGAAAGGCCATTGTGAAGATGCAAGTCTTGTAGCAATTTCTAAAAGAGCCAGGCTTGTGTGCAATTGGATGTTCTGGTGGAGCAAATCCCAGAGGAGAGGTAAAGGAAGAAAAAATAGCCGATATTTCTCCTTTAAAAATTCCTACTACAAACTTTTCATGAGATTGCAACAGGTCTAATTTGCACTATCAGCCATCAACATTAATATTGAGAAGTCCCTCTTCTATATCTTGGTCATATTAGGAAACTCAGCCCTCTCTGATAGCAATCACATTCATTTCCTCCTAGAGAGATCAGAGTGCTTAGAGAGAGTTCCAAATCTGGCTCAAGGTTTTGTGAACCAGAATCTCAAAAACTTAGCATCTGGAACCCTAGGAGCCATATGCCTGGGGCTTCTTTCTTATCAAACTAGTGTGGAGTAGATGGGATGTCTTGCAGACATCTAAAATGTCTTTCCACCCTGGAATGGACAGCATACCAGTAGCAGGTATTTTCCCTCTGATTGCTGGGGTTTCTGAGAAGGAGTGTTCATGGCCCTAACAATGAAAATCTCACGAGAAGATAACAGCTCAGGCCTTCCGCTTAAAAATGACACTGAAGCCTGGCTAAGACCTATGCCCCGCTCAGACCATAGGCATTCCAGGTACATAATTGTTGTAGAGAGACTTAGTGTACTGCTTGCATCTAGCACATCAGGCATCTAGAGCAGTTATGGAGACAGGAAAGCTACTATTTGTACTTCCTGTAATTTAATTATTAATCTGTTCTGCAATATTTCTGTATGATATGTTTCTTCTCTATAAAATTATTTCCAAAGGCAAGTATAATGGAAATGTAAAATTCTGGTGGGGGAGGAAAGAGGAAGAAAACAGCTGATGCTTTAATGTTTATCTGTAAACTATGTTTGCTTTCTCTGAGGCAACGCTAGAACTACGGGAAACTAGAAATTACTTCCCAGATTCTTCCAGCTGATTTTCATAAAACTCAGATTTAGTGCACCAGAAAAGGGGTAAATAAAATGAGGGAAAATGAGAAACTAAATATTCCATTTTATTCTTCTAATTAAATTGTTTATATAAAATATCCTTCAAGCAATAATTAAAAGCTCAATTTGTATTCTTATATTTTGTCAGCCACTCCATTTATCTTCATGCTATTCTTTTGTTCAGCATTAATAAAAGTTAATTTGTAAACCACTTCAACCAAATGATTACCTAATATAAAGTATAAAACAGGCCAATGCAGTTGTTCTGCTGTAAGATCTCTCTTGTAGGTGCTCTATGCTGATAGCAGGAGAACTGTCTCCTGACAATTAAATCCCCTCCAATGAACAGCAGTGTCAGCAGGAGAAGCTGTGTGCAAATTTTCACGTATGCTGGCAAAACTTACATTGCTCAAAGGTGTGAAAAAACACACCCCACTGAGCAACATAAGGTTTGCCAACATAAGTGTTTGTGTAGGCATGGCTTAAATGAGAAGCAGCAGCTATAAATTATTGTGTAGCTATGTTATTACTGCAAAAATATATGGGAGACTGAGACATCTATTAGTGTCATCTATTAGTGTCATTCTGATGAGAGTCACGTGCTCCTAGTGAATATGGGACTGTCATGCCAAGGGGGAGTTGTTCCCCTTTGCCGAATGTGATTCGTCCCTTTGTCACACTTTCTTACTCAGGATCTGATCATGCTAACATTCACTGCTTACTACTGCAAATGGTATAAGTAACTTTATACATGCACAAAAGTTCCAGGGGGTAGCCGAGTAAGTCTGTACAGGATAAACTTAAAAAACAACAACTGGTCTGGTAGCACTTTATAGACTAACAAAACATGTAGATGGTATCATGAGCTTTCATGGGCACATCCCACTTCTTCAGATGACTGGAGTTTTGAGCTTAGGATGTGCAGACCCAAAATAAATAGGGGAGAAGGAGGAAGAAAAAAAGGAAGGGGGCGGGAGGAGGAAACAAGGAACAGAGGTTATGAAAAAAATCAAAGGGAAAACCAGGAAGGTAGATGGGTCATCAGTAAGCACCTGAAGATTGGCCAGTTAAAATGAAGCAGATAAGGATCAACGTCAATAGATGGGGGGGAGGGAGGGAAGAGATTACTAACACAGGAACCTACACAAATAACAGTTTGCACCTTCACTGAATGTTAGGTTGGTAATGGGCCTAGCCACTCCTCATCCCGATTGAGTCAGTTAGCATGAGAATTGAACTTGCAGATGAACTGTAATTCCAACATTTCCCTGTGTATTTGGCTGGTAGAATTTGTTTGTGACAAGACAGCCACTTGGAGAGTGATGAGATAGACTGAAGTGCTGTCCAACAGGTTTGTGTATGTTCCCTTTACGTATATCTGATTTTTGTCTATTGATCCTTTCTCATAGGGACTGTCCAGTCTGTCCAATATACATAGCAGTGGGGCATTGCTGGCATAGATCAAATTACTGGATGTTCAGTTGAATGATCCCTGGATTTGGTAGCTTATGTTATTGGCTCCAGTGATGAATTCACTTGTATAGATATGTGGGCAGAGTTGGCACTGCTGCTGATTGCAGGGTTAGGTTCCTGGAGGCTTATGATGTAATTGTGTGGCATGGTTACCAGAAAGAATTTGTTTCAGGTTGGGGGGTTGTCTGTAAGTGAGAATAGGCTTTTCCCCAAAGATTTCTGAGAGTGAGGAATCATTTTCCAAAATGGGTTGCAGATTCTGCATAATGTGTTGGACGGGTTTGAGACGTGGACTATAGGTAATAAGTGGAATTCTGTTATTCTCCCTTTTGGGTCTGTCTTGTAGTTCATGTCTGGGTACTTTTTTGGCTCTGTCAATCTGTTGTTTCACTTCTCCAGGTGAGTATTTCAATTTTAGGAATGTTCTATAAAGATTGTGAAAGGGTTTGTCTCCCTGTATGGGAACAGAGGAAATCCGGTTGTATCTTAGGGCTTGACTGTATAAAATAGGATTGAAAAATGTGTCCGGGATGGAAGCTGGAGGCATGAAGGTAAGTGTAGTGGTCGGTGGGGTTCCGGTATAGGGTTGTGGAGTTTTGTCCATTATTTAATTGTACCGTACTGTTAAGGAAGTGGATTTCTCGTGTGGACTGGTCCAGGCTCAGGTTGATGGAGGGATGGAAGTTGTTGAAACCCTTATGAAATTCTTCAAGAGTCTCTTTTCCATGGGTCCATATGATGAAGATATCATCGATGTCACATAAGTAAAGTAGGGATGTTAGGGGGCGAGAGCTGAGGAAACGTTGTTCAAGGTCAGCCATAAAGATGTTGGCATATTGTGGTACTATGAGGGTGCGCCCATGGCTGTGCCACTGACTTGGAGATACAAATTGTGTCTGAATTGGAAGTAGTTATGGGTGAGGACAAACTCGCAGAGCTCAGTAATCAGGTGTGCAGTGCTGTTATCGCGGATAGTGTTCTTAATAGCCTGTAATCCGTCTTCATGTGGAATGTTGGTGTTAAGGGCTTCTGCGTCCATAGTGGCCAGGATGGTATTTTCAGCTAGATTACTGATGTTGTGAAGTTTCCTCAGGAAGTCAGTGGTGTCACGAAGGTAGCTGGGAGTGCTGGTAGCATAGGATCTGAGGAGGGAGTCAATATAGCCAAATAATCCTGTGGTAAGTGTGCCAGTACTTGAGATGATGGGCCATCCGGGATTTTCAGGTTTGTGTATTTTGGGTAGCAGATAGAAAATTCCTGGTCAGGGATTAGGAGGGGTGTTAGTGTAAATTTCTTCCTGAGCAGCATTAGGGAGCTTCATGAGCAGTTTTTTCAGGGTTTTTTGCTATTCCTTACTGGGGCCATAGGATGGGGAGAGACACACACACACACACAGCGCCGCTGAAGTCAGCGTATTATTTGTAAGCATGAAATTATTCACATGAGTAAGAGTTTTTGGAATGTGCTCGTCTGTGGTCCAGTAAACAGGCCACTGATGAGGTCAGGAGACCTGGATTTGTTTTCTAGCCTAGGCATGATTTCTGTGCCTGTTTCCTTCCAAATGTTTCTGTCTTGTCTTTTTGGCCTTAAAGCTCTTCAATGACAGGGATTGTTCCTTGCTATTCTTAGTACAGCAATTTGCACAATAGGGTGTCATTTCCAGCTTGGGCCTCTAGGTATACAGTAAGGGTACGTCTACACTACAGGACAAAGTCAAATTAAGATATGCAACTTCAGCTATGTTAATTGCATAGCTGAAGTCAAAGTACCTTAACTCGGCTTTTGGCATGGTCTATACTGCAGGAAATTGAAGGGAGAATATTCTCCCTTCAACTTCCCTTACTCCTTTTGAAAGCAGGGTTACCGGCATCACACCCCTCTGATTGAATTAGCGTTCTTAACTATAGACCTGCTAATTTGAACCTTGTATGATCGACTGCAGCAACTTCAATCTTCCTCTATAGTGTAGACCAGGGCTACTCAACTTTGAAAGCCCCAGGGCCCACAATGATACTCACAGCATGTGCTGAAGGCTGCAACTTAAGTGTGGTTGCATATACATGCAAATGTATGCAAATAGCTTTTCACACTGATGGGCATGAATACAAAGCACTTCCCACAATGCCCCGGTGCTCCTGGCACCACCTCTATTGGGGCTAGAAATGCCGACACCCTGTACCCATATGTTCCAGCCAGCCCATCCGCTTGTGTCTTTCAGTACTCGCTCCACAATGGCAAGGCATCTCCCAGGCAGGGTATGTTCCCAGTGGAGGCTATGTTCAAAGGATCCCACCTGTAGGCCACATCTTAAGCCCTGCCCATGTAAACCCAAACTGTACTGCAGGTGGCAAACAAATGGACCGCATGTGGCTTGTGGGCTGTGTGTTGCGTAGCCCTGGTGTAGACATACTCTAAGAACAGTAATGTCTTAACTCTTCACAAGCTATCAAGAACTTGGTACTCTATACTAAAAACGAGACTGCTAACCCAAATTTGAGTTGCACCAAATTGTGTGGCAAGAAAAAGTTAAAAATAAATAACATTCATAGAGAAGTATCCATGAAACAAGGAAAAATGAAATCCTGGGATAGGCAGTCTGAAGCTTGCAGATCTTTCAGGACACATCATAAAGTAACATACACAAACACTAATAAGATTCTGCAGTAATTGAAAGTTTGCTAGTATATCTCCATTTACCCACTGCTAAGAAATTACTATAGTTAAAACAACACAGATGTATTTTGTAATTTACTCCTCAAAATAGCAATCTGATGAGAATTCTATTAAATTTAATCACTAACAGAAATACAGACGTTTATTTTGAAAAATAACTTACTTTACAGTAATTCATAACTGTGAAGACACCATTGCAGTTTTATAAGATGTTTTACCTGAAGTCCTTAATAAAAAGACTGCATTTCTGTGGTGCTTTCTATCTGAGGATCTCAAACTGTTTCATGGGACACATGCTGTACTAGGTCAAATCAAGTGCTTTGAATACAAATTCAAGGGGCGCCATCCTCCTTTCAAGCACTTATTTTTTCCAAGATATACAGGGAGGCTTGCTTAGTTCTTTGAAAAAACTATAAATTATATAGTCCCTTAGCAAAAAAGTAATATTTTCTTCAGTGCATGGTGCAGAGGTACTAACCAATTTCTAAAATTGTCTTAATTGTTCCCAATCTAAAATGCCCAGGAAATAGTTCCTTATTATCCTCTTACACTTAATCCTTATACAGCCAGTCCCCAAGTTGCGAATGGTCAACTTACGACCGTTCGCAGTTACTACCAAAAATGTTGTAAATGGCAGACCCCGAGTTACGAATGCAATCCGTGCTTACGAACAGCGCAGTCGCATGTAACTCAATGGGGTCTGACTTACGAACAAACTGAGTTACAACCAATTGCTTGGTCCGTAACCAGTTTGTAAGTCAGAGACAGGCTATATGCAAGTTTTAACCTGTATCAAGATTTTAAGCCTGAATTCTCACTTGTGAAAACAGTAATTTATAATGGAAGTCCTGGAAGACCTTGACTCATAAGGCCACAGTAACAACTGAAAGGAGGCAAAAGAATTTAGGAATGGCAGCTTCTTAGTGGAATTTATTTGGTTTCTGGCAGACATTTTACACTCTTTTTCTGCAGATGTGTTGTTCCATTAGAACACTGTTCTTATTACAACAGAATTCAGCTGAAGTAAAAATGTACCAACAGCGGAACAAAATACTATCCAGCTGTAAAGATAAGATTCTCTCAGGGAATTATGTAGACAAAACAATATAGCAAATGCTCTATTAGAATGCTTTTGATAAAAAACTACAACTAAGCATATTTGCTATTCTGGCTAATGCTAAAGGCAACAAAACTGTCAAAGAAAATTGGGGCCAAGTCAAAATACCCTAATCACCACTAAATAATCACATTGATAAATTTAGATTTCACATTTTAAACACACCTGACATGTTGTGTCATCTTCCTGCAGCACGAAGATTTAACTAATAAAAAAACCCTCTATACGTGTAATTATGGGACTCTTTATAGTTAATTATATCATATTTATTCATCTAAATGAACCTGTGTTGACAGAGAGTGATTGAAATCAGATACTGACTGTCAGAAAGAGGCGAACCTTTCAAAAAGGATAAAATGTCAAAACTAGTTGAAGGCAGCAATAGAAACCTGCCTATCATCTCTAATTTTCCATATGAGATTTCATTCCCTTCAGAATAGAGTTTTTAGAGGCTACATAACAGCATATCTAATAACTATTCTAGTTCAGCTTCTTCTTGTACATAACATTACTCTTAAAAACATTCTAAATATAAAAATACTTATTAAAAACTAGAATCTATCAAGAACATCAGAAAGTGGAAGACAGTGATTAAGGGACAAGGCTAGCAAGCTCAGGTGTGACAGACGCCTTGTTTTTATCTAAAGTTAGGCTATAGATGTTAAGGATGTGAAGGACTAA
Organism: Pelodiscus sinensis; assembly: GCF_052426305.1. Taxonomy (NCBI): domain Eukaryota; kingdom Metazoa; phylum Chordata; order Testudines; family Trionychidae; genus Pelodiscus; species Pelodiscus sinensis. The sequence goes on from NC_143053.1 coordinate 159,615,768, forward strand.
TCGACTATCTGATAAGCAAATGCTTATTGGATAGTTGAGTCAACTAGTTGATCCCCTCCCCTGGCTGCCTCTATCAGATAAAGGCAGAAAAGTGTGGGGGGGGGGGATAGGGAGGGGAGAGGAAGAGAGGTACTTGAAAGCAGCAGCGCCATATTCATGTTCTGTGCAGCACTGCCACTTTGAAACACTGTGGCAGCATTCAAAAGGGGCAGCACCGCATGGAGCTGACCCCAGGCTTTGTGCAGCGCTGCCCCTTTGAAACACCACTGTGGCATGCATTTCAAAGTGGAAGCACCCTCATGGAGCCTGGTGTCAGTGGAGGAATCCCCAGCTGACCCCGTGCGGTATTCCTCAGAACCCAGGATCAGCTGGGGACTTCCCAACTGACCCCAGGCTCTGTGCAGCACAGCCAGTTGAAAATGCTTAGAGGAGCCCAGGATCGGCTGGAGAGTCCACTCCCCTGTTCCCCAGCTGACCCAGGTTCTGCAGAAATGCCATGCTGAGCTGGGGTCAGCTGGGGAGTCCCCAGCTGATTCCAGGTTCCATGAGAGCATTTCCGGTTTGAAATGCACAAGAGCTCCTGGGGGCTCTTGTGCATTTCAAAGAGTAAATGCCCTTGTGGGGCCCAGAGTCAGTGAGACTTCCTGCTGGCCCTGGGCTGCACGCGGAATTCTGCATTCCTCCTTTGAAATGTACAAGAGCCCCAGTCAGGGTTCTTGTACATTTCAAAGGAGAAATGAGGAAGTGCCTATCGACTAGTCAAGTAGTCAATGGAAATTCCATCAGCTATTCCACTAGTAAACTACTTGTTTGTTAACGTCCTTAGTAGATGTAGATGAAAACATTCAGATTGTAGAGTCAGAACAAAAATAGTTGGTTCTGGGTGTCCTTTCATCGAGACCATTTTGAAGCACCAGAAGCAATTTACTGCATTTTAGAAGGTGTAAAAAATATTTTAGGATTTTTGATTTTAAAGAAAGTAGTTACTTAGAATTCTCTATTAGGGAAATTTTATAGTATCACAGGTTAGGTTCTGTGAAAGTAGCTATCACATTTCCCCTTTGATGCATATAGAAACACATGGGGCCTGATTTTCAAAGAGGCCTTAGACTAGTGATCTTCTGTACACAGAGCAATTTGAGTGTTCAACAATTGTTTATGTACTATAAAGCAGCTAGAGCTAACAGATTCAGTCTACTGAATGCACAAGTGTCAATGTTTGAAGAATTGTGGCACTAATGTACTAAAAAATTTGTTGAATGCTTTCTGAAAAAAATAAGACCTACAGTACATAGAAATATTCAGTGTCTGATTTTTTCTTTTATTTCTTTTCACAACCATTTTCTCTATTTTCTTTCTAGCCTTTCTCCTTCCTTGGTCCCATCTGCACTGTGGAATCTACAGTGTTGGGGGAATCACAATACAGTAATGTTCAATCACCATTAAAATATGGTTTGATAAATACATTCAAAACTATATTTGATCTGTGCTTAGGGTTGCCAGGTGTCCGGTATTCACCCGGACAGTCTGGTACTTTTGCTTCCTGTCTGGTAAAAAATTTAGAGAATACCAGACACCTAAAGTGTCTGGTATTTTCTGATTTTTCCCCTGGCCAGGAAGCAAATGTGCTGGGCACCTGGCAACTCAGCACCTAGCCTCTCCCCCGCTCCCAATCCACCCCAGCCCCCATGCTTACCTGGTTCTGCAAGGCTGCCGGCACAAAATGGTTGCCAACCAAGGGAAAGCATTCTTCCCCTGGGTCTTAGTGCTCAACCACTCCCCTGTTCCTGTCCTTGCACTCACTCACTCTTAAAGGAGACATGCTGTTTTATTTTAATTTTTTACTTAGTAAATCTTGGAGTCTTTTTTTTTGGGCAAGGGGGTCAGTAACTTTGGTCTCTCCCCTCTCCTTCCCCCCCCCCCCTTCAATTTTTCTGTGGTGTTTTTTTTGAGGGGGTGGGAGGGTTGGTATTTTTGTTTCAATCATCTGGCAACCCTGTCTGTGCTCTTAAATCATGATAGAACCCTGCAAAAAGTTCAGTAGTTTGGGAACCTGGCTTGGTTCTGACACTGCAAGACGAGGTTTCATCACTTCAGAAAGGACCTAATTCTGTTCCTGTCTCAGTTTCAACACTTTCTGCACTGGGCATTTCCTCCAACCTTGTCTGCTTCCTTCTACAGTCATTCTCTTTTCAACAGTCTCTCCCTTACTCCTGGGCACATGCTTGGATTTCTCTTTTCAGTATTTCATCTGGTCCCTCTTCATTTTTTTGGTCACTCTGCCCTGCCATTCAGAGTCTCTTCATTCAATTTTCTTCCCTTTGTGATCTCAACTCCTTTTCCTCCCTGCCTCTGTGATCTTAAGCTCACAGCATCCTGAACTCAGGATCTTACAACACTTAGAAGCCTTATCTGTGTCTGCATGCCTTTTCCCAACTTTCCACCACCTGGTTCTGTGGTCTCCAACCATTTTAAACATGACATCACTTTTTAAAATTTAACTGCAAACCAGGATTTACCTCAAACCCAAATACCCTGGCCCCACTTCCTTTGTGCCCCTTTTCTAAGGCCCGGCTCCTGCTCACTCCATCCTCCCTCCTGCATTCTTCCTCCCTTTCATCAGGCAGGGTCAGAGGGTTGGGGTGCAGGCTCTGTTCTTGGGCTAAAGGATTTGAACTGTGAGAGGGGCTCTGAGCTGAGCCTAAGGCAGGAGTTGGGGTGCAGGGTACAGGCTAAGGGAGTTTGGGTCGGGGGGGCACAGGGCTAGAGCAGAGACTTGGGGTGCAGAAGGAGATTGATGACTTGGCAGGGGTTTGGGATGCAGGCTCCCGCTGAACACTGCTTACATTAAGGGGCTCCTGGGTAGTGGTGCAGTGGGGTTAAGGCAGGCTCACCCCTGCCCTGGCCCTACATGACTCCCAAGAGCAGCCAGCAAACTTCCTTCATGCCAAGCCCTGTTGTGCCTCCCTCTGTTCTCTGGAGATAGACTACAGCCTGGAAGAGGGGCACCCTGACAGCAAGTGGGGGAGTGGAAAAAGGTAGCAGATGCACAGCAGTGAGGGGAGGGACAGCTGAAGTGCTGACATTTGATACCCTCTTGGCCAAATAGTCAAGATCACCTGTCAGAGGCTCCAAAAATCTACCAGTGGATCCCAATCTGCTGGTTGGTGACCACTGACCTAGGTGATACCTCCTTTGAGCAGTTTCAGAGTCTAAATAGAGCAGCAAGAGGAGACAAAATGGGTGAGATAATGCCTTTTATTTGGCCCACCTCTGTGGGTAGAAGGGTAAAAATTTAAGAGTTCTTCAGGTCTGGGGAAGGAAGCAAAGTATCAAATACCACTTGGAACAGATGTTAAGCAGAAGGGATAACATGTTGGATGCAGCTACTTGACATGAGAAATTGGGGGTTAGACTGTAGTGCATATATGTTTTGAAATGGGTAGTTGAGAGTAGCAGGTATTGTGGTGTGTTATAAATTACTGCAATAAGCTGCAAGACCAGTATACCTGTCTCAAGTCCAGGGCTTTTGGTATTTGGCAGAATATGAATTTAAAATCAGAGGCTCACCTTTTGATAATGATGATGATGTTCTGGTTTCCCTTGAGAATAAGTATTGCAAGCGATCATTCTGGGTATGTCTAGATTACATGCCTCTGCTGACAAAGGCATGTAAAATAGGCTACCCGACATAGTCAATGAAGTGGGGATTTGAATATCCCCGGCTTCATTAAAATAAAAATGGCCGCCGCGCTGTGCGGGCTCAGCTGATCGTCGGCACAGCGCGCGAGTCAAGATGTGGATCGGTCAACAAGGGAAGCCTTTGTCGACTGCTTCCTTATGCCTCGTAAAATGAGGTTTACAGGAGTGGTTGACAAAGGCTTCCCTTGTCGACTGCTCTGCGTCTTGATTCGTGCACTGTGCCAATGATCAACTGAGCCTGCACAGCGTGGCATCCATTTTTATTTTAATGAAGCCGGAGATATTTAAATCCCCACTTCATTGACTATGTCGGGTAGCCTATTTTACATGCCTCTGTTGGCAGAGGTATGTAATCTAGATGTACCCTTTGTGAAAAGCATTTGCTTTTTGGGCAATATGGAATTTTACTGTTGTAGCTCAAAAAATGGCATCCTCTACCAACAGAATTTTGTCTAATAAAAGATATCCCTATCTTGGCTCTCTCGTATCCTGGGGCCAACACAACTACACCACCACTGTAAATCCTGTTGCTAATCTGCATTTTTTCCTCATTGTTTACAGACTAGTCAGGTAGATTATTTCATCAACAAAAGTCTTTGGATAGCTTTTTCTCAATTGTTCAAAGTATAGCAGATTTCCTGTAGATTTGTTACACCGCAAATGAAACTTCTCCACTAAATTATTCATAGCAGCATTACTGAAATCTGTTATATTCATACACATACACACTCGTCACTCACACAAATTCCATTTTGATAAAATGTACACAAGTATTACTTTTTTCAAAAGTAATAACACTGAAGCATTGCACACATTAGTCATAAATATTTACATAGGCAATCTATAATAGGAATTTATTATAAGTTTATTGAAATGGTTTCTCCCTCATTTGTGTGCATAACTACTAACTGCATAAGTCAATGACCAACCAGATTTCAAAGCATCTTTAAAAGTTTTATCCTAACTAGCCTGTATAACTCAAAGGAAAAAAACATGCAGATACAATAATACAAGAAAAAAAAGATAAAGGAAGGGACAGGTCTGTTACAGAACAAAAGCAAGTAGGGCTGTTTGCTATGGTTTACATTACTGGGGGGTCACAATCACAGCCACTCACTGAATCAAACACACACTTATAATGGATATCTGATCAAGAAGAGATGCAGATCTGAGACATCCCTGGCTTTAATTTTCCTAAACAAAATTCTGACCAATGAGGTTTGGCCAAATATTAAAAAGCGCGTTTTTTCTCCCCTTTTATTTGAAGTAGAGAGGAGTCACAATCTCTACAAGGGCTCTACAACCTCCCTTTCTGAATTTGGGATTCTGAAAACTGACAAAAGAGTCTGCCTAGCTCAAGAGTCTCAGACTCATAGACTTTAGATGATCATAATGGTCCCTTCTGACCTTAGTCTGACCCCCTGCACAGTGCAGGCCACAGAATCTCACTCACCCCTCCTAGAATAATCCTCTCACCTATATCTCAGATATTGAAGCCTTCAAATACTTTGAAGACCCCAAGATGCAGAGAATCCTCCAGCTGTGATCTGTACCCCATGCTACAGAGGAAGGCGAAAAACCTCCAGGGCCTCTGCCAATCTACCCTGGAGGAAAATTCCTTCCCGCCCCCAAATATGGCGATCAGCTAAATCCTGAGCATGTGGGCAAGACTCATCAGCCAGACACCCAGAAAGTTCTCTATAGTAACTCCTATCATCCCTCCATTGACCTATTTCCCACTGATAATGAATGGTCAATTAGTTACCAAGATCATGTTATCTCAAACCATCCCCTTCATAAACCCATCTAGTTTAATCTTGAAACCAGATAGAACTCTTGCCCCCACTACTTCCCTTGGAAGGCCGTTCCAGAACCTCACTCCTCTAATTTTTAGAAACCTTCATCTAATCTCAAGTCTAAACTTCCTACTAGCCAGCTTAGTCCATGGAACCAAAACTGAAACACAGGGGAGGAGAGAGCCAGCAACAGTCCAGTGACCAGTGTCAATTTACACATTCCTGTAGAAATGTAAAAATATGTTTCGCCCCTACTGCAAGTATAATGAATATTCAAGTACTACCAGAAAAATTGTGATTCTTTATCCATCTCGTGGTAATGCCACTGTTTTCTTCCTGCATAGATTAAATAAGGTCAGCTATTCAATGATGGGGAAGGAAGAGGAGACAAAAGTAGTAACATACATGGGTCACAAAGACTGCTGTAAGATGCCACAATGAACAGACTAAATTTGCCTGCCTAAAGGTGTAAGTTGAGCACTTACTTGCATTTTCAAGTATTCCAGAGCCTTACCTGTAGGTAGCTGGAGGAAATCCCAGCAACTCTGCAGGATCTCCAGGGCAGTGGCAGAAGTCAGGGAGGAAGTGCCATGTATTCTAGGTACAGGATTAATTCCTAATGCTCCATGTTTGTCATGGAAATCCCATATTCTTTGACCTCCATGATTCCTGTAGCTGGCCATGTGGCACGCTGGTCTGGGTACTGCCTCTGCAGCTCAGGCAGCCCCTGGGCCAGTTGCACCAGCTATTGCTGGGGCAGGATTGCTTCCACAGCTCCCCCTCTCCCTAGCAGCAGGAATGTGTGTAGGGCGCCTCAGGATTGGGGAGGTGTTTATCCTGGTGGATAGGATTGCCAGGTGTCTGGTATTGATCTGGACAGTCCGGTATTTTTGCCTCCTGTCTGGTAAAAAAATGCAGGAAATACCGGACACCTAAAATGTCCGGTATTTTCTGATTTTTTTTCCCCCAGCCAGGAGGCGAAAATACCAGACACCTGGCAACCCTAGCACCTGGGCCCAGCCCCTGGCCTCCCTCCTCCTGCCCTGACATCCCCAGCCTCCCGCCCCCGCACGCCATGCTTACCTGGTTCCGCAGGGAAGCTAAATTCTGGCTTGAACAAGGGCACAAAATGACTGCAGGCAAAAAGCTTAAAGGCCAAGGGGAGCAATGCCTTCCCTGGGTCTTAGTGCTCAACCTCTCCCCTGTTCCTATCCCTATTCTAACTCTGCATGCATTGAAAGGGGCCATGCTGTTTTATTATTTATTTTTTTTGCTTAAGTCTCAGAGTTCTTTTTTGCTCAATAACTTTGGTCTCTTCTCCCCCCCCCCCCAGATTTTTTCCCCTGGTGGGGTTTTTTGGGGGGGGAAGGAAGGGTTTTTGGTATTTTCGGTTCAACCATCTAGCAACCCTACTGGTGGATGGGAGCTCCCCAGAAGGGCAACAAGAATTCCCCTGCCTCCTAGCTCTACATGCTGCCTCCACCCACAGGCACCATGTGTTCAGCTCCCATTGGCTGTGGTTTCTAGACAACAGAACCTGCAGAACTGGGTTGGGGCATAGTGGCAGCAGCATGTGGAACTAGGAGCTGGAGATTACTACTTCCCAGGAGCCAGATAAGAAGCCTGGCACAGCCCTGCTAACCCTGCCTCCTCCCAATCCATTAGCTGCCTCTCCATCAAGACTTAATCAGAGGTATATAGTAAAACTTGGCGGTCACAAGTCATGCATTTTCGCTTACTGCTTGTGACCTGTCCATGACTTTTACTAAAAAATACTTGTGATTAACAAGTAGCCTTATTAATTCCTCTCTAGCAGTTGTAAGTTGCATATGATCAATGCTTTTTATACACAACTATATTGCTGCCAGTGCTCTTGGAAATAGTGTCAGAGAACTCTTCTGACACACATCAAGAGTTCTTCCTTAACTTTCAACTCAGGGAAGCATTTACACCCATGCTTAAAATTTAAGTTTGCGCTTAGATCTCATTGGCTTTATGTCCTGAATAGATATATTTTCCTAACTCAGGGCCTGAATGGGGGGAAGAAGGAAGGGGGGGGGGAGAGAGATGGTGAAGAATTCTTAAAAGACCTGCAGCCTGAAGAAATCAAGCTGTTGGACTGATAAGTTACATTTCAGAATTGGGAGAAAAAGAAGAGTTAGGTACTTGAATGATAAACTGTATTATACCTACAGAGGGGTAGCTGAGTTAGTCTGTAACAGGAAAAACTTAAACAAAGAATAGTCTAGTAGCACCGTTAAGGACTAACAAAACATGTAGATGGTACCATGAGCTTTCATGGGCAAAACCCACTTCTTCAGATGACTAGAGCAGTGTTTCCCAAACCCCGGGAACCCTGGGATTCCGTGAAGTGGAAATAAGGGTTCCGTGAAAAAATTCAACTCCCCCTCCACCTGCAGAGCCAGTAGGCAGCTCCCATTGGAGCTTTGCTGGCGGGGCAGACTTCTGGGGGTGAATGGCTTTGGCCGCTCCACCACCCACTGTGGCTGCCCCACCCCTGTGCATGGAGCAGCCCCCTCCCACTCCGCAATATGGCCCCTGTCCCATGGGGCTTCCGGTGCCGCGCAGTCCCCTCCTCCTCCACATGTGCAGGCCACAGCTTTTACAGTAGCCACTGCTACTGGGAGGGGGAGGGGTGGCTGGGTCTGAGTGCCGAGTAGCTTTTCCCGGATCTAGGCGTTCTTAAATTGCCGCCTGTGCGGAACTTGGCTCGGGCTCTCCTGCCCCCCCTCGGGGCACGCTCAGGCTCTGCTGCCCCCCGTTCGCTGCTGCTCTCTCCCCTTCACACCCCTCCCCAGCCTGCTGGGGAAGTGGCAGAGTTTGGTCTGGCAGGGAAGTTCAGGGTTTCTACATGCTCCCCACACCCTGCCAGCAGGAAGCCTGACCTGGTGCTGCAGCTGCGCTGGGATCTCCACTGTATGGGGGGAGGGACTGAGCTCTCGTCCCCTCCCCCGAGGTACAAGAGCATGCTGCACTAAGGCTTTCCCTGCTGCAGCAGGGTGTCAAGCCAGGTAAGTATCCCCCCTCATACCCACACCCAAATTCCCCTCACTCACTCCCCTCCCCCTCCAAGACCCTACATTGCCAGCTTACTCTGACACCCTGCCCCAAAACCCCTCCTGTACCCTCCCTCCTGGACAGACACTCTGCCCCAAGTTCTCTCCTTTACCCTTCCTCCTGGCCAGCACATTGCAGCACATTGTATAAATCATCTTTATACATTATTTATACACAAACATCATGAAGTATTTTCCAACCATAAATGACAACAATAACTGGATTTGAAATCCATTAAGTATAACAGAAAAGCCAGTCAGTTTTTCTACGCAAGATTATGAAAACCTAATTGAAATCACTTCAGATGGCCAATTAATACAAACATTTAAAGAAGCTTCTCTGAGTACATTTTGGGGTGGCTTATGTCAAGAATATTCAGCTGTATCAAGACGTGCAATTCGTCAGTTGCTACCCTTTGCCAGAACATACCTGTGCGAAACTGGGTTCTCGAATTATGCCGCAACAAAAATGAAATACAGAAATCGACAGAATGGCACACCAGATATGCAAATCCAACTTTCTAGTTTATTAAAGCAAATATAAAAAGAATTTGCCAAGAAAAGAAGAAAAGCTACTCTTACATTGAAAACTGTCATATTGGTTTGAGCTTTATTTTTTGTACAAATTAAATGTGATTTTTGTTTTTAAATATGTGCAATTAAACTAAATGTTGATCTCATGACCTTATTTAGCATTTGTTTATTATTAATTACTACTACTACTACTACTCCTCCTCCTCATTATTTGTGGTCTACTTTTTCAGCTCCATATATCGGGCTATTATTAGGAGTTCTTCAAAAGTCTTTCGAGTTTAAAAAGGTTCCATGGCCAAATAAAATTGGGAAACACTGGACTGGAGTATTAGAAGTCCAGATCCAAGAATACATAAGGGAAGGGGGGGCGGGGCAGGAAGGAGAAAAAAAAATTAGGGCTGTCAATTAACACGTGTTAATGCCTGTGATTAACACAGGGCAGAATTAATGCATTAATCTTTTTAACATGTGTTAATCACAGGCATTTCCATGGCACTGCCCCCTTTTAAACACCGCAGCAGTATTTCAAAGGGGCAGCGCTAGCAGAGCCCAGGGACAGCTGGGGACTCCAGCTGACCCCAGGCTCCTGCAACGCTGCCCCTTTGAAACACCATGGCGGCTTTTCAGCACAACGCGGAGACCAGGGTCAGCTGGAGTCATTCGTGTTTAACAGTGTGATTAATCACGTTTAATTTTTTTAATTGCTTGATAGCCCTAAAAAAAAAGCCTTTTTTTCCTCCTGCCCCTGCCCCCCCCCCTTATTTATTCTTGGATTTGGACTTCTAATACTCCAGTCATCTGAAGAAGTGGGTTTTGCCCATGAAAGTTCATGATACCATCTTCATGTTTTGTTAGTCTTTAAAGGTGCTACTAGACTATTCTTTAAGTTTCTCCTGTATTATACTATTCAGTCACTAGGTGGTACTGTGTGTAAGAGCTTAAATAGACCTTGCACAATGTTAAAGAATCTAATGATGAACATATCTCATGCATATGAGCAATCTCTATAGCCAATCCATATCTGTTACAAAAGTAAACAGAGAACAGAAGGAAAACAGTAATAAAGGTTGCAAGATCTCAACCGCAAGCCATTCAGTGCAGCCAACACCATTTTGACAATCCTTTACAATGGACAGACTGGAAGCAGTACTTTGCATGACTCTGAATTATAAGCAAATCCACAAGGAAACTAGAGATATACAGGTATCTTTTTAAAAGTTATGGTACGGGGAAGTAAGCAGAGCATATCCTTAGATCTTTTGACTGCTTTTTGACGGTCATCTTAGCTATTACTGTTGACATTCATAAACAGCTATTTTGATGCATAATTTATACCTCAGAGAAATGGTATTTATTAAAAAATGTTTTCAGCAGAGAATTCAAGAAACCATGGAGAATGCTGAATGTTTTATAAGAGCTCTACATACATTGGCTGAAAACTCTGATTTTGGAAATGCAAAACTTGAAAATATCAGACACAGGCTGTTTATTAGATTGACAGATGAAAAAAACCTTTCACAGCAGCTACAACTGAGGAGATATGTAACCCTAGGCAAAACTATTCAAACAAAAGCAATCTGAGCTGGTGAGACAGCAAAACTAAGAGCAGCTCCCTGAACTTGCAGAAAAAGTTACTAGCTTAGGAGCTGTTGACACGTGCAGCATGAAAGCTAAAAGCCATTATCATGACACCTCAAGGCAAGGAGAAAATACTCCCAGAGTGAGAGGAACAAACCCTGGCCTGCCTGCACAAGCCATAGAAAAAGTCATATCCTAAGAGATGATGCATGTTCAGCCAGAGGTGCACAGTGTAATAAATATATCAAATATGGGCAGTTTGCTGCTCTTTGACACACCAAAGTAGTCAAGGGACTGGCTTGTTTTAGAGACAATTATGAGTCATTTTTTGGGAGGTGGGGAGGCTCCACCATGTGAGAAGACAAAGTGTGGTAGGAGAGTAAAACAAAATATTTATGGAAAGAATATTGACTTTAAAAACAAAAATCTGACTCACGAGCTGATGTCACAGGCATCCCAGAAGGGATTTGCAATCACTTTCAACCCTGTCAAAGTTGAAGTCTGACACAGCACTGACTAGCCCTGGAAGTATTCTGAATTGTTTAGGCTAGTTCGTCACAGAAAAAGCTTATAAAGACAAAAGCTATGAAAGGGTATGAGACAAAGATCAGAGACCAACAGCCTTTAAATTTGCAATGTGGTAGCCATCATCAGGAGTGGCAAAGGAGTCCTAAAAAAGTGAGAAACTCCACAGGTGCCTGAACCATGGCCCTTCTCCAAGGCCTGTCCTCATCTTGCCCGCTCCCTGAGGCCATGCCCCTTTTCCCAAGACTGCACTCTCACTCTTCTCCATCCATCACTCGGCAACATGGCTAATAAGATGTAGGAAAGCATTATCCTCCAACTTTTGAAAGTGATGGTGTCCTGGTCCCTGCCTCCCCTTGACCTTTGCCATTATAGGCTTAGTGAGAAAAGCAGAAAAACTTGACAGAATGTTTGTTAATATTGGACCTTTGAAAGGAAATCCAATACAAATAATCTTAAGAGACAATATTGAACCATACAGTGTATACATCTCTTGTGGGATTCCTATCCCATTACTTTATAAAATGGAAACTGGGTTAAAGAGAATGCAGCGGATTGGCATAATCAAGAAAATCTCTGTGCCAAAAGTTGGTGTATCCCAATAGTATAAGAAAACTGGGATAAATACTTTTAAGGATCAGAGTGATTTGTCTTAATGAAGCAGCAGAGAGTGAACAGTATTTCCTCAAAAACTAGAGGACTTCCCTAAAGAGAAATTAGCCAGGTTAGATGACTGGAGTGGATTCAGGCATACTACATTAACCTCTTCTTCAAAAGAGGCTAACCTGATTAGTCACACCCTTTGGAAGATTTTGATTGAGATTACCAGTGCACCTTTAATTTTTAAAAGAAAGATGGCAGAACTATTAAACACAATATAGCTATAGTTTTCATGGACAATATACAATGGAAAAATGCCACCACCAGTCAGTCAGTCAGGACTGAAACTAAAGAAGGAAAAATGCATTTTCTACCTGCTCCAAATTGAGGTTTTTTGGGACAGAAAATAAAGATAGAAGGAATTATGGCCCTGCGAGTATAAGAGCAATCTGAAAACTGAATATACCAACTGATTTATCAGAACTCAGACACATGCTAGGGGTGCTAAACAACCTTGAACAATGCCTGTATAACCCTTCTTCTGTAAAAAACTACTGAGTAAACTATTAAATTGAAACACATTTTGGCTTTGAGGTGCAAATCAAGCAAATTGCCTTAAGAAAGGTAATAAAAGATGTCAACAGCTCCAGTTTTCAAGTATTGTGATGGGAACCCACAATGATCAGTGCAGATCCAAGCAGCTATGGCAGAGGTGGTCTATTGCATAGCTCTCAGGGGAAGCCACTTGCATTTAGCTCTCACACTCACAGAACAACAACAACAAAAAATGATATGCCCAGACTGAGAAGGAGTGCCTGGCAAAGTATGAGCATGTGAGAACTTTTACAGATATGAGTGAACTGGATTTGTTTCCACTCAAAACAGACCATAAATTACTTGTAATGCTCATCAATAGAGAGAACCTGATCATGCACCACTAAGATGCCAGCATGTATTGCTAAAGTTAAGGGGATTTAATTCAATAGGTAAATATAGTCCTGAAGGGAAAAAATGGTAGTAACAGAGACTCTGGCTACATGTAGACTACAGAGTTTTATTGGGAAAAGGTATGCAAATTGCGCTCTGCAATTTGTGTACCTTTTTCCAATTGTTTTTTTTTTTGCAAGAGGCTTTTCCGAAATTTGGCCTGTCTACACTGGGCCAAAATCCGGAAAAATCTCCTCTTTCGGAAGAGCCCTTATTCCTCGTGAAACAAGGAACACAGGGGCTTCTGAAAGAGCGTGTCTGCTCTTCTGACATATTTTGCAGAAAAGCAGACGTGTTCCCTGGACTTGGCAGAGTTTTTCTGGGATTTTAGACATAGCCTCTGTCACAGAGCCCATTATCATACTCAACTACCTATGAACTTGAAGACTATGTAAACGCATATGTGGCTGTTGTGGACACACCACCAGTTGCAAAGCAATAGTCTTGACAGATGTAGCTTCTAAGGCATTGTAGAGACAGTCCAAGTATCTAAAGGAGACTAAGGAAGTGACAAGAATCAACCTTGCAGTACGTGAACAATTAAGCAAGTCAAGTGGACTCAAGAAAAAAAAAAGGAAATTACGTTGTAATTCCAAACGAAATGAGAGGAGAAATCTTAAAAGTCATCCATGAAGGACAATTAACTAAATGCCAGCCAGTCAGTGTGGCATCCAGAACAGCAGCAGGGATGTAAAGAATCTATTGTATTTGAATACTGCAGAACTAACAAACCAACACAATGACCCTTTAATACCAACACCTCTGTCAGACCTCGGAAGAGACTAACTGCAGATATATGCAAATTCAGAGGACATCATTATCTAGGCACTAGGGACTATTTTTCTAGATATATAGAAATAATGTACTTGAAAGATATAAGATGTTGCAGTGTTAACAAGAAATTGAAATGCACTGTTGCTCACTGCAGCGGAATTTAAAGTCATTTCAAATGAAATATGCTTGTGATCACTTTACTAGCAGGGCACTGCTTGCAGGTAATGTGGAGAGGCTGAGAGAGAGCTGTACAGATGTCCAAGAAAAATCATACAGATGAACATCAATGGCAATTACTGGACATAGTCCTGCACAACATCTGCTGAGAAGACAACTCAGAATTACTGTTCCAACTTTGGAAAAATCTGTCTCCAAAGTTGGATTAAGAGGTTTTAAAATTGGATTAAAAGGTTTTAAAAATTGGATTAAAAGATTTTTAAAAGGGCTTAAATGCTTTAACAATGGAGGTAATTCAGTTAGATAACTGCTGGGTTTAGAGCCTAAAGCCCCTGTTCACTTCAATTCAGATGAAGAAAATGCATGGACAACACTAGGTGAGCTAAAGAAAATTAATTCAGTACTTAGATCGTAAGTGATCAAGACACACTGTGAAAAATTAAACATTTACTTTGTGTAATTAGGAAAAGGGGTATGATTCAGAGATGCTTAACAGAATGATGCAACACTTGATCTTAGCGTTAAACAGGCTGAGAAGTAATGAAAGTGTCAATATTATAAATTGTAGGAATGTAGAACTTAAAATAGGGAGATGGAATGGAATTTGAAATTGTACCACACTGTTGGTGGTGCCATGCATAGAATATTTTATTTAAACAAACCTTAGCTCAGCGGTACTCAGATCTTATTGGTTCCAGAGCCAAATTATCAATCATCATTACCCAAAAGAGCCATGGTCATGTGACTTCATTTTGCCCTTTAACAATGACTGAAGTATTACTATGTTATCAACCATCATTGGTTTAAAACACAGTAAAAACATCCTGACTGGTTAATAACTAAATCACATAGTGTTTTCATATCATGTGCTGAAAAGAGCTGATGGAGACACACTGAAGAGACACACTCAGCTCATGAGCTTGAGTCTGAGTATCACTGTCTTAGCCATAACTGGAAGAGCATTAAAATATCTGAACACATCTAGCCAGTCCATATCTGGAACAGAAATGCATGACTGAGTATGCAGCCCAAAGATTACTTCATCCTCCAACTGCCAGAAAAGCAACAATTGCAGGAAAGAGGGTGAAGCTCCACAATGATAATGAGTTTGTTTCCTCTCCCACTTGCTTTTATGGCCTCGATATTGAAATATGAACCTCAACTTTCCTGCTTGAATCTACAAAGTGAGCGTTACTCTTTGGCTGGACTCATTTCTGCAGGCTGAACAGATTCAGAGAACGTTTGAGTGGTTGAACAAGTATAGGAACTATCAGTGCATGCAAGGCTCTCGGTGCCCTTGTGCAAGCAAGCCCTTTCCCTTAGAAAGCTCCATAATATATAATCATAGTTTTATTTGTTCTTTTCTGGCTTCCACTGCTGTCCAGCCTGTTCAGACGCAGCAGCTTTCACAACTTCTGCAATATAAAAGGCCAGAGATATATTTAACTATAGCAGACCCATACATTTTTCCATGAACATCCTGATCTTTACTGCAGCGTGGTCTGATTTTCTTAGTTGCTGAAAGCTAGTGAGTGGACACAGAATTGATTTTCTGTAATGGTTGTTTTGGCTAATCCTCACTGTCAGTTATGGTTTTAGAACAAATGGTCAATGTCATACTGTTGCAAAGTTGCAACTGAGAGGATCTGATATCAGGCCATTCTCCTGGTGCAATAAATGTTAGACATAGCAGATTTGAGGACGTTTACACAGCACCCCCACAATCATTTAAAACAATTTTTGGTTTTGGGAGAGAAAGAAGATCCAATGGTCTATTAAAACACAAAAAGAGAAGACTGAAATTTTTGTTCATCATGAATCTCATCTTAAGTTCTCTCTATATAGGCACGTTAAAAATAAAGTCCCACCAGACAACAGAATGATATCATCATGTCATCAGCATCCACATACCACTGCCGCCCACTTCTGCCTCCTTTCTCAGCTGCTTGCTGTGGCCAGCCTTGGTGCTGTCTCCAAGCTCCAGCTCCCGCTTCACATCCCAGGGGACTGTGCTGCCGGGGCTGGGTCTTCTCCACCATCCAAGCCCAACCCCCCACCCTGAGCCTCTTCACCTCTTCCACTGACAGTCCGCACTCCCTGCCTCCTCACCAGACACCTACCCCCAGACGGGGTTGGTGAGTGTAGCAAGCAGGGTGCACAGCCCCCTAGTTTCATATGAACGTTAATAATTTATGTCCATAATAAAACCAGTGACTGTCAGAGTGATTAAACAATTCCCTCTTCTGTCTACCAGTAACCCTTACAAATAAATTAATGGAGCTATATTTTACTCTTTACAACACAACTAAAATCAAACTGAAGGCAAAATGACCCATTACATATTTAGGAATAGAATATATATTAATGGATTATTTGGAGCTCTGAATGCTCTGCATCAGAAGTATGACATGAATAAGCCTGGGGGAGCTATGTTTATTTTACCTATGCCTTATGAAAGCAACATATAACTACGTAAAGGAAAACTGTCTTTACAATCTTTTTGCTACTGTATTGTCAACAGAATTCTCTGACACTCAAAATAATTTTAAGCATGCGATTGAACACAAAGACATACCAGTCTGAGAGTTAAGAGCAGGGGTGGGCAATAATTTTTGCCTGGGGACCGCTTCAAAATTTTTTGAAGTAGCGCCAGGCCATCCCGGAAGGGGCAGGGCTTAAATGTGATGGGGAGGGGCTACCCCATCACCAGACCTTGACTGGTCTGGGGGTGGGGTAGCCCCTTTGCTCCCAATTCCCACTAGGCACCCATGCCCTGGAAGAGGCTTGGCACGCTCCCATACCCCCAAGCCAATCAGGGTCTGGGGGCAGAGGAGCACACGAAGCCTCCTCCGCTCTCCCCCCGCCCTGTGAGCAGTGTGCAGTGCTTCAAAGCGCCACGTGTTCCTGGCAGGTCAGGAGGCGGCTTCGGGCACTCCCCCAACCCCAGGCTCTAATTGGCCTTGGGGCAGGGGGAAACAGCAGGGCCTCCATGGGCTGGATCCCCATATTTGGCGGGCCGGATCTGGCCCGCAGAGGCCCTTTTGCCCAGCCCTGGTTGAGAGAGCGGTTATCCTAAACATAACACAGCCTCACATTTGCCCTGATATGTACCAGGTATTTTTCTATTAAGACTGATTGAAAAACGAGCTAATTTTTTACAAAAATATCTAGATACAGCAAACTTGTTCATTTAATTCTCATTACAAAATCTGAATAAATATTATTTTTATTCTATATCTTCCCACCCCCTCCATTTGGCTTTGGGAATAGTTTTGTCCTTCTAATTTCTTTTCTAAGTTTAATTTCTCCTAAACCTCTCTCTCACTTTTACTGTGCCTGACCCATTGTCCAGTGGAGGGCAGGGGAGTTGGACTGAAAAAAGGAAAGTAAGAAGAAAACGACAACTTACAGTTTCAAAAACTGCAATGAAATGGAAAATTGTGGCATGAAAAATTTTTGAGTTTACTTTGAAAAGTATACTGCAATTAAAACATTTGGATAATTTATTTTTACTAGCCCCAGTTCCAACATACACATTATATATTCTCCTTTCATATGCCTCAGAGGACTTATACTCATGTTAGAATTTGTAATTCTGTAAAAAAACCATAGAGATTATTTCACACTGTAGCCAGACAGACACCCCCTCCCGCCTCCCCCTCCCCCCCCCCCCCATTACATCCATCTTATTTGCCTCTCTGAAGCATACAGGGCAGAGAAGGAGCAGTAAAATCAGCATAGTCTATGCTGGCTCATCTGATCCTGAGAAGCTGAAAAAACAGATATGTGGAGAGAGAGCAATTAAGTCAATAAGCTGGCCTCGAGGCTGCGAGAACTGCCCCGGCTGGCATCTATGTTGATTCGAACACACACACAGAGTCCCTGGGAGAGGAATTTCCCACTGAGAAAAGAATCCCCAGTAATTCCAATTTAGTTATCTCTCTTACAAGTGTAAATTAAGTTCACAACTCCCTTGTAAGAACTGGTCTCACAAAAGACGGACCAGCCCCATTTGGCATGACAGATAAGAAAGAGAAATACATGACCCCAATGGGTATAAAAGATGGGTCCAGCACTCACTTTGAGTGTCATTCTACCCTCTACCTGCTGGTCGGGTTAGGTGTTTGGCCTTCCGAGGTTCTATGGGGACGCCCACCTCGTATTTTCGTCTTTCCTAGGAATTGAGGGACCGGCCCTGGCCTGACATGCTGGAGTCAAGAGGCACAGAAGGGGGTAAAAATTGTACCTGGATGTGGTCCTCTGTCTTAAGTGTACACATAGAAAGAGTAAGCTGTTACTTGGTACCATTATTTCTATTTTTCTATCTTTATCTTCTTTGTAACCATTTTTAAGATCTATATTTTGCTAGTAGTTAAGAAATAGAACAATAGCCATTGCAACCATATGATTTATACGCTTCCTCAATAAACCTGTAACTGTTTAAGCTTTAACCTGACTCCTTCAGTTGCTGTAACAGAACCAAGCACAATTTAAAAGAACTTCAGCCGGTCTTAGGGACAGATATAGGGAGAGCTTGGGCGTTTGGATTTGTGTCACACCCAGGTGGCACAATCCACTGGGGCACCTTTCAGTCTTTCCCCAAGGCTGCCCGCTGCGAAGGAATTATGAATTCTAGCAGCTGAAATCTAAGGTGTAATAAGCTCTTCCTATAAACTCGGGGCGTCTGTTGGCCTGCTGGCCACCCTCTGCGATGGGACCCCGGTCCTAGCAGTAAAGACATGGACGTTAAACCTTTTCTCGGAAACATACACACACACACACACACTGCCCTGACCGTCGGCTGACACACAGAAATGAAAAACAACTGATTCTGGGGTACAACAAGGCAGGCATAATGATAACACCATCACAAACAATTTAGGGAAAATGATAGAGGCATCATGGGGAAGGAAGCAACTAGCTGAGCTTATGCTTATCAAATCGTCAACTAGTCACTTACCTCCCTAGAGTGCTACCTGAACTTTTGGAGTTCTGGACCGTTGGGTCTAGGACTGGCCTCTTAGTCCAGTGCATCTTTTCCCTAGTATTCTGAGAAAGCTCTCTGATCATTAACTGCATCTCCACAAGAGCAACCAAATCATCATAAAGGGAAGGGTAATTTTGATCAATCTGCCCCCATTAATCTGGCTGCAGTTCTCTCATGAATCGGTCCAAAACCAAGAGTTCTGTAACAGTGGGTCCCGGAACTCAGCAACTACTTACATACGAGATGGATCGGGTCAAACAGTTGGTATCCTGGTTCTTTGTGTTCCCAGTAGCTCCACAAGAAGAGTTTTTAAAAGGTCACAGACAGCCCTTACCTGGACTCAGTCATCCTTAGATGACTTGAAGTAGCTTCTTTTCAGTTCGGGGGGGGGGGGGGGGGGAACACAGAGCCATACCCATTCCAGAATTGATAAACCTGCCTTCCACCACACTCCAGTGTGTGTCTGGTCTGATTTTGTTACATACTGCACATACCTATCCTAACTTTGATTTGATGTAAATCAGTCATGAAGCAAAAGAGTACCTGCCTATTCTGTACAATTATTTGCATTGCTTAAACTCTTTCCTGCTAAGAACACTGAAGTCCCACTATAAACATGACACTAAGAGCAATGTTTATGGCAGCCTGCCCAACTTTGTTAATAAGAAAAAGTGATTAGTCTTTGGTGATATAACCTAGAGCTAGTTTTTTCTGTGTATCAGGGCAGGTCATAAAAAGAAAAACATTATGACAGCTAACAGATTAATAAATTTTCAAATTAATGAGTACATGTCAGTTGGTATTGCAGTTAGAAATTAATCTCTTTGTACTATGTGACAGTTAAATACCAAGTTACCATCAATGTGTATTCTCCAGATGGAGACAGAATACTAGTGTGCCACAGACAAGAAAAAAAAGTCACTGCATTTTAACTGGAAATTGAATAGAATAGTAATAATAAATATTATGTGTATTTAATTACTGACTAGAGGCCCTAAGCCAGGCTGGGGTCCTATCATACTAAGCTCTCTGTACATAAAAATTAGAGGGAACGCTGACTGACAGCTATATTATATCATGCTTTGACTAAATGGATACTTTCAGCCTCCAAGGCTGTCAATCTGGCCCCTTTCACAAGCCCTACATTCACAATAAAAATAAAGACAGGTCACAGTAAAAGCTTTTTAAAATAAATGTTAAAAGTCTCTAATTTCATTGGCTTGCTCATTCAAACCTTTTCTCTGTGTATAAATATTATACTAATTCGTATTAGTTTCTGTAATCCCAGAGTGTGGTGGAAAGGGGGCCTCAGGAGGAAGGCAGCCACCTATCTGGACACTTTGGGCTATATTGATACTCACTTTTCACTGATGGCTAGCTTAGAGGAGATGCAGATGGCCATACATGCTAAATAGCTTTAGCAGCAGACTGAAAGCAAAGGCTTTTGAATACAAAGCTGTCTGAAGGCTTAAGAGAGAAAGATCAGTGAGAATTGTGTCCATGTCTTCCTTATCCTACATTTGCACTTGGGAATTGCACCTTTGAAGTTGCTCCAAGCCAGAGGTGCAATCAGAAAATACAAGTACAAAGCTGATTATGAGGTTTACAATGGAATTTCATACTTGCTTTCAAGACATTTTTACTTATTACATTCAGAATTGTAAGTAACATTAATCAAGAAGCACTAACACCTCCGACTTTTTACCTCCCAATTTATTACATGATCTGAATGGAGAGTAACTCTTTACTCAACATGTGTTTCACCTCTCGTGTAAAATAAGAAACTCCAAGGACTCTGATAAATGCACTGAAGTTATGTCATGTTGCCATTATATGGGGTACTGTTGGGTGTTTGTTCGAAGTAATAGTTTGTAAGTTCCTACATATCACCACTCTACAGTGGACCAGCTCATTAGACCACCTAAAGAGAGGCATACATGCTTGCCTCTTTTTCATTTGTCCAGGGCTGGAAGTACACTGTTCTAGACCTCATTCTCTTCTACTGCTCCTGCAATTAAGGCTTAGAACTTTTAAGAAAGTTAGATGGAAGAAAACTGAGGAATAGTTTAACTGTTCCTAAAAGGGCAAATAGGTTATTAGAATCCTCTAATGAAAAGGTTTTCAGAGTGTATTAAGTTCTTCTCAAGAACATGTAAAAATGAATCTGGCCTGCCTGCTTAGTTCATCAAGAAGTAAACAAATGCACTCCAAGTCTTATCGGCTCTATTTTTATTAAATGAAATTCCATAAGTCAGTATTAAAGACAAATCCTGGGGGAAAACCCTATACCAAACAAAATATAGGGCATCAATACAACCCAAGGGCTACTTAAAGGAATTGGTCTTGAGCCATTCAAAATAATGGGAGCAGGATCAAGCCCATAGTCACAGGAGCAACTGCATAGTTGCACAATGAAAAAACTTTGCAATGCCTTGTGACAACAGTGCTTATCTCACCAAGCAAAGCAGAACCTGATCACTCCCTGTGATGCCTTAACAGGGCTACTCAACATGCAGCCCGCAGCCCGTTTGCTTACGGTCTGTGGGTGGGAGCCAAAACAAAAAAGTAGTCAATATAATGGTCTTCTGTTGATATGCATTTAGTAATTAAATTCCTAGACTGTCATTACTCATTAAAAGTGCTGTCATATGGGTGGAAATCGGGTAAATATTGCATTTTATCAATATCAGCAGAACTGACTTAAATGAGGCCTGTGTGTTGTGTAGACTTGCCTTCATCTTTGTATTCATGCCTGTCAGTGTAAAAGAAGCTATTTTGCATATATATTGGCAGGTATATGCATCCACACTTAAGTTGCGGCCCTCAGCATATGCTGTGAGTATAATTACGGCCCCAGAGGCTTTCAAAGTTGAGTAGCCCTGCCTTACTTTAAGTCTTCAGCTCTTTGTCCTGGAAATGAAAGGATGCATGCAGGTTCATGTGTCTGAACAGAAATAACTCATCTTGCAGGCATCCATAAAAGCTTTTTAGTTACATCATACAAGATGGAAAATAGCAAGTACAGCATTATAGCAGCACACTGTATTGTCAGCATCTTCAGATGTTAGGCCCTGATGTTGCAATAAGCAGCTTGGTGTAGGCAGGCCTCTTTACCCACGCACTGAAGTCAATAGGCCTTTGCAGGAAGACCCATATAGCGCACATTGCAGGAGCAGGGCCTTAAAGATTAAATTAGTTTTGTTTTACAGCCAATGGAAAAAAAACAATTATTATCCCGGTGACGGGGTGTCTGACACAAACCGCCCTTTTAAGAGTTAAAGCCAAGCTTGGGAGAGAGCTGGAGCAGTAGAACCAGCAGCTGAGGTCAGTATGAGCCAATTAGGGGCCCAGCTGAGGGCAGTATAAATACAGGCTCCTGGAGGTGAGGAGACTCAGAGTCACTCTTGCTCTATTTGGTGAGCAGGAGGGACCTAGCTTCCAGGGAAGCTAGAGGCTTCCTGACACAGAGCCGGGCTGGGGTAAGTCAGGCAGAGCTAGGGAAGCTCTGGCCAGGTAAGCTCCCAAGCTGTAGGGCCTGAAGCAAGGCCTGAGGCTAGTAGGGCTGCAGAGAGGTAGCTGGGGAGGCAAAGGAAAAGGCAGTGCACACTTTCTTGCCAATGACGAGTGGCCATTTCAGACTGCAGTATGCCCCTGAGGTAAGGGGCTAGATGACAAATGGCAGTGGGTCACTGCGGCAAGGTGAGCATGGGGGTTGGTGGTTCCCAGTGGCCAAGGGCCCCAGTGTGGGGGTACTACTCAGGAGGGAAGGGTGCCACAGTCCAGGTGGGACATGGGTCCTAGGAACACAGAAGGGTGGAAAAATAGGTAATAGTGGGTGAGAAGGGGATGCTCCAGAGCTAAAAAGCTAATGAGCCGAGTGTCCAGCAGGAGGTGCTCATGGCCGTGAGTCCCATACCATGGTACAATCCCAAACTAATAGACTTGTGCACACACTTAAAAATGAAAAATACAAATGCAATTGAAAACAAAACACTGTCAATGAAAACCAGTTCTTCCTGCCAAGACCAGGGTACAATGTCTTGCGTTTCTTTGGCTACAATTGACAAGGTCACTACCACTAAAGCAGAACAGGAAATGCAGGAAATAAATATTTCTGCTTTATAGGACACTGGTGTTCTCAATGTTAAGAAAAAAAATATTCAACTCTAAATACAGGTCTTACCAGCCGGGCAGCTTTCCACAGTTCACCTGTTAGTTGATATTCTAAGAGGTGTTGTCAGACCTGGCCACTCCAAGCTAAATGTGTGTTCCAAATAGTGAGTACATCAGTTCACACCACCTGAAACCTCAGACTTTTTGGAGGAAAAAAATCTCCACACATAAAATAGTTTTCTTATTTTACTCTCATTTTTACATGATTATAACTATACTTATTTCAATGATGAACAAATAGAGCACCCTAGTGATGAATCAGAGCCTGTAAAATACTTTAGTGAACTCAATGCTGGTGAAAGTTGCCAAATTGGTAGTCCTGTGGAGGACTTCAATCTCCTGAACAGATACTGTTGCCATAAATGAGATACGCCATTACAAGTCACCTTAAGTCAACATTAAGTCAACCTGAAAGGAAACAAATTGCCAGTTTCAAAGCTCATGGAAGTCAGCAGAAAAATTCCCACGGATTTCTATGGCTCAATCTGTAACATAACACAAACACCTGCACATTTTTAAAGCAAAGCTACTACACCAAAGCTCCACAGAAACGTTCATCAGTTTCTCCTCTTTGTTCCCATTCTCTGGGATTGTGTTAATTTTTTTTAACCTTTTTGGGAAAAAAGCCAAATTTTCAGCTTAAAAATTTAAAATCATGTAACCAGGTGTCTATACTGGACAAACTAAAGACTAGATTTAATGTGTGAATTAAGAAACTTTACAACTGCTTATAACTGCCTAGCACTATTACTCTAGGAAATACTGTGCCTCACTGGATATAACCAGATAACAAGACTTACCAACCTTTCAACACTAGTGAGAGCTAATTGGCAGATGTCCAAAAGAAGGAATAAAATCCAGACCAGAATAAGACACATACTACTGATAAACACATAGAGCCTTTAAAAAAAAAAAAGGTCAATTTCAAAAAAGCTGAAAACAATTATAAGCCAAGTCAGGAAGAAGCATTTAATCAGAAAAATATGAATGATCATTAGGAATTGTTTAAGAACATTGTACTAGATGCCCCCCAAAACCTCTCAAAGCAGAACGCTGTAGTGGTTAAAAACCCAAACCAATTTAGAGGTGACGCTACCGTAGTTGCACAACAAACAAATGGAAGAAAAGGAAAGCTGACTGCAATAAATATAAATCAGACACTAGGAATTATAGAAAATTGATATGGGAACAAAAGAGCACAAGGAGAGATCTATGGTTAACAGAGTTAAGGCCAATAAGGAGTTTTAAAGAATATTAGGAACAAAAAAACTTTAATGATATTGGTCCATTACTGGAAATGGCATAATTATCAATAATATGAAGAAAGGCAGAAGTGGATTCTCTGTTACTAGCATTTTTTAAAATCAAGAGTTGACGTTCTCCTAAAAGACTTTCTATTGGAATTCTTTTGGGAAGTTGTATAGTCTGTATTACAGAGAAGGTCAGACTGGATAATTAGAGTAGTCCCTTCTGGCCTTGGGATCTCTGAAGTCATGTATTTACGAATAAGGAGGAGGAGAAAAGAGATAAGAACAAAGGAGAACCAGAGAAGGAGTTAATATAATTGTTCCTTTTATTATCTTTTCTTTACTTTTCCTTATGTGTAGCCTTTGTCCCAGCAAAACGTATTCTAAATGGAGGTACCAGCACATGATTTGAATGAAGGGTGACTTCAATTACACTGTGAAAGGACCATACACTGGTGTTCAGTCTTTTACAAAATAAAAGAACTGACATTTTAGCATTAAAATACCCTGTCCAGAGCAGGGGTGGACAATAATTTTTAAACAGGGGCCACTCCAAGATTTTGAAAAGTGGTCGAGGGCCACACTCTTCCACGATATTAATGGAGGAGATGTAGGGTCTTGAATGGAAATTGGGTGCAGAAGGAAGCTTGGAGTAAGGGACTGGGGTTCAGGAGGGAAAATGGAGTCTGAGAGGAAATCTGGGCGATCTAAGGTGGGGGACTGTAGTGCAGCGGTTTGGGATGTGACCTAGGGAAGTAGATTAGGGTCCCAGATCTGAGAGGGAGTATGGGTGCAATGGGGGAGGGCAAGGTTTTGGGTATGTTCGGGAGGTGGGGGCAGAGGGTTAGGGAAGGGAAGGGCTAGGGTGCCAGAGGCAGGCTCTGGCCAGGAGACTTACCAGCCAGCAGCCAAGCTAAAAGGTTTGCAGAGCTTAAAACATTCCTCAGCCTGCCTGCCTAGCCATGTGCTTGTGTGAATAAATGAGCCAAGGGGAGTGGGCATGGTTCTTCTTGGCTTCCTGTTATTAACAGGCAACTCCCATTTGGCTGGTTTCTGGGATTTTGCCAGATCCAGCCCACTGGCTGTATTTTGCCCAGGCCTGGTCCAGAGTATATAAACAGTCATGGCAAAATACAACTTTTTAATCTAATAAAATCTGAATAATTACTATAATGCTGATACATGCAGTATCAATGCACAGGCTTCTCTACACAGAAAAATTATAGCTCTTAAACTGCACTAGTATTGCTAAAGTGCCCACAATAAAGTCACAATTATTCAATATAAAGTGTTTATACTGGTATAGTTTAATTATACAGGAAAAAGGGGTAAAATTTAAACCAATATACAACGTATCAAACTGTCATCAAATGGAAATCACTTCTAGCCACTACTAACCTAGCCCACACATCGGTAATGTAGTGGGGGGGAAGATGTGCTTTACATTTCAAATTCTCGAAGTCATCCTCATCTTTCCTTAAAAAAACCCCACAACTATTAGCAAAGTCTATCCACGTTTTTGATACGCTAATTTTCAATCACATGCTTTAATGTTTTTGGTTCACTCAAAAAAGTAACCCAATTAGCATCCTAAAAAACACATGGTTGTGCCCACAGATTCTATTGGGAAAAGATTGGTTTAAAAAAAAAAAAACATACTGCAATCTCAATCTTCCAAAAGACTGAAAATGACTTTTAGTTATTCAAAACACCTAACAATGCTCTCTTAGCAGGATTTGAATATCACCGTGGCATTCAAAATTGAGGAGAAAGGAATAATTATTCCCAGGTTTCAAAAATGTTAATTGCATCTTCTTGTAATCAGACTAAAGTGTGATTAAAGTGTCTGGTCAATGGAATTTCAGAGTGTTCTTGTTATTTACAGTAGCTCTTATCAAGTTTAAAAGCTGAAATCGTTAAATTGAAATCCTTAACATCGCTACAGAATATGTTTACTTACAAGTCTTAAAAATAATTAGGTCATTATCATTAAAGCCTTCTTAACTGACTACAACTTGAAAGCCCTTAGAATGACTGACAGATCTATAAAATGAAGATATTTTAAGCCCATTTTTAATGTTATGTGATCCAAACAACAGAAACATCAAAGGCTGAAGAGTTTTAATGCTTTTTAATTTTTTTTCAGTTTAGCAGTCATTTAATTTAGTATTTTATTCCTTCCTCTCCCCCCACACACTATTCCAATTGTTTTGAAATTATATTTGACACTTGTGGCAAAGAGATGCAAAATGCTGAACCTAGCTCTGGAGGTCAACATTGATACAACTGAGAACTTCAGCTCAGAAGACAGATATGTTTCAAGTGACCAAGTTAGGTCATTTCCAGACAGTCACACAGCGCAAACAAGAACATTAACATATTCCTGTTGCATAACATAAAGATGACATCCCACATGCATAGAAAACAGAAGATGAGCCTGGATTGGGGATGTTAATTTTTCTCCTTAAAACACAGCTCTCTTCAGCACTCTAATATTGAGAACATGTATTCTACAGTATTCTTGCACTCTTCTTTATTGAAACAATTAAAAGCACATTTCCAGCATAAAGGAGAGGGAAGCTTATCCTTTCTACTTCTTTAGTGTATAAGGAACTAGTTCTGAAGACAATTTTTTCATTTGGGGGAATGACTACTGCAGTCAAGACTGGCTGAGACCCAATGCTTAAGCAGCTCATTTATCTCACACCTGATGAGACTGACTCAGGTGAGACTTGCTTCTCTCCCAGGGCTGCAATAGCCTTCGTTCTGTGAAAAAGTTAATAGCCTGTTTTTTCAACAGGAGCTGCAGATAGCTCAGCAGAATTGAAAATCAAGCCAGAAAGGCATTCAAAAGTAAATATTTAATTTGGATTTGGCTTATTACATGAGTGCATAGGAGAGCTGATGGGATAGCCTCAAAAGCTTGGCAGTTCACTTTAAAATAAAACACCCACAGAAGCATCTCATTGGCAATCTTTCTATTACCAGTTTGGCATCATTCCTACTTCCAAATGCCACGTGTCACTTAGTCTCCCTTTATGCTTCCAGCTCTATCTGCCTTTGGAATACAATTTCGAGTTAGCTACCTACAGTTTCCAGCTAGCTACCTCCGCTGGGCAGTTCCCTGATTTTGGCAGGCTTTGGAGTTTGATGAGTTACCTGCCAGGTGTTCTGTTTGACAAAGTAGGAGTCATAAGTGGAGCACCATAGGTCCACAGCACATTTGAAGAGTTAGATTGAAGGCATTCTGATCTGATGGAGCAATGCAGACATTTTGGGGGGGGGGAAGGGGAGAAAAGAAGGGAAGCAGTCTCAGTTTGAAGTATAGGCAGTCCCCGAGTTACGCGGATCCGACTTATGTCAGATCCGCAGTTAAGAACGGGACTTTTCTCGCCCCAGAGGACTGGAGCAGCGGGACGCCCAGATGCGCTGCAGTCCCGCCACCCCCATCCTCCGGGGTGAGAAAAGCTGCTCCACGTCTCCCTGGTCTGCTGGGGGGGGGAGCCCACCCCAGCAGACCAGGGAGACGCAGAGCAAAGCCGCGGAGCACGGTTGCAGCGGGACAGCCCAGGTGCGCCTGGGCTGTCCCGCTGCGGGCGTGCTCCGCGGCTCCCTGGTCAGTAGACCAGGGAGACGGAGCGAAGCCGTGGAGGACGCAGGCGGTCCCGCCACCCGCATCTCCCTGGTCTGCTGGGGGTGGGGGGTGTGTGCAGTTAGTGCCCCTCCCCCAGCAGACCAGGCTTTTCTTGCCTACACCTGGGGTAGAGCATCTGGGGCGCTGCCGGGTTGGTCCCGCAGTGCCGCTCCTCGGCGCTACTGTACCAACCCGGCAGCACCCCAGCTGCTCTGCCCCCGGCATCCCCAAGTCAGCCGCTGCTGAAACTGACCAGGGGCTGACTACAGGAAGCCCGAGGCAGAGTTGCTCTGCCCCAGGGCTTCCTGGAATCAGCCGCTGATCAGTTTCAGCAGCAGCTGACTTGGGAATGCCTGGGTTTCTTAAGTTGAATCCATATGTAAGTCAGAACTGGCGTCCAGATTCAGCCACTGTTGAAACTGATCAGTTTCAGCAGCGGCTGACGCCAGTTCCGACTTACATACAGATTCAACTTAAGAACAAACCTACAGTCCTTATCTTGTACGTAACCCGGGGACTGCCTGTACTTTAAATGTTGGAGTTAGTAGCCAACACCTTTTCTGCATAAGAGGCTTTCCTTATCTAGCATCGGATTACATCTGCTAGTTTAGACCTAATAGGTCTTTATATTTATATTAACAGTAACAGGGAAAGTGCATTTAACTTCTGAGGTAAGAATTACCAGTTTCTTAAGTAAGGCCCTTTATTAAGAATGCATATACCCTTGCACATACAATCTCCTTCCATGCTGCAATGTCTTCTGATCTGAACAAAAATTAAAGTAACTCCTAATTGAACAGATCCACATATCTACTAGGCTTTTTAGAGAGTGTGTCTGCCTTGAGTGTGTGTCTGTCTGTTCAAGAACTCGTCCTAAGTAGTAAGAGCTAGGAACACAAAATTCCATCTACAGCTTCATGTTATCATAATTTTAAAACAACATAAGCATTTGGCTGTGGCAGGACAAGTGGGATGTCTGGAATACGATTCTGTCTCTTTTCTGTTTGCTTTTATAAGACGTAATCACCAGGCAAGTGAAAAGGGCTGGCTGGGGGCATACTCACCCCCTAGACCGCGAGCCTCCCATCCCCGAAACATTCTTTGGAGAGGGTGGAGGTTGAAGCTTTTTCCTCTCTTCCCCCCCGCCCCATTCATATGTGAACATTGTTGGCTCTTCTCCTTCATGAGACAAGAGGAAAGTGCATAGTTTGCTGCATTCCCTCCTCTCCCTGGGGAGCACAGAGGACAGATGATTCTGGACCTGCCCCAGCCAGAGGACATGTTCCCCTCCCCCGACTGTGCCCACTGGAGCTGCAGCAGCCATAGAGGCACTATTCACCTGGCCCCAAGCTACTGGAGTGAAAGGGGTGAGGTTGTCTGAACCCCTTATCCACAGCCCCTCTCCAGAACAATGACTTAATTTTTCTTAATTTAATTAAAGATCTGAGCAACACTGGGTAGATCTTCTAGCGTGTACATTAAGGATGTTAGAGACTAGTTGACTATCCAATCAGAAAATGCTTATGAGATAGAGGCAGAAAAGGGGAGGAGAAGGGTACTTCAAAGCGGCAGTGCTGCATAGCTGAGCTGGGGATCAGTTATGCAGCGCTGCCACTTTGAAACCCCAAGGCGGAGTTTCAAAGGGGCAGCATGGAGTCCGGGGTCAGCGGGGGACTCCGAGTCCCCCACTGGCCCCAGGCTCCCTGAGGGCACTGTGGCTTTGAAATGCACAAGAGCCCCCACTCAGGACTCTTGTACATTTCACAGCAGGATACCCGTATGCAGCCCAGAATCAGAGGGACTTCCCGCTGGCCCCAGGCTGCACATGGAGTTCCTCATTCCTCCTTTGAAATGTACAAGAGCCTATGGACTAGTCAATGGAAATTCCATCAACTACTCAACTAGTCAGTTAACTGCAAGTTAACATTCTTAGTGTATATATAAAAAACTGCAATTCTTAGGGTTTAGAAAGAGAGTTTAAGGTTGTGTGGTGTTCTTTTTGTGAGCTTTCACCTTGGGCTTCTGCTGTATCAAGTACAGGAGAGTTCAGCATGCCACTGCCATAATTTTACAGGATTTCTCTGCCACAAACCTGGAGGCATGTGATTTCCCATCCCATCATGGGCCATTTAGATATAGTTACGATTGTGTTGCTTTTTGGTCCCAAACCAAGGCCATCAACATTTATTTGGTCATAAATTTTGTGGACAGTTCCTCGCTGCAGCCCTGGCAGATTGACGTTAGATGCGGGCCCTTTCCTAAAAGTGCAAAGAAATACATAGTCTAATCTCACTGCTTGGAGACTTGTACATAGGAGATCTGTCACAATCCTTTTAAAACATACAGTTTTTTTAAAAGAAGCAAACATAGGTTGTCTCAGGGCCCTGTGTGTTCTTTTCAACAGCCAGGGGATACAACTGATTACCTGGAAAGCTGTACTTGACTACCAAACCTTCATATCACCTCTTATCTCCTCTTCACTCTCTCATACAGTTGTCTTTCCCTCTAATGCTCTTTACTTGCATGCTTCTTGCGCAAGAGTTCTTGTGCAAAAATTTTTGTGCAAGTGCCTGTCCATACTGCCATGTACTTTTGCGCAAGATCGTCCGTGACAGTGCGGACACTCTCTTGCACAAGGAAGCTCTGATGACCATTTTAGCTATAGGGGTTTCTTGTGTAAGAAACCCGTCGCTCGTCCACATGGGCTTCTTGTGCAAGAGGGCTTATTGCTCGTGAGGACAGGACTAACTCTTGTGCAAGAAGCCCTCTGTTCCAACACTTTACTGTAAATTTACTTGCACAAGAATGTACGTGCAGTGTAGATGCTCCGAGTTTTTGTGCAGGAACAGCTGTTCTTGTGCAAAAAGCCTGCTGTGTGGACGTAGCCTATGGGTACATCTACAGTGCAGCATTATTTCGAAATAACAACGTACACCTACAAACAAGCCATTATCTCAAAATAATGTTGGATGGAGGACTTCTTACTCTGACTCCTGTAACCCTCATTCATGAGGAGTAAAGGAAGTGAAAAGAAGAGCGCTCTTCCTTTGACTTCTTGCTGTGTAGACTGCGCCAAAAGCTGAATTGAGCTATTTTGACTTCAGCTAAGCAATTGATATAGCTGAAGGTGCGTATCTTAATTTGACTTTTGCCCTGCAGTGTAGACATGCGCGATGAGTAGAAAGGAGGCAGCATGTAGGGCCCGAGACTCTCAGCTTTTGGCTGTGAATTTAAAAAATGTTTTTCTTTTGTTTTTTGCCAAGTAAGATTTTCAAGTTTATTACACAGTACTCTGCCTAGTGTAATGGCCTATATAGCATAGCTTTTTGGTAGCATATACCCAACCAAATTTAGCCTATCCTCTTTCCCACAAGAGCTGTGCTACAACAGTGTTCTAGACTTGCTAACCCTATCTCTGAAGAAAGTGCAGGTATGGAATGGAAGATAAGACAGTTAGGGGAAATATTAGGTCCAGTGAGAATTGAGACCCCTTTGTGCTAGGAACTTCATACACGTGCAGATGCAAAGATGTACTATCTGCCTCAAAGAGCGTAGTCTTAAGGCGTATTCCGCTTAGATATTTGCTCTGTTCTTGGGTGGGGGGGGGGAGAGGAGGGGGAAGGTGTAGCCAGACACAAACCCCATCTTGGTTTTTCACGAACTCCATCTTGTTTCCCCCCCGCCCAGAGAGCAAGAGAAAGGCAGTCAGCCTTTGATGCCCTGGGAACGCAGGTGTGCTGCCTGTCCCTGACTCTACCATAAACAGAAACCAGACAGTAAATGGGCTAGCTGATGACCCGGGGCCTCCCGTCGCCCTGATGGTTAGTACCAGTAATTGACACGCCTGCACTGTCCCAGGAGAGGAATCTTCGCCCATCACATACCAGAGGTGCCCATTGTCTGCATTTTCCCAGGTGTAAATTATGCTTTGCACCCTTCTGGGAAACTTGGTGTTCAAAGCCATTTTTCCTAATTGGCCACTTGAGACCAGGAAGAAGCCTACATGACCCAAGGGGTATAAAAGAGGTTCAGCAGCCCACCCCATTTGAGCTCCAATCATCTATACCTGCTGGCAAGTATTGATTGTCTCCCGAGGTCTGTGGGACGCCCAACCTCGCCCTACTTCTTCCCGAGGGATTGAGAGAAAGACACTGGCCACGCCAAGTCTGGAACACAGGGGTGAGAATATATACCTGCTATGTGTCTATTTTGCATGCATTTAATAAGAGCTCAGAGAACCAAAAGGGTTTCATGGTACCTGTAAGTGACTTATTAGTGTAATTTCTGTCCTGTCCTTTGTAGTGTCTGTGTTATCTGTAACACAGCAGTAGCATTTAACAACTAAGTTTACCCTGTAACAATAAAATAGTAACTGTTTAAGTTTTAACCTGACTCCTTCAGTTGCTGTAACAGAACCAAGCACAATTTAAAAGAACTTCAGCCGGTCATAAGGGACTCACTGCCCTGACCGTCGGCTAACAGGAGGTAAGTTACAAAATGCTGCTGCTCTGTATGCTACGATCTCACATCATTACAGCAGAGGTGCTTCCATAACCTCCTGAATGGAATTGGACATGTATGTGGGATGTAAGCGACTAGTCTAGGCTTATCGTGTAGTTGAGTCACTATGCAAGGAGTCGCTTCTCCCTCCCCTTGCTGCCTCGTAGCAAGGTGGCAGGGGGATAGGAGTCGGTGCTGGGGGAAGCAGACTTAAAAGCTGGTTCCCTCCTAGTACTGTCTCTGCCTGGGGAGTGGGAGTGGGGGACAGGATATGCAGGGGCACAGCGGTGGACCAGGCAAAAGCTGATACTCAGCTGTCCTGGCTTACTCCTGGTCTCAGATGCTGCGGCGCTGCCTTCTAAATGAAGTAAGAGCCTGGCAGCTTTCACTACATTTAAAAGGTAGAGCCACAGCGGGGCTAGCTCCTGGGGCTGGGAGCTAACCGTGCTGCAGCTCTGCAGTTTTCCCCCCTTATCAACTAATTGAGTAGTCAATGGAAATTACATCGAGTACTTGATTAGCTGATTAAACACAATTTAACATCCTGAGTAGGTATTTCTCCCTCGGGGCTATTGCTTTTGAGCATATTTAAGGTCCATTCTAATTTTTTTCCCCTCTGCACCTCATGGTGGAGGGGAGCAAGTCAACATTGTTGCTATGTGTCAAAATGCTATGTGTCACTTAATTCTAATTTTTATTTATTTGGGTGTGATCATTAGCAAAACTTATATAAAAATTAGGGCCCTAGTTGAATTGCTGGATTGTCAGAAAAAATTGTGGCTGCGTTACGAACCAGACATGCAAAATTTGTGGAAAAGCAATAATGGACCTTATTATTTGGGGATAATACAGTCTATTCTTATTTTTCCACAATTTTATGTTGTACATCACATCACAGCTCTCACTGTGAAAACTTCAGTAGAAGCCTGACATTTTTGGAATCCACAGTACCCATAATATTGCATGTTAATGAGAGAGACAGGTTTTTGTATAGGAAATAGAAAAAAATCCAGGATTTTAAGTGATAAGTAGATATATATTTAAAAATTTCTAGTGATTTGGGGTCATAAATAGCTCAGAAAATTATGACCTGACTCCCCATTGCCTTGCATTTTTTTTTGTAGTCACACTTGTGGTATAACCTGTTCCAAGGTGCACTGGTAATACTTTTTTCAACCCACAATACTGTATGAAGGAGGCAAGCAATGTCAGAATCTTCCCATGGGAAGTAAGTACATGCTCTATCTCCTTTAACTAGGACTTGCTGGTCTAGCAACATCCGTAGTCCAGCATTGACCACTGAGTTCCTGGAATAGGAATGTTAAATATCGGTTAACTGAATAGTTGATTAACTTCATGAATTCTTATTGGTGGTTTGACTATATTATAGTCCCCAAGGGTGGGGCCGGTAGCCAGTGTGCTCCAGCCTCACTCCCAAAGAGCTCTCTGCCACTCCACGCTGCTGCCTCTGTATGTGTGGGGTACCAAGCAGGAACTGGTCCACAAGGGGAGCCAGTTTAAAAACCAGATCCCCCTCACAGACCAGCTGCCTGTTGCCCTGCGCTACTGCCTCTGATACACAGTCAGCAGCTTGGGGTGGCAGCAGCGCCTGTCCGGGGGGAGGAGAGGTGCTGAGCTACTGAGCCTGGCAAGAGCTGGAACTGAGCTGGCCTGCCTGCTTGGCTCCTATACACTTTAAATGCAGATCCACAGCGGAGGTAGGTCCCAGGCCTGGCCCAAGCCCAAGCCATGTCTGAGCTGGGCGGCTGGCCAGCCTGCTAAAAAATTTACTGGCAAGGGGGCAGGGGGTGGGGGGAAGGGAGGAAATGCATGTGGAAACTAGGTCAGATTACAAAGGATAAATATAAACAAATACTGTAAGTATGTAGGGGCAAAATTAGAAAGGCCAAGGCACAAATACATTACAAGCAAGAGAATGGCCAAGGACAGGGTGGTATGGTCATTCCTCAATGAAGAGGGAAATACAATAACGGAAAATGTGGAAGTGGCAGAGGTGCTTAATGACGACTTTGGGTTTTTTTTTTTCATCAAAAAGGTTGGTGGCAATTGGAATTGGTCCTGCTAAGAGTGCAAGAGACTGGACTTGATCTCTCAAGATTCCTTCCAGTTCTAAGACTCTTTGTGCATGCACACACACACACACACGTGAATGTAGAGAGTGGTGGTAGATTCTCTTGACACATCAACAATTTTCCTTTCCCCAGCACTGTTGAAAGGCAGTGGTAGAATCTACACCACTGTCCTCTAATCTCTGCAGCAGACAAACTGTATTACAGGCAGTCCCCGGGTTACGTACAAGATAGGGACTGTGGGTTTGTTCGTAAGTTGAATCTCTATGTAAGTCAGAACTGGCATCAGCCACTGCTGAAACTGATCAGTTTCAACAGTGGCTGAATCTGGACGCCAGTTCTGACTTACATACGGATTCAACTTAAGAAACCCAGGCATCCCCAAGTCAGCTGCTGCTGAAACTGATCAGCGGCTGATTCCAGGAAGCCCGGGGCAGAGCAACTCTGCCTCGGGCTTCCTGTAGTCAGCCCCTGGTCAGTTTCAGCAGCAGCTGACTTGGGGACGCCTGGGGCAGAGCAGCTGGGGTGCTCCAGTAGTGCAGCTCCTCAGCGCTACTGGAGCAACCCAGCTGGTCTGCCCCAGGCGTCCTGATTCAGCCACTGCTGAAACTGATCAGCAGCGGCTGAATCAGGACGCCTGGGGCAGAGCAGCTGGGGTGCTGCCAGGTTAGTACAGTAGCACCGAGGAGCTGCGCTACTGGAGCAACCCAGCAGCACCCCAGCTGCTCTGCCCCAGGCGTAGGCAAGAAAAGCCTGGTCTGCTGGGGGGGCACTAGCTGCACCCCCCTGCCCCCCAGCAGACCAGAGAGATGCGGGTGGCCGGACCGCTCGCGTCCTCCACGGCTTCGCTCCGTCTCCCTGGTCTGCTAAACAGGGAGACAGGGAGCAAAGCCGCGGAGCACGCCCGCAGCGGGACAGCCCAGGCATGCCCGGGCTGTCCCACTGCGGGCGTGCTCCGCGGCTTTGCTCCTGGTCTCCCTGGTCTGCAGGGAGATGGGGAGCAAAGCCTTGGAGCACACCCGGGCTGTCCCGCTGTGGGCGTGCTCCGCGGCTTTGCTCCCGGTCTCCCTGGTCTGCTGGGGGGAGGGGGTCCAGCAAAGCCGCTGGACCCCCCCCAGCAGACCAGGGGGACAGGAGCAAAGCCGCCGAGGCGGCCGGTGTCCCGCTGCCTGGGCGGCTTTGCTCCCAGGCAAATGAGCGAAGCCGCCCAGGCGGCAGCTTTGCTCGGGTGTCCCTGGTCTGCTGGGGGGGTCCAGTGGCTTTGCTGGGCCCCCCCCCAGCAGACCGGGAGAAACTTTTCTCGCCCCGGCGGACACGGGTGGCAACCCGCCGCCCGTGAGCTCCGGGGCGAGAAAAGCCCCGTTCGTAAGTGTGGATCCAACATAAGTCGGATCCGCGTAAGTTGGGGACTGCCTGTAGTCTGGAAACTACTAGTTTACTATGATGCACCCTATTCGTAATGAACAACGAAAATGCTACATTTTGCCAGCAATCTCTATGCTAAACACATGTTTTCTAAGCAAACAGTACTATATTATCCAATTGAGAAAATGTAATGAAGCTCAAACATTTTTCTCCATATAACACACTTTAACCTTCGGAGTTATGTTACCCTCTTGAGAAAGATTTTATGCCTCTGAAATTGCTACAAGTTTTGGGGATATAAAAGACAGTGAGCGAATGATCATTTCTAGAGGCAAACAACTGTGCATAAGATATGTAGGTTCTAGGTTAGGGAATTGGGCTGAAGCAGCAATATTTGATCTGGAACACTGACATAAGGCCATGTTTTTGTTATGCGAGTACTAGATTGTAAACTCATCTGGATGAGACTACCTTCTGGGGGTTTGGAGATTAATTTATTAGTTTCTCCTCTACACCTCCTTCTGTCCCGCCCATTCACTTCCAGCTGTGTACCTCGTGACTCAGCCCTCCCGGGCAGGTCACTATTGTGATTTCCCCTTCCAAGGAAAAATATGCCAAGGTTCCTGCTCTCCGGCAGTCTGGGGCAGTCTTCTGCTTCACTGCCTCCCAGTGCCACTTCCACAGCAGCCGGCAGGGGATGCTGGGCTCACCCTCTACTTAGGATTCCAGCTCATAGATGCTCTATACAGCAACTATTTTCTGCACCTTTCCCTGGGCTAATTCCCAGCTGCTGCACAGGTGAGCTCTGTAATCAGTTGCCTAAACCTCCCTGGTTTGCAGCCTAGTTAAGCTGATTAGGCCCACCTGGTTAGGGTTGCCAGATGGTTTAAAAATACTGAACATCCCCCCCTCCCCCAAAAAAAATCACCCAGGGAAAACATTCTGTTGAGGAAAAAAAAGGGGGGGGGGGGAGAGAGACCAAAGTTGTTGAACAACAACAACAACAAGCCAGCATGGCCAGTTTAAGAAATGCCTTTGAGGCTTTTTGCCGGTGGCCATCTTGTTTTCCTGCTTGGAGTCAGGAGACAGCCCGTCTGCGGAAGCAGGTAAACGGGGGGGGGCAGGGGGAAGAGGGCTGGGCCTAAATGCTGAGTGTGTGTAGGGTTGCCAGGTGTCCGGTATTTTTGCCTCTGGCAGGAAAAAAATAATCAGAAAATACTGGACATTTTAGGTGTCCAGTATTTTCTGATTTTTTTTTTTAAAACCAGACAGGAGGCAAAAATACCAGACTATCCCGGTCAGTATTGGATACCTGGCTACCCTACACACACTCAGCATTTAGGCCCAGCCCTCTTCCCCCTTCCTCCTACACCTGGCCTAATTCATCTCTTGCAGGACCAGTGTGGAGTACACACCCCATCTCAGGCAGGAAAAGCTTTTTTTATTCTGTTTGTCACTTAGCATAGTGGGAACCTATGTACCACCCTAACAAACAACAGTCACCAACTATAGAGAAATCTGTCCCAGATGAAGTTGTAGCTTGAGCAAGGGACTGAATCCTGCTAATAACTGAGTGTGTGTGGGGGGGGGGGGAGATTTGAGAGATGGAGAAGTGAAGCAGCCTATGTACATTAGTAAATCACACCACAAGGCTCAAACCTATAAAAAAATCCCCCACTCTATCCCCAAAATCACTGCACTGGATGCTTCTGCAAACACAAACTGCTGAAGTACTGGTTCTGAGAGTCTTCAAAAGAGTACTAATAGGCAAATAGGCAGGCTGGAAGATGAATCAATTCTACTAGAATAGGGTTTTTGTACAATTAATATTTTAGACTAAAATTAAGTGGACTACATCCCTGTAAACCAAAATATAGCTAAAAAGCAACGTGCCTCAGATTTTTCCATGACCAGCATCAATTATGTTGACTTTGACAGTGACACAACAGAGTCGGGCATCATAATGCACTCTTCACTCAAAAAACAACAGAAGACTGCAAGGACATCATTAACTCATCCTTGATAAGATGGCCTTATGTCAGCTCCCTTGGGATTCTCTCACACATCATGCTTGCCCTAGTCACAAAGTATACCAAAATGGAGACTGTACAAAGAGCCATCGCAAACACTGAGTGCAATATTGGAGTTACAGTATATTTTACTTTACACCTAGTTCTGCATTTGAAAGCTTTGATCTTCCACAGCTAGAAAGATTTTCATGTGAATTTTGTGGTGGTGGAGGGAGCTAGAGCCTTGATGACTGTAGCCCTTCTTTTAGGTAATGAGCAGGCACAGTGCTGCCCCATGGGTATACCTTTACCCTGACTTGGAGGAACCATCTCCAAGGCTTATCATTCAGCTTTTAGTCTTTCACCAGAGACTCCCATTTAGCACAAGCAGGGTGATCATTTGTTAGAGTTAAAGATAATAACTAATCAAAACACCTATAAATATTCAGCTAATTAGATTGCTCAGTTATCTGAATACTTTCAACATCTCTGCATGGTCTACTGATTAGAGCAGGGGTGAGCAAGATGGCATCCACAGGCGGGTTGATCTGACCTGCAGGGGCCCTGCTGTTCCCCCTTCCCCAGGCCAATTAGGGCCTGAGGACTTGGAAGGGCATAAAGTTTCCTCTGCCCTGCCAGGAGCATGCATCACTTAGAAGCACCACACACTCTTGACAGGGCAGGAGGAGACTTCGCACACGCCCCACCACCAGACCAATCAGGCCCTGGGGCGGGGAGGAAGCATATGAATTTTCCTCTGCCCTGTGAGGAGCACACGGCACTTAGAAGTGCTGCACGCTCCTGGCAGGGCAGGAGGAGACTTTGCACATTCTCCCGCTCCCAAACCCTGATTGGCCTGAGGGTAGGGGAGCATTGGAAGTCTCCTCCTACTTCCAGGGGCATGGGCGCCTAGGGAGAACCTGTGGGGGAGAGGTGGGGAGTGGGGAAAGGGTCTGTGCTTCTGGGGAAGCCCAGAAGCACCTTGGCCCCGCGCCTTCCAGAGTGGCCCGGGGCCACTTAAAATTTTTTTGAAGTGGATCCAGCAAAAAGTTATTGCCCTCCCCTGTTCTAGCATATTAAACAAGGGGCACAGAAAAGGATCTCCTCCTGAAGCAGCTGCTGAAGTACAAATACATGGTATGGTATCTGTTTGAATGAACAGCCTCATCGTGCCCGAATATTTTAACAGAGAGCAAACTCAGCATATTTGACTGGGTCTTCAAAAAATTGCTTTGTTCTCTCAGTCACTGAAACAATTCTTGTCTATGAGCCTACTGTAATGTTTAGAGCTGACCTAGGGCTTCAGGAAGTTGATTCTTTCTGCATGTGGTAGCAGTGTGTGTTTTCTTTTTCCTCCAGTTTTCCCCCCTCTCTTCCTCCAGCTGCAGAAGTGGCTGGTACCCACCTGCTTGCTCATTTGAACCCTACCAATCCATCTATTTTCCCTTTTCATAACTCTAGCACTACATTCTCTAAACCTCCAATTCACTTCCTGTCCTATTTTCCTCCAGTGCTCCCCTGCTAGTATTCCTCTTAACTCCATTCTTTGCAAACTTTTCCTCATTCCCACATTCTCTCCATCTTCTTTTGGGCTAAATCAGGATTTGAACTTAGATCTCAGTAAAATTAAAGGGAGTAAAGACAGTATTCACCTCCCATGGATCACTAATGGTGCTTTGGTCAGAGGGATCTATAAGCTATTGTGCTAACACAAGCATCTCAGAAAACTAAAGAATATAGCATTTTATAAGGCTAGCATTTTTAGACAGCCATTGAAGAGCCTATAGTATTTCTCTTAGATGTTATAGGAAATAGAAAACCAAGTTCTTCTACCACTTAAGCAAAGATAAGTTCTTGATCTCTCTTAATACAATTATATATGTACCTATACACATGAAGTCAAGTCTAAATATTATCGATGAGCATACATCAGTGAGTTTACATAAGAATGGCCATACTGGATCAGAGACCATCAATCCATCTAACCAAGCATCCTCTCTTCTGACAGTTGCCTATGTCAGGTGCCCCAGAAGGACTGAAAAGAGCAGGTAATCAAATGATCCATCCCATTGCTCATTCCCAGCTTCTGTACATAATTATGGAGAGAGAGAACTCCTCTCTATTCATTCAAGCTGCATAAGAGTGGTGTTTATTTACCCCATAGCTTAATGAGTATACAAAGACACATATAATATTGTGTTGGAAGTCAATCTGAATGTGCACTATTTTATTACTTTTATTTTAGTCTGAAAAAGATTGCAAAAGTTAAAGGCATCTTCCTTAATTCCCTCCCCCCATCCCAGTTATTTCATTTTAATATCTTAAAACCTGTGTCTTGTTTCTTGCAGGGTGATTTTTTTTGTTTTCTTTAAGATTTGTTGTACTGTAAGATTTATAATTTTTAACATAGATTTGTGGTATCAGTGCTTTTATTGTTGTTTCTGGAAAATGACCAATGACCAATTCAACAAGCTACAGACCTGAAGAGCTATAGAACTATCTTAATCTTGCTAGTAGTCTCAAAACTCATTGGGAAGGAGAAAAAAAAAAAAAAAAAAAAAAAAGGACAAGTATCCTTTTTGGTTAACCAAAGAAAATGGGATTTCTCTCTCTGTGACTGTTTCCTTTTACATAGCACTGTTTTGTTAAGAGTCACTAATGAAAAAGCTTAGCAACAGATAAAGGACATGTTGCTTCTGCTGAATTTATAGATTCTCTCCATTAAGCATCTAAGATGAATCACATTGTGTTCTTTTCAAAGCACTGTGAAATAGGATTAACCAGTGCAAAAATGGATGACTTAAAATATATAGAATATTACTACATATGTCTGAATAGTTTCAGTTAATAATGATGTTTGGAGGATTTTAGTTTCCTCACTGAGCTCCACCGGGAATAGTTTAAATAGTTTCATTGTTTTTCTTCCATACTAACGCTGGCTGGGATTTTCAAAGGAGCCTAAGGAAGGATAGTCCAGTGTTAGGGTGTTGGTCTAGGACTGGAGAGATCCAGGTTTGTGATCTGCTTCACTGCAGACTTTCTGTGTGAGCTTGGGAAATTGCTTAGTCTTTCTGTGCCTCATCTTGAAAGTGGTGCTAATAGTACTTCCTTCTCCCATGGGGGGGAGGAAGCAAGGATATATTCATTAAAGATTGTGAGATGTTCAGGGACTGACCCTCATTACCTCATATCAGGGTCTAAGATTCACATGGCCAGTTAGAGACCAAAATTCTAGCACATAACTAACTCCCTTAAGCTCTTGAAAATTCC
The DNA here is from genome assembly GCF_052426305.1 of Pelodiscus sinensis. Classification (NCBI taxonomy): domain Eukaryota; kingdom Metazoa; phylum Chordata; order Testudines; family Trionychidae; genus Pelodiscus; species Pelodiscus sinensis. The sequence goes on from NC_143053.1 coordinate 159,656,793, forward strand.
AGCTGTTACTTTAAGAACATAACATCTTTCAGAAACAAATAAAGAGCTGAACCAATATATGAATAGTTTAAGAAAAGATGGAAAGAGCAGAGGAGGAGTCCAGGTGTTCCTAACATTTTATTACCTTGTTTTATCTTTGCTGAAAACAGCATTAAGAGTGCAATGCAGTGAATTCACTTAGCTGCTTTTATCTGAAAATTCTTCAAGCGACTGAAGCATGTATTTAAACAAATGTATTCACTCTATCACTACGGCTGGCTTGTCATGGCAAAAAATTAGAGAAGTCATGGCTTTGTCATGGCATGAAATGCAAGAGTCATTTCACTTAAAAGAAAAGCTCTAGCATACATTTTAATGAACATTAAGTTTTTCAAAAGTAATTACAAGAAAAAATCATAAAAATATCCTTTAACAATAAAAAATTGTTTAAAACTCATCATGATTTCCCTGGTAGTTTCAAGCCATTAAAAAAAACATTCACTAGACTTGCATATAAACAGACTATAAACAGAGTAGAGCAGGGGCGGCCAACCTGTGGCTCTTCAGAAGTTAATATGCGGCTCCTTACATAGATACCAAATCCAGGGCTGGAGCTACAGGTGACCTTATGTCCCACTGACTTGCAACAAGATTTAGATTGTCTACTCTAAGGGATTCTCTATACCATGCATTAGTCTTCCCCAGAAAGGTGTAAATTGTAATGGGCAGGGCCAGCCCGAGGTATTCTGGCGCCCCAGGAACAGACACATGGCACGGCACCCAGCACATGCGTGGGCCCGCCCCCCTAGGGTGCGCAGGCCTGCCCCTGGGGCACACGGCGCACACGCGGCCCAGCTACAGCCGCTGGCGCGCAGCCCAGGGCCCGCCCCTAGGGCGCACGGCGCAAGTGTGGCCGAGTCCGGCCCAGCCGCCACTGCTGGCGCGTGTGCCAGACCGTGTAGGGCCCCGTGGCCATAGGGGGGAAGGGTGTTGCTGGTCAGCGCCACGGGGAAGCGGGCATGCGCCCGGCTACTGCAGCGCCAGCCCAGCACCTGATGGCACTCTGGGCAGTTGCCTGGCTCACCCTGGTAATGGGCACTAGTGTGTCATGCACTAACTACTCCCCCTTGACCCTATTAGTATGCAATAAGAATTTCTTAGTGAATGTTAATAAAGCACTGTTTCAAGAATACATCAACCACCACTGGGGCACTCGTTCTCAACCAGGGGTATAGGTACCTTCTCTGGAGTACCTCAACTCTATTAGATATTCGTGTAATTTTACAATAGCCTACATAAAAAGCACTAGCAAAGTCAGTACAAATTAAAATTTCATACAACTTGTTTATACTGCTGTATATACCACATACTGAAATACAAAGTGCAATATTTATATTCCAGTTGATTTATTTATAGTTCATAGTAAAAGTGAGATAGTAAGCAATTTTTCAGTAACTGTACTGCGACACTTCTGTATTTTTAGTCTGAGTTTAAGCAAGTAGTTTAAGTGAGGGGAAAGTTGGGGGCATGCAAGACAAAAATCAGACTCCTGAAATGGATGCACTATTCTGGAAAAGTAGAGAGCCACTACAATAAGATACTTTTATTATGTGCCAGCAGAGGCCACAAGAGCCAGTTAGTGTATAACACCCAATCATGCACTACAATTTATATGTCAGTTAAAGACCAACACACTGTGCACACAAGCCCTTTGATGTCAAGGCCAAGTCTACACTAAAGAGGAATATTGAATCAAGACACACAACTCCAGCTAAGTTAATTACATAGCTGGAATCAACATACCATGTTTCAAATTTCCCTTGCCGTCCCCACAGCGGAAGGCCGATGGGAGCAAATACTCCCCGTTGGTTTCCCTCACGCCTCACAGGAGCAGGTGTACGGTGGCCGACGGGAGCATTAATGGGACTTGAGGTCTCTAATGCCTAAGTTTTTAAAATGGTACTTAGGCACTTTTGAAAATATTATACTTCTATAAATAGAAGTACTGAACATATAAAACTATAAACATTGCTAACAAAATATTGAACATCAACCAATCACAGTTGATGTTATTCTATGCACTTCTTGCATTTTTCCTGTGCGAGACAGGCACAGTGGTGTTAGATCTTGAGCTGTAATCAATTTTACTTACATGTTTAAAAAAAATGCAGCACAATGATTAGCAAAGCCGTATGACTTTCATATGTGAAAGTCTGAGCAATTTAAAGTAAGATTCTACTTTACTGACACCAAAATAAAACGCAATTAAAAATCCAGGATTATGAATAGAATGCACTGTATTGGTTAACAAGTATTTGTAACTTAACTTTCAGATGTTTAGAAAATCCTGAATAGTTCATTGTGATTTTTTTCCCCCGTATCAGTCATTTAAACCAGTTATCAAAGTAAGTACAACTGGTATAATATTGCATTATTTTGATAAACAAAATATGCAGACTTTGGCACAGAATTCCCTCAGTTGCTGATGTTGCTCTTGTTCCCACTATTCAAGTCAGCCAACCTCCACATACACTGTGCTTTCAGGAGCCAGAGGTTGTATGCAATTGGCTGATCTCTGTATCCTATGGCACACACCACAGAGATATCAAAGATTTGCTATGCAGCAACAGAGATTGCAACAAGAACCAGATCTGTAGGTACACAGGATCATAACAGAATCTGACACAGAATCAAATCTGACACAGAATCAAAAAGGAAAATGTTATGGCACAAAAGAGAGAAAGTTACAAAGGTGCCTAATGTTAGAGGTTCACATAGTGCATGACACAGTCAGAACAAAATCATGGGAGCTTACAAAGTCCTGAAAGGGTTCTTTTTGGAAATTTAGTCTATGACCCAAATGATATCCTCCACAAGGGTAAAACCTTTGGCAGAGGGAAGAGAACTCAGAAAACTCTTCCACATTTTGCCACATATTCACCTCAGGGAGGAGTTTTGAAACTCCCAGCTAGACTGGAGAAGTGGTTGAGATGGACATAATGCCAACTTAGGACATCACCATCATTGTAGAACAAGATTAATTCCCTTTAAACAGATGTTAGAGGGAAGCTCAGAGTTGACCCTAACATAGTAACTCATATTAAATGTTGTTAACCCCTTTCTACACAAGCGCAAACTTGGAACTTCAACTTTTCTCCAATCTAGATCAAGGCAACACAGGATAGTCTCGATCCCACACAAAGCCCAAGCCTACCCCTGGGTTATTACCTCAGAAGCAGTGTTAACACTATATGCCTCTTACACCTATACCCTTCTTCTCCTGAGAGGGTAGCAGATAATATTTCCATCTGCAAGTGAAAGAAGCTTAACAGTAGACAAAGGGAACCTGCCATGTAAACAACCTTCTGCCCATGTTTCACTCATCCTTCCCTGTCATTCATGATGCTTGTAGGAAGCTGATACAGTCAACTTCCGATAATCCGGCACCTTTAGGACCCAGGGGGTGCCAGATTATCAGATATGCCAGGCTATCAGAAGGGGGGGCTATGAGGGGTCTGGAGTGGGGTGGGAGGGGATGCCACCCCAGACCACTCATAGCCCCCCCTTACGATAGTCTGGCTCTGCCCCAGGCGTCCCTGATTCAGCCACTGCTGGTCAGTTTCAGCAGCAGCTGAATCGGGGATGCCTGCAAAAGAGCAGCTGTGGTGCTGCCGGGTTGGTCCCGCAGCACAGAGGGGCAGTGCTATGGGACCAACCCGGCAGGACCCCAGCTGCTCTGCCCCAGGGGTCCCCAATTCAGCTGCTGCTGAAACAGATCAGCGACTGATTCCAGGAAGCCCGGGGCAGAGCTGCTCTGCCCGGTGCTTCCTGGAATCAGCCGCTGATCTGTTTCAGCAGCGGCTGAATCGGGGACCCCTGGGGCAGAGCAGCTGGGGTCCTGCCGGGTTGGTCCCGCAGCGCCGTCCTTTGGCGCTGCGGGACCAACCCGGCAGCACTCCAGCTGCTCTGTCCCAGGCGTCCCCAAGAGCAGCTGGGTGCTGCCGGGTTGGTCCCGCAGCCCCGAGGGGCAGCGCTACGAGACCAACCCGGCAGCACCCCAGCTGCTCTGCTCCCGGCTTCCCCAAATCAGCTGCTGGTCAGTTTCAGCAGCAGCTGAATGGGGGAAGCCTGTCCGGCTGCCCCAGCACTTCCGGGTTCCTGATGGTGCCGGACCATCAGGAGTCCCGGAGCATTGGATGCCGGACTAATGGAGTTTTACTGTATTCTGTATGTGAAATGAATTTCTTACTGCTTCAGGAGACAAACCAACTAATGCATCCATTCCTTTAGCATGCAGTGGAAAGGAATACCAGTTTCTAGAGTGGGTAGCAGAAGAGTTAATTGGGATAACACCTTGAAAGTGGAGAAATGATGGCTTATTCTGTAGAAGCCCTTAATCCTCCTCCACTGCCACTGATCAGCAAGACAAACATTTAGCTGTATCCATTTAAAAAAAAAAAAAGAGCTAGATGTTAATGGATTTAATTAAACAAATTTTTTTTCCAGTTAAATTCAGCACCTAGTGACCAGCAAACTTCAGCTCTTATCCATTCCTTACTAGGTGGAGTAACGACACAAGAAAGTAAAGTGATTTTCCCAAAGTTGGAGTCAGAGGTCCAGTCAAGGTATGAAATCAGAGACTCTTCATGTCTTCCACACCTTTACTCACACTCTGCGTGCATATAGCCTCCTAAATAATGAAATGATAGCAAACCCCTTGCTACTAGCAATTGGAAATAGCAGTTCAGTTTGACAGCTGAATCAATTAAAAAAATTAAAAATTAATGAGTCACAATTTAAAAAGTTATCAGCTCTGATTCTTTTATCACCAGCTTGGGTCAAAAATCAACTATCACATCACCAAGAGAATTATACAAGTGTGGGAAAGATTTAATCTAGGGCAGTCGTCACAAACCAGTAGATCAGGATCTACTGGTAGGACTTGGCACCTCTGACAGGTGATCCAGACTGGTTTGGCCAAGTGGCTATTATCAAGTGACAGCACTTCAGCTGCGCCTTCCTCCACTGCTATGCATCTCTTGCCCTTTGCCTTGGAGCTGTCCCATCAGAAGCCTCCTGCTTTCTGGGCAGAGCAGGGAGAAGGAAGGGTCCTGATGTCAAGGTGCCCCCTTCTTGCACTCTGTATCCTACCTCCACAGAGCAGAGAGGGAACACAACAGGACTTGCGATGGAGTTTTCTGGCTGCTTTCAGGAGTGATGCAGGGCCAGGACCAGGGAGAACCTGTCTTAGCCCCACTGCACCACTACCAGGAGCCACCTGAGGTACACAGTTCCCAGCTGTAGCCCACATCCCAAAACCCTACCCCAGTCAAACCCCCTCCTACACCGCTAGCCCCGAGCACCCCTGCATCCTAATGCCTCCCAGAGCCTGCACCTAGAACCCCCTCCAACATCCCAAATGCCTGCAATTCAAAGCCCCACTCACACTCCAAATCAAATAATCCAAGGCCAGAGCCTGCACCCCACCCCTCTGCCCCAGCCTAGTGAAAGGGAGGGAGGGAGGATGGAGTGAGCAGCAGCAGGGCCTCAAAAGGGGCCGGAAGAAGGGGGGGCAAGAGTATTTGGGTTTCAAGTAGATCTTGGATTGCACTTAAATTCAAAAAGTGATCTCATGCATAAAAAAGTTGAAGACCATTGATCTAGGGTATAAAACTGACTTTATATGGACACTGCTCTAAAAAGAAAAAAAAATACTGCTCTCTTACATACACCTCATTTTCTTTCTTGTACTATCAATTTTTTAGCAGGGATGTCACTAGCTGATAAGATATTGAACATTTTAACAAGTAAGGCACATTTCACAACAAGCAGGCCAACGATAACACTTTAAAAACAGAATGAACAGAATTAAACATTTTAAACAACATTCCTTTTGTCTTGTGAAACTCATATTCCTGAAAGAACTCACAAAACAGCTGCACTTGCAGCATAAAGGGAGCATTTTGACACCAGAATTCTGACATCCATATTGTGCACTTGTGTCAAATGAAAAATCACTGTTGAGCTACATGTTCAGGTTCCACAAGTACAGCATTGAACAGACGGATCTTCTTCAGGAAATCTAGCATGGATTGGGATGAGTTTTGCCTCAAGGCAAAAATATAAAACTACCTTCACATTGAACTGCATGTCTTCAGGTAGGAAATTTCCGATAGAGGTACTGCTGGGTTCAACACTACTAGGAGTGCATCTCTGTGCTGCTACAATTTGTAAGCATTTTTTCTGAGCTTTGCATCCGTAACTGCTCCATACATGTGTGTCTACTTCAAGATATGCAAAGGAATTCTGTATTCCTTTATCTGCCATGATAACTCAGAGGCACTCTAGGCCTATACATAGGGGCACAGCTTTTGGAACTGTAAGTAATTAGAATTTCAGATGTCAATCTCCTCCCTCCCCTTCCACACACACCCCAAAAGAATAAACCTGTGGCCCTCATAATTGTGATGAAAAACCTGAAAATACGAACAAAGCATAACTCATGTAATGATGTCTGCAGACCACCTAAAATAATTGATTTTACAGGAGTGAAGTGCACAAGGCACCTGAGTGGGTTGTTAACACCAAGAGCTAACAGCACACCAATGAAAGATTCCAAGTGTTGCAGGAAAAGTGCTATGTGCCTGGTCTATCCACCCAAACAAATATACAGCTGCTAGGGTGATTATGTAGTGGAGGGAAGAGGATAGAGGCAGTGTTGTTTCTCCGCTGCCAGCTACCTTCCTCCTCTCAGGACATAGAAAAAGCCCCTACTACCACTCCCAGGCAGAGTTCCCTCTAATGTTTTTCATCTGTGGGTGGAATACATTTTATGTGCACGAAGGCTTGTGTGGATGTGCACCACCAGTAAAAACACCATGGACCCAGTTAATCAGTTGAGCAGCACCTGAATCTCTCCTGGATGGCCACTCAAGTACTCAGCTTAGAAGGAACACTGCTCCCAGGCAGTCCCTTGCGTTTGTCTCTGTTTCTCTGGGAGGGAAAGGGGTCTCCTGCTACTGCCAGGCCAAATTGTGGGGGACAGGAGAGAAGATCTGAGGAAGGAGCTAGCCGGACATCAGGTAGTGATATACCTATTGCCCCAGACTGCTATAATTATTAGGTTTTTCAAACAAGGATGTACAAGCAGGGGTAGGAAACTAAGGCTGGATGTGGCCCATGATTTGCCTGGATCCGGCCCCCCAAGGTTGGGGTTCCCCCAGCACTGGGGAGCCTGCGCTGGCATTACAGTCCCCCCTTCCCAGCCGTCCTCCACACATTGCCCCTACTATGGGGCTGAAATACAAAATCTACTAGGCTGGGGTCCCCTAGTCTCTGGTGTGGGAAGGGACTGTGTTCCCTTTCCAGTCCTTTTTTTTTTTGCTTCTTACTTGACATGAGAATAGCACTTTAACACAACTAAGCTCTGCAGGAAGTGTTGAGCAAAGATTTTTTTCTGCTGTATTTGTGCTGAGTACTAAGCACAGAAATCGTTATGAGTTTGGACTTGATGTCATAAACAGAGTCTAGCTTGAACCTAAGCATTACTAAGAAGTAAACAGTCATTCCCATATGTTAATTATGCTAGCAGGCTCCTGTCTAAATCAGTTCATTAAGAATATCTCAAGCTAGCAAGCTGTCATTACTAGAAAATAATTAGTTTTCTGTCTTGGGGCTGCACGTTTCTCTCAGACACAAGTAGTAACTGCACACATTGTGAGATTTATTTGGATTCAGGCCTCTTTAGTTTACCCTTATGCTGATCATTTTAAATACTGACTGTGCTATACCTACCGTGACCCCATTACTCACTAACAGCAGAATTAGGCTGCATGCATAGCTATTATACAGCAATTCACAGCTGACCTGCCTTTAGGTCATTTCAGTAAAGCTCCCTAGGATCCTTGAAAGGAGACCATGTCAAAAAGCATCCTCATTAGCTATTTTTTCCACCATCTGCTGGGTCTGAATCCCTTGAAGGCTTCTTTTTAAGAATACCCTTCTGGGTCCTATGCTGCATCAGAATGATGATGCAATGGATTGGGGGAGGGGAGGAGACCACTATATTAAAGCTAAGATTCACAACAACAACATCTATCCCAAGCAAAAATTTGATTGGCCTGGAGTTAAGGTAGCCCAGAAACTCTGAAAACTTGGTTTATACTGCTTTCTTGCTGCTCCCCTCATTGATCAAGTTCCTTGGAAACTAAACTTACAATTAGGTGAAATTACTTCCTATGCAAGGATGCAAAAAGGAGTTGGAAGTGGTCAGGTACCACTGTTTAAAACAAGCAAAATCCAGCACAACAGCCCTGCCCTCTATTTGGTTTAAAGAGGCAAAGAACCCCAGAGGGGAAAAAGCTAGAAAAGGACAGTACAGGCAGTCCCCGGGTTACATGGATCCAACTTACATCAGATCCCTACTTACAAACGGGGTGAGGCAACCCCGCACTAGCTGCTTCCCCCCAGCAGACCAGGGAGATGCGAAGCTAGCGCCCACCCCCCCAGCAGACCAGGGAGACGCGGAGCGGCTTTTCTCAGCAGACACCTCAGCTTGAGAATAAAGGACTGAGGGAAGTGAGATGTGGGAGAATAAAACTGAGCTCTGGAGAAATGTTTGGCTAGAGTTTCCCCTACAATATGTACCAGTTCCGACTTACATACAAATTCAACTTAAGAACAAACCTACAGTCCCCATCTTGTACGTAACCTGGGGACTGCCTGTATTCCTCAACTATAAAATTAACAGGCAAATTGGATTTGTGCATATCAGTTCCAGTAACTCAAAACTGACCACAGTTCATGGGTTACTAACAGAGCAAATAAAAATGAGCTGAAGAGTCTGCTAATATATGGAATGTTTGGAAGAGTGCGATGTTTTGAGATGGAAATGCATGATTGAGCTGTGAATTTAAACAGCCCTATACTGCAGATAGTTTGGCACAGAGTGCTACATGTTTTCCTACTGGAAAGGATGATCTTCACAGTATTTGATTTTTTTAAAATGGTCAGAAATAAAAGCTAAGCCCTACTTCCTGGGGAAATCTTCATTTTGATAAAGGTGAAGATGAAGCCAAATAATTGCTTTAAAAATATAGATGTTAAAAACAAATCACAGCTGCACAGATGATTATACTGAGCAAAGTAATCCAGAAAAATCACAAGCTAGCACTCATCTTACAACCAAGTAGAAGTAGATTTAATATGAAGCCATAGTTTCTCAAATAAGCAAGCATTTGAGTTTACATCTTAGAGTGACGATATAGCTGGGCAGGAATATCATCGTCTCCTAATACAGGAGTCTGATGTCAAAGAGGGTAAGGAAGTTCCTATTATTGTTCCTGCACCATAGGAACAGACAGGGAATGTGTCATTTATTACAAGTAAGATACATTAGCAAAAGTTGTTACTTTAGTTTAAAAAACACAAAATGTTCGCACCCAACCGCTTCCATGGCCTTGCTCCTGGTACACCAGAGAAATCCTGCTTTGAGGCGCTTTGTTGCAGGAGTCAGAGCAGGGCTGTGTAAGCCAATCTAACCATTTGGTGCTCACTCAGAAAACTGGAAAAATCTGCACACAGTAATGTTTAAAGGGGTTTCAATACAATTCACTGAAGCCATTATCAACATTAATATTTTAACAAAAATTATATCCCTTTTAATATGGTTTCCTGTTGTATAGAAGGTCAAAAAACAAAACAGCTCTATCTCCATGGAAGCATGGAATTGATGAAGGAAAAAACTGCTGCTTTGTTTGTATATTGCCTATTACAGCAGTATGTAGCGGTTTGCAAACAGATATGTCCTTGTCTGAATTAGGATCAACCTCTGTGGTGGAGTACTCTGGGAGGTATGCAACATAGCTGGAAACTGAGAAAGTAATTTATTGTGTCAGACCTGGGCAGCTATCAAGGCCATCAACACTCACTACAGAGTGCACTAGGTTACTTGGCACTTCAGAGATAAAATTCAAGTCTTTGTTTCAAACGATTAATTACAATATCGATCAATATAGCGGTTGACACACAGCAGGGCAGTTCTGATTCCAGGCAACGGATGGCAATAGTTCACACAAGTACTGCCCTCTTTGCTACTTAGTTCTCTATTCCTCTTGATGCTACTCAAGTGGTATAAAATAACGTATTTCACATTCCATCTTTTTGTTCTGTGTAAGCCCACCATTTATTATACTGTTTCAGTTATAGGGCTTTATTTGTAGTATAAGAAACTGCCACGGAAATGTTATGATGTTGCAGAATAAGCCTTATGACTTCACTGCAGCATCAAACAGAAAATATTGTGATGGGGAGTAGGGACTCAGACTGAGAAGAAATAACTAATAAGAAAATATGACAGTCACTTATGGAAAAACTATGAGTAAACTACATTTTAATAGAATATTTTACATTCCTCTCCTCACTCAACTCTAAAAGTTGCACTTTAAATATTAAACACTACCACTGTAGCTGTTCCAATTGTCCTTGTATGCATGAACAGAAAGACAGGATGTTATATCCTTAGGGCCATATACTGCTGTCTATTCACAGCAGAACCCCCACTGAAATCAATTTGGCTTCCTAGTGTCAAAAAAATTTAACTTTTTGTCCCTGTAATGCATTTGAGCTGAAAGTGATTAGATAATTTTCTAAGTTCTATCAAGTTTACAGACCTTGTAGTCTTTATTCAGACTGATTGGCAAACTTCAAAAGAATCAATTTCCCTGTATATCAGGGTTGGGGAACCTTTATTAGTTTGGGGGCCACTGACCCATTGGAAATGCAAAGCACACAAATGAGAAGCAAAATAGGGATGTTAAAATGAGGTGAATTGACTAGTGGAGTAGTCAATGGAATTCCCATTGACTACTCGATAGGCACTTCCGCATTCCTTCTTTGAAATGTACAAGAGCCCCAATGGGGGCTCTTGTATATTTCTAAGGAAGAATGCGGAACTCTGTGTACAGTCTGGGGCCAGCAGAAAGTCCCGCTGACTCTGGGCTACATGCAGGCGAGCCAGCTTTGAAATGTACAAGAGTCCCCCAGCAGGAGAGTCTCCTTAAAATCAGGATGAGAAGCCCTCAGCATTCTGCCATCCATTTCAATAGGAGCTGGACCACAACCCAGAAGATTAGGCTTGATTTACACTTAAATATTAGATCAAGCTAGTGACGTTGCTCAGGACTATGAAAACATTTCACACCGTATGCAAGAGTTAGGTCGGCCCAACCCTCAGTGAAGATGTGACTAGGTTGAGGAAGA